>NC_091963.1:39980288-40317788 GCF_031021105.1 Erythrolamprus reginae | reverse complement strand
TATATTTTGTTTATGTTAGCTTTACCCATTTCTTACTCACTTGAATATTATAATATGTCAAATATGTCAATAATATACAGTGAGGGGCTACCAAAATTTTTACTACCACACTGTGGGCATGGCTTGTGCATTTTCTTTCAAGATCTTTCAGTGCAAATTGGGTGATTTGGGATGGAGATCCATTTTTGCTACCAAACTGCGTTCTCCCTACCCCATCCGGGCAGCAGCACACCCCTTGTTATATATGTCAATATGTCATTCAATTAAATATTAGATATATTGTAATTTTTAAATTCATTTTATATCTCAAATACTTCAGTAAAGTCAAAATTCATCATGTTTTGTCTATTAGAAATATATTCAGCATGCGACATTATAAGCAATATTTTTGGTAAGGATTTCATAGTAATATTACAGAAACTATACAAATTAGGGAAAGGTTTTTCACTTTAATTGTAAGTCAGGCTTAAAGCTCTGGCAGATCACTTTTTGTCACTTTAATTTTCCAGTTTGTATGATAGAAGAACCTTCTCTAGAAATTGTGTAAGGTAAGTAGAAGTTATAGTTTAATATATCTGGAAAAAACCGGCATGAAAAAGAGTATCATATCAGTTAGACTATCACATAGTTTTCTTTTTTAAAGTATATCATTATTTTCTTATGACAATCTCTTTTTCATTTATTTTTTTGATACAAATTATGAAAAAATGATATAAATTTCAGCAAGAATTCCCTTCTATTGTATGGCTATATGTGGATAGCTTAAAAAATGATACCTGTAGCTATTTTTATTTTATCATTATTAACTGTTAATCATGATTAAATAGTAAACAATCTTGTACACTATTATTAATTATGATTAATTTTGTATGAAAATGCATTTCAATATATCTATAAAGATTTTAATTAATGACAACAAGATGGTGGATGAGATTACCCTAATGGCAGTAAAGGGAGATATTGTGGTTATGGGTGATTTCAACATGCCTGATGTTGACTGGAATATCCCCAGTGCCCTTACATGCAAAAGTAAGAATATAGTAGAGGCCTTTACAGGAGCAGCTATGGCACAGCTAGTTAAGACACCAACTAGAGGGGAGAATATTCTAGATTTAGTTTTTACAAATGGGAATCGGGTTTCAGAGGTCAAGGTGGGAGAAAATTTAGGTTGCAGCGACCATCTATGTTTGTGGTTTGATGTAAAAACTGATTGTGAGCAATCCTATACTGCAACCAAAGTACTGGATTTCAGAAAAACAAATTTTAATGCAATGGGGGAATATTTAAATAATGAATTAAAGGGGAGGGATAAAATGGCAGGAGCGAGCACCCAGTGGACTGTATTAAAAAAGGCCATCTTAAAAGCCACAAGACTTTAGGTAAAGCAAGTAACTAAAGGTAAAAGGAAGAAGAAACCGCTATGGTTTAGCAATGATGTAAGGGCTATAGTCAATGAAAAAAAGGCTGCCTATAGGAGGTATAAAGAGTCTGGAAGTATAGCTGATAGAGAGGTGTATAAAATGAGACAGAAGGAGGCGAAACAGATAATATATGCTGCTAAAGCCTCAAAAGAGGAAGAAATAGCAAAATCTGTAAAGAAGGGGGATAAAACCTTCTTCAGATATATTAGTGATAGGAAGAAGAAAAACTGCAGCATCACAAAGCTTAGTACCGGGAATAATACATGCATTAATGGGAATAAGGAGATCGCTGACGATTTCAATAGCTACTTCTGTTCAGTTTTCTCAAAGAACACCTTACAAAATAATACTATAGAGGGATATAGCATTGCTTCCAGCTGTACGGATTCAGCTCCAGTGATCTTAGAAGCCGATGTCTTAGAAGAACTTGAAAGATTAAAGATAAATAAGGCAATGGGTCCAGATGGCATCCATCCCAGAGTTCTTAAAGAACTCAGATCTGTCATTGCTACCCCCCTGACTGATTTGTTTAACCAATCCCTGTTAACAGGAGATGTTCCTGAGGATTGGAGAATGGCCAGTGTTGTGCCTATCCACAAGAAGGGCAGTAGAGAAGAAGCTGGAAACTACAGGCCAGTTAGCTTGACATCAGTTGTAGTTAAAATGATGGAGACTCTACTCAAAAAGAGGATAAATCAGCATCTAAAAAACAATAACTTATTGGACCCAAATCAGCATGGCTTTACTGAAGGCAAATCGTGTCAGACTAATCTCATTGAGTTCTTTGACTATGTCACAAAGGTGTTGGATCAAGGTGGTGCCGTGGATATTGCCTATCTGGACTTCAGCAAAGCCTTTGATACGGTTCCACATAAAGAGCTGATAGATAAATTAGTGAAGATTGGACTTAATCCCTGGATAGTTCAGTGGATTTCAAGCTGGCTGAAGCATAGACATCAGAGAGTTATTGTTAATGGCGAGTATTCTGAGCAGAGACAGGTTACAAGCGGTGTGCCACAAGGGTCTGTTCTGGGTCCTATTCTTTTTAATATGTTTGTGAGTGACATAGGGGAAGGTTTGGTAGGGAAGGTTTGCCTATTTGCCGATGACTCTAAAGTGTGCAATAGGGTTGATATTCCTGGAGGGGTCTGTAATATGGTAAATGATTTAGCGTTACTAGATAAATGGTCAAAGCAATGGAAACTGCAGTTTAATGTTTCCAAATGTAAAATAATGCACTTGGGGAAAAGGAATCCTAAATCTGAGTATTGCATTGGCAGTTCTGTGTTAGCAAAAACTTCAGAAGAGAAGGATTTAGGGGTAGTGATTTCTGACAGTCTCAAAATGGGTGAGCAGTGTGGTCGGGCAGTAGGAAAGGCAAGTAGGATGCTTGGCTGCATAGCTAGAGGTATAACAAGCAGGAAGAGGGAGATTGTGATCCCCTTATATAGAGCGCTGGTGAGACCACATTTGGAGTACTGTGTTCAGTTCTGGAGACCTCACCTACAAAAAGATATTGACAAAATTGAACGGGTCCAAAGACGGGCTACAAGAATGGTGGAAGGTCTGAAGTATAAAACGTATCAGGAAAGACTTAATGTACTCAATCTGTATAGTCTGGAAGACAGAAGGAAAAGGGGGGACATGATCGAAACATTTAAATATGTTAAAGGGTTAAATAGGGTTCAGGAGGGAAGTGTTTTTAACAGGAAAGTGAACACAAGAACAAGGGGACACAATCTGAAGTTAGTTGGGGGAAAGATCAAAGGCAACATGAGAAAGTATTATTTTACTGAAAGAGTAGTAGATCCTTGGAACAAACTTCCAGCAGACGTGGTTGGTAAATCCACAGTAACCGAATTTAAACATGTCTGGGATAAACATATATCCATTGTAAGATAAAATACAGGAAATAGGAAAAGGGCAGACTAGATGGACCATGGGGTCTTTTTCTGCCGTCAGTCTTCTATGTTTCTATGTTTCTATGACATAAAATAAATGACTGAGAACAAAACAAGCCATCATGCAGAGATGAAAACAGAGATGAACAGTCATGATATAAAGACTTTGCCAAGCCTTCAAGTCTATGAATATTCAGTGTTGCACAATGAAACTGCCAATGAAACATTGCTACTTAGTACTTAGTATGTTTTAGCTTCTAATCGGATCTTTCTGAATTGACATAATGACCTGTTGTGCATTCTTACCAAATCACTCAATTTACAATGCAAATAATCCTTTTTTTGTTGTTGTTGCTATGATTCATATTATTCAATGGAGAAATACACCAGCAATTTATTACTTGCTAAAGTTTAAAATATGAAACTTTCACAATTGCTTATCACTAATCTTTATTTTATGAATAAGTGTAAAAGTATAAAACAACTGTAAAATGACACATCAAGTCCGGCAATTGTTTTGTCTGGCAAGCTATTTTAAGCAGAAGTCGGTTCCTCTCAGTTGGGACCAGTTCTATATAGTTACTTGGAGGCCTGGGTCGCTGGAACTGGCAGCAACTCAGGCCCACCACGCCCATGAGCTGGTTCTTGCCTATGGTGTTGCCATCTTGTTTTTTACTTCTGTCTATGCACAGACGGTTTTTTTAAAAAAAAATACTGCCCATGCACAGAGGGTCATTTCCGGGAAGTGGTTTGTTTGTGCAATGTATACTTTCGTAGTGATGCAAACCAGTGGGGAAGGTAAGTAGAACCCATCCCTGATTGTAAGTATGAAGAAATAATCTACACCAGAAACATCCATAATTAATGAAGTCCAATATGGTGGACACAGCTGCAGATTGAAGTCCTTTCCTTTTCTATTTGTGATTCTGTTGTATGTTCAAAGGGTGAGGATTTGATTCACAGTTGTGCCTGTCATTTTGTCCCTTTGTAGGCATGCCTGACCCACATGTTGGTTATATAATATAACTATAGCCAGGGCACCTAATGAAGCAGATAAAGGAGCTAAATCACGAGACAAGTTATTCAAACTAGACCAAAACCTAAGAGGTTTCATAAATCTGACACCCCAAAAGAATTTCCCTGAAAAGCTCAGAAACAGATGATAATGGCATTAATCTACTCTTACTATCTATCAGCAATTTTTTTACCTGAAAGATGAACTGTCTCTGATTCAAGAAAACCTTAAACACGTAATCACTAAAAAAAAAATTCCTCTGTGAATTTTCTTGAAAGTTATCCAGGCTTAGTTGTCAATGCCATGAATTTAATGCATGTGGTCTAAAATAGAGTTTTCCTTGGCAACTCTGGTTTTATTGGTTTTGTCTGATGACTTGGCATTCTAAATTTAAAAAGACAAAAAAACATCCTTTTCTGCCATTATTAATTATACATGGCCCCTAATTTTATCAATATTTTTTAAAAAATCAATCAATTATTCTCTCTTTTATTTTTATGTTTTTTACTATCATTATTGCTTTAATGCTTTTATTTGCTGGTCTGTGACTAATACAGTTTGATTGAATGATTGGTTACCAATTTTGATCACATTCCCTCTAGCATCGTTTTTTAAAGCCAGCAAAACCCAAATATTATATTTATATCCTCTCCTTTTCCCATGTATTTCTACTGTCCCCCCCCCACCCAGAAAAAAAAGACTGTCTTATTATTTTTTGAACCCTGAAATAAGTGCTTGGCCTTATTGCCATGCACTCAAAAGCCTGATTGGGCTTATTATCAGGGGATGTCTTATTTTGGGGAAAACAGGGATACTTATCTTGCTTTCATTAGGTGCGTGTCTAAATACTGTCTATACTGTATTCCAAAGTTTATTTTTTAATGCATTTAATGGATTACTATATTATTTATTATAGTTTATACGATTCACACATAAGAGAGCTGAACTCTATGTGGAAACCCAGTCAGATGTTAGAAGTTAAAACAATGATTGTCAAGCATTCCATCCTTCTTACTTGACACACAAATAGGCATGGCTTCCACTGAACACTGTTGATTTGTTGTTGATCTTTTAAAATTAACACATGTATGTTCTCTTCCATTGAAATTATATAGTTTTTCTTCCTTACTTTCTTTCATTCAACTCTTTTTCAAAATCGCTTAGAATTGCTTTTCCAGATATGTTTTTTTTTCCTTTCCCAGATATTAAGATTTTTGACATATGGTCTTATTTCATACATGTGAATACTTCAGAGGCAAACACTCTTATCTGATTTGTATGGCAATAAACTACATAATTTTGTGTAGGTAAATATCATTCAATGCATACATAAGCATTGGTACGCACTTACTAAACAATAAATTGCAACATTTTTCTTATTTGCAATATTTCCAAATACAGTACTTAATTTGCATTCAGAAGAACTTTAAAATATTAGCATATTTTTTGACATTGTGGTTTAGCTCCCATTGAAAAAATACTGCTTGTTACTGCAGTTTTACTTACTGGAGTATTACTGCAATATCTTCCCCTGGGTCCCGCCAAGTGACATTCTTTAGTTGACGGGACCCAGAGAAGATCCACTCTGTGGGACCTAACTGGTCGCTGGGATTCGTGCAGCAGAAGGCGGTCCCTGAGATAATCTGGTCCGGTGCCATGAAGGGCTTTATAGGTCATAACCAACACTCTGAATTGTGATCGGAAACTGATCGGCAACCATTGCAGACTGCGGAGTGTTGGTGTAACGTGGGCATATTTGGGAAAGCCCATGATTCCTCTCGCAGCTGCATTCTGCACGATCTGAAGTTTCCGAACATTTTTCAAAGGTAGCCCCATGTAGAGAGCATTACAGTAGTCGAGTTTCGAGGTGATGAGGGCATGAGTGACTGTGAGCAGTGACTCCCAGTCCAAGTAGGGTCGCAAATGGTGCACAAAGCGAACCTGGGCAAAAATTGAAGTGGCTACCACTTGAACCAATGATAATTAGATTACCACAAAAATATCCTTTAAAAAACTATTATTTTTTCCATTGTTTCTCTAAAGAATGTTATTTAATATGGATCCAAGTCTTTTACAGCTTAAAAGAAGTTACGGTCGTTAAATATTTTGGGTCAGAACAAGATAATCTGCAGAATGCTGATGTTGTATCCTTCAGTGTCCTAAAGATTCTGCTTATGAGACTGTCTTTTTGGAAGCTGAAGCAGTTTCTATTTAAATCATCAGCCGAAGTGTGAATTTATCTGTGACATTTTTAAGATGGTTCATGAAGCCAAAAGTTGACCAGTGATTCTCTTGTGGAACACTAGCTAATTTTGGATTTACAGCAGATAGCATAGCCAAGATTAGAAACAAATAGCTAGAAAATTGGGGGTAGGGAGGACAAAGAAATCTGATAACTGAATCATAGTTTAAGAGCATGTCACATGGGATGACTTCCTAATAATTTCCATAAATTAACAATATGCTGTAAAGTCCAAGGGTTTTGTGCTTACTTTTTCATAGAATCAGTATCCGTCAAATTTTTAAAAAAGGAAATTCAAAGAAGCAAAGAACAGAAATAGGGATCAAATAATCAAAGGCATTTTTAAATTGATATGGAAATGGATCTTATATAAGATACATACATAAGTATACATATATGAAGATACATAATTATTCTGTCATTAAGATTAACAGCACAATGTCGCCAAATGACCTTATAATTTACATATGATTGTCTCCTTAATATTTGATATGGAATGTGTTGTAGATTCATTTCAATGTATTTATTTAAGCAACTCAGGATAAATTGCATTTATAATCAAACCAAAAAATAAAACAGTAATAAAATTCCAAAACAGCAAATCAATAACTTAAGTGATGTTTAGTATTGACATCAGTAAGGCAGTGGCAGAGTTTGTATTGTATGATACTCCAGTCAACTTTAATAGCTTTAGAAACATGTGTATTACCTCTATTTTTATGATAAAATATTTACTGTTTTAATCTTTAACAATATTTCCACATGTAATATTTCCTTGCCAATAAATTGTAGAATTTTCCTGACTCCAGACCTGATTTTTGTCTTTGTTTCAGATTCTCAAGAGGGAAATTATAAATCTGAGGTCAATAGCAAACCAAGAAAAGAAAGAACAGCTTTCACCAAAGAACAAATCAGAGAGTTAGAAGCAGAGTTTGCCCATCATAACTACCTCACCAGGCTGCGGAGATACGAAATAGCTGTGAACCTGGATCTCACTGAAAGACAGGTATGGATAGAGAATAAACTAATGATGTTCCAAGTAGGGTTGTAAGTCACCTCATGTTAGATCAAACCAAGTTCAAAATAGACATAAGAATATGCAAAATAAAATATAATTATAATTGCAACATTTGTATAATATATATCCCTACTGAATAACAATAATTATCTTTTAAAAAGATATTTCTAGAATTAGCCTACATAACAGCATGGAGAATTAATTATCTGAGTTTTTGTCTGATAAAGACACTGTCCATTTATTCACCCTGCCTGTTTTCTCTCAATGACAACATGATCCTTTTTAAATTTCTTTTATCAAATCTCTCCATTGTAATCCCCATTCATCCATACTCACAATACAGTTAATTTTAGCATTTAAAATAATTATCAAGAGAATTGATGTTGAAATTGCTAATAAAAACTGCTTGCTAAGTACATACATACATACATATATTGTATATACATTATATATAGGTATGTATGTATGTATCACACACACACACACACATATATGTATATATATATATCACATGTTTTTTTGCTGAATTTTTAAAATTAAGGGAGACTAGGATGGCACCATTTTGGGCTTGTTCTGGCCTCATCAGCTAGCCACACCCTTACTGAGATTTGATCCAGCAGGTTCTGCCTTGTAAGGCAGAGAATTAACCTCTAGGCCACCAGATCTGATCCCTTTCAGCTCTGTACCAGGGAGGGGCTATATGTTTTTAATGTCGGATCACCCTGGTATATTGAAGGAATGTCACAGTTCCTTTTTGCCTCTAGGCACAACTCAGGGCCATTTCAAGGCAGTTAATTTATTTATAGCCGACAAACTATATTTTTGTATGTATCACATGTTTTTTTGTTGAATTTTTAAAATTACGGGAGACTAGGGTGACACCATTTTGGCCTTGTTCTGGCCTCATCAGCTAGCCACACCCTTACTGGGATTTGATCATGCAGCTTCTGCCTTGTAAGGCAGAGAATTAACCTCTAGGCCACCAGATCTGATCCCTTTCAGCTCTGTACCAGGGAGGGGCTATATGTTTTTTTATGTCAGATCATATACCTTTTTACATATATGAAATTTACTTTCTCATGTAGAGGAATAAGTTTTTCTGAAACATAGTCCGAGAAAGGATTATACTATGTTCTGTGGTGGTGTTTTAATTAATGACTTATTGCTATGATGCTTCTATAGTTTAAATAAACAGATACACAGAAATAGTATAAATAAACAGAAACACAATTAATCTCATTCCACCTATAAATTATCTGATTTTCCCCTTTTTTGTATTCCATTAAGCTGTTCGTTCTCTGTTAATTTTATGTCAGTTACAGAGAACACATTTTTCATGCAACATCATTAACTAAAACAAAGCTCCATAAGAGTAACATAATCATTCCTCTAACTATATCTGTTTCAAAAGTTCTTATTCCTGAGCATGTGAATGTTTCGAAAATCAGTTCCTGAAATACCCAATATGAAATCCTATGGAGCTGATATTTATCAATATAGGCAGTACTGAGCTAAATGGCCCAATGTTTCACTTCACTTTTATTTCCAATAAATTAAAATTGCATTTAGGATTTCTGTGCTCAGTGGGGTGCCTTGAATTAAGCTAGATTCTTAGTGATTATGGATGTAATTATATTCCTTTCCTGATTACAGTACTGAAGTAATTTGCTATTGTTTTCTGGAATTTTTATTTTTATATTCTGTCCCACTCTAATCCACAGGCCCCACATTTTATCATTTTGACCCATCGGGGCTAAAATTTAGTACTACAGTGATACCTTGTCTTACAAACTTAATTGGTTCCGGGACGAGGTTCTTAAGGTAAAAAGTTTGTAAGACGAAACTATGTTTCCCATAGGAATCAATGGAAAAGCGATTAATGCGTGCAAGCCCAAAAATTCACCCCTTTTGCCAGCCGAAGCGCCCATTTTTGCGCTGCTAGGATACCCCTTCGGACTTCTGTGTTTTTGCGATGCTGCAGGGGAATTCCAGCAGGGGAATCCCAGCATTGCAAAAACAAGTGCTTCGCTGGCAACGGAAGTCTGGAGGTGGGGTTTCCCATGGAGGGGAGCCTCAGGGGAATCCCAGCAGTGCAAAAACGGGTGCTTCGCTGGCAATGGAAGTCCGGAGGCGGGGCATTCCAGCGGCGGCGGTGGGTTTGTAAGGTGAAAATAGTTTGTAAGAAGAGGCAAAAAAATCTTAAACCCCGGGTTTGTATCTCAAAAAGTTTGTATGACAAGGTGTTTGTAAGACGAGGTATCACTGTACTTAGTTTCTGCAAAATTAGCCAAGGTCAGCCACCTGCTGGTTGCTTATTCAAATCACAAACCAGACATGAAATGATTATGAAGCCATCAATCTGGGATTCACACTGACAAATATAAATCTACTATCTAAATCTCTGATCTCAAATGATAATGGAGCAACTCAAAAGATGGTTTCTAAGGAAACCCATTTATTTAACAATAAAAATGAAGGTATGGTCTAAAGTAGAAATAAATCACATTAATTCTCTGAAGTTAAAAAAAAGCACCAAGGTCTCTTAAGAGCAAAATAAAAAAGTATGCAGCATAAAGAACAACTTGTAATTTAATTGTACATCAGATACAACATTTAATCAACCAATTGACTTTAATCCAAAATATTATTAGATAAACAAGAGAAGAAGAATAGAAAGGTCACTGAAAGATATAATTAATACAGGTAGTCCTTGCTGAATAACATTAATTGAGAATGGAATATCCATTACTAAGAAATGGACTCTGTAGGTGAAACATTATATGACTATACTGCTTAGCGATGGCAGTCTTGGTAATCATTACACCAGGATCTCACACTTCTTCTGCCCTGCCTACACTTGCCACTACTTCCCCTCACCTGCCTATGTCTTCCTCAAAATCTATTCCCTATTGGCTATCCTGCATGCTGCTGCCCTGACTGTCCTGCTCCCTACCATTGTCACGAACCTTTCTGCCCCAGCTTCTTCTGCCACCCCACGTTTGCCATTTGCTTCTCCTGCTGCTGACAAGGCAGGTTCTGATTGGCTTTTTGTGAGGCAACTGACAGCAATGCAAGGTCTTCCGCAGGCCACGCACAGTCTTCCCATTGCTTCAGGGAGACCGCAGGCTGCCTCACGAAGGGGCAGGGCAGGCTTGCCACATCAGCAACGGGAGGAAGAAAATGACAAAAGGCAGTTAGGAATGGCAGGGGTTAGAGTGGAGCGGCTGGGGTAACAACAGGTAGGGCAGTTAAAAGAGCACAAACGGGATAGAAATAGGTATGTGGAAGGGGATTGAACTTCTCTTATGGGTAGGCTCCAAAGGACCTGAATTTTGGTCCCATGATATATGTGTGTGCTGTAATAATCATAATGTCAAGTGCAGGCTACAATTGCCATATGCTCAGAACTTTACCTTCAAGCTTTTATTAGGAAAGTTATGGTCCCAAACACACACTCACATGCAAACACACAGAGACAAAAAGAGAGACAAAGAGACAGAGATGAAAAAAGACAGACGCAGAGTAAGGTAGAAAGAGACAGAAATGGAGAGGGAGAAACACAGAAAGAGACAGAGACAAAGTCCGAGACAGACAGACAGATGGAAGCAGAGAAAGAGGGATAGAGGAAGAAGAAATGAAGCAACAAATTTATTTATTATTTATTTATTATTTGGAGTTGTATGCCGCCCCTCTCCGCAGACTCGGGGCGGCTAACAATAGCAGTAAACAGTAAATAACAAAATCCAATATTAAAAAACAGTTAAAAACCCATTATATAAAAAACCAATTATACGTGCAAACATACCATGCATAAAATTGTAAATGAAGCAGCAGAAATAATTGTAGTGTCCCCATAGCAATCATTAAAAAAAAAAAATTGTGTCATTTATGGAGAAATAATTCATTATGTTGCTGCTGTAGCACCACCAGCATAAATTTAACATATATCAAAACTGTACAAAACTGTGTCTCAGAAATGTTAATGTGTAGAGGTATTTCCCTCTCCCTTCTCTCTCACCCTCCCTCTCCTCCCTCTCTCTCTCTCTCGCTCTCTCTCTCTGCTATATAATTATATAATTATAGAATTCTCCTGGAGGTGGAGAATTGAGATGCAGATTATATATGTTTTAATTTCTCAGAATTTTTTTCTTTGATGTATACCTATAAAATTCTCAGATGGAAAAATTAGATACAAACAATTTTTTTCCTTTATCTTTTGGGGGGGATGGAAGCTATTGTATCAAATTAGCTGCAATTATTGATCAATATAGGTAGTCCTCTACTTACGGCCCAACATTTCTGTTGATAAGTGAGACATTTGTTTGCCACATTTTATGACCTTTCTTGCAATAGTTGTTAAGTGAATAGCTGCAGCTGAGATGTTGGTAATATGGTTGTTAAGTAAACGTGGCTTCCGCATTGACTTTGCTTATCAAAAGGTTGCATGTGACCTGCGAAGAAGGTCAGGCATGTGAATTGTGATCATGTGACCATGAGGATGCTACAATGATCATACGTATGAAAAAACTATCATAACTTACATTTTTCAGTGCCGTTGTATCAGTCACTAAATGAACCATTGTAAGTTGAGGACTACCTGTGGTAAAATTTATAGGGTTTTGAATAATTTGTATTCAAACGTTATTAGAGTCATTTCCTGCCTTCTCTAAGGACAAAGCAAAAAGATTGCCATCTGTCCTTATGTGGGCATCTTCCGTATTCATAGGCATTATTTTCCAGAATTGTGAATTCTGGTGTGCTATTTAGAAATGTTGTGTCAAAATATCTTAAGAATGCAGAGGAACTCGACTTGTGAAAAAGGAATTTTGCACATTTTTCTTTCGGTTAGAAAATTTACTTCAGTTAAATATGATAAATATGCAATGAAACTTTTGCTTTATAATATCAAAGGTAAACAATCTTTAAACAGTTACATGACCCTGCATTCACAATTATTTGTTTTTGTTGCATTAGATAATAGAAATAATGGGATAAAATTATATGTACATATCTGCTGACACTGATCTATCTTCAGGCACTTCTCTTGGAACCCACTTAACTTTGCTATAGCAAGCTAGTATACTTTGCACAAGAAAGCACTGATCTCCGATTGTCTTTATTTGAAAGTCTACGCATGTGACCCATTTTGTCAAGGTTCATTATTATTTATTTTTCCCAGATCAGAAATACTATTTATTTATTTATTTGTTTGTTTGTTTGTTTGTTTGTTTTTTTGTTTTGTTTGTTTTGTTTATATTTTATTTATTTTATTTATTTTATTTATTTTATTTATTTTATTTATTTTATTTATTTTATTTATTTTATTTATTTTATTTTATTTATTTTATTTATTTTATTTACTTTATTTACTTTATTTACTTTATTTATTTTATTTATTTTATTTATTCATTTATTTATTTATTCATTCATTTATTCATTCATTTATTCATTTATTTATTCATTTATTTATTCATTTATTTATTCATTTATTTATTTTGTATGCTGCCCTTCTCTGAGGAGTCAGGGTGGCTCACAATATAAAAATACAAAAAACCATTCAAAAGTTCAATATTTAAAATAATCTCATAGACCCAATTACAAAATCATACAGCCCTACCCATTCACACAGACAATCATACTGAAGGCCAGGGTAAGATATTAAAGTTCAGTGCCCCCAGGCCTGCTAGGAAAGATAAGGTTTTAAGGCCTTCCATAAGGCCAGGAAAGTAAAGGCAGTGAAATGAGGGTAGGGAATTTGATTCCAGAGGGTCGGAGCTGCCACAGAGAAGGACATTCCCCTAGGACCCACCAGCCGGTATTGCTTGGCTGATGGGACTTGGAGAAGGCCGATTCTGTGGGCTCTGACCAGTTGCTGGGATACATGAGGCTCGAGATTGTCACTTAGGTAACCTGGTCCTAAGCCATGTAAATAAGGACCAATAATGTAAATAAGCAACTGGTATTCAAAACTGTTTTGAAAAATAAAGGTCATGTTATCATGTCACGGAGGGAACCATGGGAAGAGAAGCTTCTGGGTTTGAATTCACACAGGAGAAACTCATATTCAGCCAAAATAGCTTATTACTATGATTCTTGAATTAGAATAAAGATTGTGTCCCAGCCATACAGACTCTCTGGGAAGTTGTACTTGCCTTGGGGGAGTCTGACATAGCCAGAATTGTTCTTTGTGGGGGGGAAAGCAAAACAAATTGATGCCTGCAACCCAAAGTTTTCTTTGGAAATGTGCCATCGGCTTAGAAAAACTTTTTAAAAAGAAATTTAAGATGAGATGGTGGCCAATCCCCTAAAAGGATTAAGTAAATGAGTGACATCTTCAACATAGCTTTTGATAATGGGAGTTTAGAAAATTTCAAATTTCAAATTGGGCCATCTAAAATTGTAAGCATCCTATGAAATCCCTTCATATGTCAAATTGTAGAAATATGTTGATTGTCCTAATTGAAGAGAAAACTTAGATCCATGTGAAACTTTCTGTTACTTAGAGTTCTTTTGAAACATTTTCAAGTAAATGAGATACATTGATAACGTTTACATGATGTTTACAATAGACTGAATAGAAGCAAAGTATAATCTAGTATCTGGGCATGGTAAATCAAAAAATAATTTTAAAAATGATTATATAAAGGGACTCATGATTCTTTCCAAATTTCAAAAGCCTATAGTTCATGGTATAGGTCAGTGATGGAAAACCTATGGCACGGGTGCCACAGGTGGCATGCTGAGCCATATATGATGGCAAGTGAGCCTTTGCCAATCTCAGCTCCAATATGCATGTATGTGCTGACCAGCTGATTTTTGGCTCCCACGGAGGCTTTGGGATAGCGTTTTTGGCTTCCAGAGATCCTTCGGGGGATGCAGGAGGTGTTTTTACCCTCCTCCGGCTCCAGGAAAGCCTTTGGAGCCTGGGGAGGGTGAAACACGAACCTACTGGGCCCACCAGAAGTTGGGAAACAGGCCATTTCCAGCCTCCAGAAGGCCTCCAGGTGGTGGTGGTGGAAAGGTATTTTCGCCCTCCGCATTGAATTATGGGTGTGGGCACTCGCGCATGTGCAATAGTGCATGCACACGCTCTTTTGGCACTCAAGAGAAAAAAGGTTCACCATCACTGGTATATGTAGTCCAATTATAACTAATTGTGTCCAAAATTTCTGATGCTAGGTAAAATAGTTGTTTATTAAATTTTGTCCCATTTATGACCATTATTGCCCCATTTGTTAAATGAATCACTACAGTTCTTAAGTTAATAATATAGTTGTTAAGTGAATCTGGCTTCTCCATTGACTTTGCCTGTCAGAAGTTTGCAAAACGTGATTACATGATCTGGGACACTGCAATTGTCATAAATATGAATCGGTTGCCAAGCATCAGAATTTTGATCACAGGACCATGGTGATGCTACAAAGGTCATAAGTATGAAAAACATAAGTATGAAAAAAAGTATGAAAAAGTCATTTTTTTAGTGCTGTTGTAACTTTGAATGGCCATTAAACAAATAAATCAAATAAATTAAATTGTTGTAAGAGACTGCCTATAGGGCAGGGAAATAAAATATAGATTGGAATGAAAAAGGAATGTTAGAATATATTTCACTAATTTCAATGAAGAATGAGCATGGGATAGACTATTCCAGAATTCTGCAGCATTAAGAATCCAGAAGTAACATTTCCAGATTTCCAGATTAAATATATGAAATTCTAAGTATATTAGAATAGATTTTATGGATTGGGAAAAGTTGTAAAATACTTTTTTACAACTGAAATGAATCAACAAACTTTTAAAGTATGAGTAATATTTCTGGATGAAAATAAAGAGATTGGAAAAACTCTATAATGCAGAATAATTATATTACTATTTAGTGGCTGTATTAAAAATGTTCCTAATTGTTTATCAGAAACCTATGAGGTCTAATTCTAAGAGTTTACAGCTTTATATCTATTATACCATGTCCAACAGATTAGGTGCACTTTAGCTCCCTTTTCCCTTAAATTCTCTTAAATATTATACTGAATATGTATATATATATATACTTATATATATACTTAATTTTCAAATTCAGCTTAAACATGTGACACATACAGATAGAATTGTCGGCTATCAATAAAAATTAACTGCCTTGGAAATGGCCCTGGGTTGGGCCGAGAGGCAAAAAAGGAGCTGTGATGTTCCTTCAATATACCAGGGTGATTTGACACAAAATGTAACCCTTCCCTGGTACAGAGATGAAGGGATTGGATACTGTAGCCTAGAGGTTAATTCTCTGCCTTACAAGGCAAAGGTTGCAGGTTCAAGTCCCAGTGGGTATGGCTAGCTGATGAGGCCAAAATAAGGCCGAAATAGATCTATCCTAGTCTCCCTTAATTTTCAAATTCAGCTTAAACATGTGACATATATACTTAAATATATACTGAAGCTGATTGTAGATCTGTAGTCAGCGGTTCAAATTTCAAGGTTGACTCATCCTTCCATCCTTCCGAGGTGGATAAAATGAAGACCCGGTTTGTGGGGGCAATATGCTGGTTCTGTTAAAAAGTGCTATTGCTAACATGTTGTAAGCCGCCCTGAGTCTAAGGAGAAGGGCGGCAAAAAAAAATTGAATAAATAGATAAATTGTCGTCTTGTGGGATCAAGGAAGATTTCTTTATGTATTTCAGCACTTGCCATATAAAACACCTTGTCCAAAGAGATTCTGACACTCTTGCATTTCTGAAAGTGGTTAAAAGTGATATTTTCTCCCCTGATTAATCCAATAGATATGGATATTTGACTTTCTTTTTGATGCTTTGATTATTTGCTTGTGCTTTTTTATAAAATCTTTAATGGTTAGGGGTTTTATATATCTTATATATAATTCAGTTCTATTTCAATGATATTAGTTTTTAATGATTGTTTTTCAAATTCAAATTCTTTATTATAAATTAATAATCTGACTACATCATACTCTCTGTACGTAAAACTTACTACATAAAACAAAATAAAGCATGCAAAATAAAATAAGGCACACATGATTGAAAAATGTACAATTATAAAAATCATAGTGCAACAAACTTTTAAAGTATGATTTTTATACTTATAATCATAAATATTTTATCATTTCATATCAGGGCTGTCAAACTCATAGCCTGCAAGCCAGATGCATCATGGGCTGGCCATGCCCACTGGCAGTTTAGTGAAGGGGGGGGAAATCCTGATGTCATTTATTTATTTATTTATCTATCTATCTATCTATCTATCTATCTATTTATTTATTTATTTATTTAATATCTACATGAAACCGCTGGGTGAGATCATCCAAGGGCATAGGGTGAGGTATCATCAATATGCGGATGATACCCAGTTGTACATCTCCACCCCATGTCCAGTCAGTGAAGCAGTGGAAGTGATGTGCTGGTGCCTGGAGGCTGTTGGGGACTGGATGGGTGTCAACAAACTCAAACTCAATCCAGACAAGACGGAGTGGCTGTGGGTGTTGCCTCCCAAGGACAATTCCATCTGTCCGTCCATTTTTCTGGGGGGGAACTACTGACCCCCTCAGAGAGGGTGCGCAACTTGGGCGTCCTCCTCGACCCACAGCTGACATTGGAACATTATCTTTCGGCTGTGGCGAGGAGGGCGTCTGCCCAGGTTCGCCTGGTGCACCAGTTGCGGCCCTATTTGGACAGGGAGTCATTGCTCACAGTCACTCATGCCCTTATCACCTCGAGGTTCGATTACTGCAATGCTCTCTACATGAGGCTACCTCTGAAAAGTGTTCGGAAACTTCAGATCGTGCAGAACGCAGCCGCGAGAGCCATCGTGGGGCTTCCCAGATTCGCCCACGTTTCTACAACACTCCGTGGCCTGCATTGGCTGCCGATCAGTTTCCGGTCACAATTCAAAGTGTTGGTCATGACCTTTAAAGCCCTACATGACATTGGACCAGAATACCTCCGGAACCGCCTACTACCGCACGAATCCCAGCGGCCGATAAGGTCCCACAGAGTCGTCTGGCGGGCCCCAGGGGAAGAGCCTTCTCTGTGGCAGCCCCGGCCCTCTGGAATCAACTCCCCCCGGAGATTAGAACTGCTCCCACCCTCCTTGTCTTCTGTAAACTACTTAAGACCCATCTATACCGCCAGGCATGGGGGATTTGAGACACCTTTCCCCCAGGCTTATTATAATTTATGTTTGGTATGTATGTGCTGTTTGGTTTTTTAAATTGATAGGGTTTTTAGTTTTTTCTTAATATTAGATTTGTGCCTGTACAATATTGTTTTATCGCTTGTTGTGAGCCGCCCCGAGTCTTCGGAGAGGGGCGGCATACAAATCTAATAAATTATTATTATTATTATTATTATTATTATTATTATTTATTTATTTACTTACTTACTTGTTTACTTATTTATTTATTTACTTGTTTGTTTGTTTGTTTGTTTGTTTGTTTGTTTATTTATTTATTTATTTATCTATCTATCTATCTATCTATCTATCTATCTATCTATCTATCTATCTATTTATTTATTTATTTATTTATTTATTAATTAGATTTGTATGCCGCCCCTTTCCGTAGACTCGGGGCGGCTCACAACACAATAAAACAGTTCATGACAAATCTAATAATTTACAATTTAAAATTTAAAATAGTTTAAAAAAACCATTTTTAAGCAGACATACCTACAAACATACCATACATAAATTATATAGGCCCAGGGGAGATCAATTCCCCCACGCCTGATGACAAAGGTGGGTTTTGAGGAGTTTACAAAAGGCAAGGAGGGTAGGGGCGGTTCTAATCTCTGGGGGGAGCTGGTTCCAGACAGTTGGGGCCACCACAGAGAAGGCTCTTCCCCTGGGGCCCGCCAACCGACATTGTTTAGTTGACGGGACCCGGAGAAGGCCGACTCTGTGAGACCTAATCGGTCGCTGGGATTCATGCAGCAGAAGGCGGTCTCGGAGATATTCTGGTCCGATGCCATGAAGGGCTTTATAGGTCATAACCAACACATGTAATGCCGCCATGACGACACTAGTTTGACATTCCTGTTTTATATTATCACATATATTAGTAATATGCAATAATAAAAACTATTTTGTTTAAAATATTTAAAATAAAACTATTTTAAGAAGATTGTTTTGTTTATACTTTATTTAATATAAATATTAAAAACATATATGACCTAATCCATTGTACAATAATAGTAGCAATTCAAAATGAAAATAGTTTTTTTCACTCACTTTTTCTGTGTAGTGCTGCTAGGAGAATTTAGAATCAAGTTTAAGAAGAGAATAATTAAAATTGTGGATAATACTTTTTATCTTTTATTTGTGAAAACAGGTACTTCTAGAAACATTGTAGTTCTTCAGACAAAGCCATTTAAACTTCCATATGGACTGTATATATTCAAATAAAGAACTATGAAAAATTAATTTCAGGCTAATTTCACTCTTACTTTAAGAACAAAATCCCACTAAGCAAGTATATTTCTATAGGATTGTGGTATCAGGTTTGGTTCTTTGTCAGATTCACAAGCTATTTATATAAAAATAGTTGCATTTGGAATGACAGTATATGTCATTCCAATATACTGAACTGGTTTGTTCAGAAGTAGATTCCTAGCATTGTCAATTGTGGTAATTCCCATGTAATAGCCCAACTATGTAATTTCACTTAGGATTCTAAATTTCATTGGCAGAATCCAAAACAATATTAAATCAAAATTCAATGCTGTTCTGTGAAAAAAATAAGGCACTTGTTTTAAAATTAAAACATTGTTCCAGAGGGACTTTTGTCTGAAAATATTGTGAACAGGTTACAAATACAAACTAAAATTTATAGTAATTGTAGCAAAAGAGCATCTAGACCACATTGGATTTTAATTCTTCCTTCCTCATACTGTGCATAATCAAATCGGTTCTGGAGAATTAGGAAATCTTTTAGAAAGGATTTGGGACACATGGAATATATAAAAAGGAGAGAAAAGTGAAAAAGATGTATAAGCAAGTTGGCTATAACTTAAAATATTTAAAATATTTTCCATATTAGAACTACAAATGCAAAAACACAACTACATAACTGTCTTGATCCATAAAGCTATGAAAAATCAATAGTTGCAATAGGGACAATTACAGAAAAGATGGGTAAAAAGATGTGTTAAAATGGCAGAAACAATGGGTAAACATTTACTTTCTCCAGAACTTTTTATCAGGTGCACAATAAGAAAAACCTTAGAATGAAATCCCAAAACCTAAGCTATGTGGCCCATACTTCATGTTAGGTTTAAGATAGAATTTTTAAGGAATCACTTTTGCTAATGGTAAAACTGTAACCTAAACATTTTAACATGATTTTAGTTATGTTGTGAATTGCTTTAAAATGTAACTGATTTTAGAAACACAATTTAAATTGTATTTAACTAATATATAATCTAGTAAAATTTAATTCGATGTAGTGGCCAGAATTTTATGTTCCTATACTTTTTATATTGCCCCAACTACATAATTCTTCAAATAATTTAGTTCCACTAAAATACAGATAGTCCTTGACTTACAACAGATAATTGAAAGTTACAATGGCATTGGGGGGAAATGATTCATGGCCGTTTTTAATTTATAGCTGTTGGTCACATGATAAAATCTGGATGCTTAGCAACTGATTCATATTTATGATGATTGCAGTATCCTGGGATCATGTTATTATCTTTTGTTACTTTACAACATTCCATTCAATGGGTAAGCCACATTCACATAACAACCGATTTACTAACTTAACAACTGCAGTAATTCAGTTCACAACTGTAGCAAGAAAGTTCGTAAAATGGGACATAACACTTAAGTCACTTAGCAATAGTAATTATGGGCTCAATTCTGGTCATAAGTCAATGACTACCTGAATATGGAATATAGAGTAATTTACATTAACTTGTGCAGAATAAAGTTGGACTAATGAAAGGGATCAAAATATTTCAAAAACAAAACAAATGTTTTTTCTAAAAATAAAGAAAAGTAATGCACTTTTTCTTAGACTCTGATAATTCTTGTTTATATTTTATGGATTCTGATTTTCAAGTATATAGGATCTGTAGGAATTTGAGAATTCATTCTCAGAATTCATACATCCTTCCTATTTCTGACATGTTACAGGATCATATATCTATTCCATTATTGACTCATCATGAAATCCAGTGGAAGTTCAGATTTCATCTCTCTAAATTTGATCTCTGGAGGAAATAGTATATGAAACATCCAGGATGTTATATTTAGTACAAGTGATAAATGGAGTTCAAACCTATTTATTTCCATAGGAGATTTATGTAATTTGTTCTCTAATAAGTAAGATGTAAGAATTTGGCAGTCTAACTACCTAACAGTTACTTGGAAGTAGATCCCACTGATATGATAATACTTAATAGTGTTAATTAATTATATTCAGCATTGCAGATAATGCTATTTATAATTATAAAATATTTGAAAGCCTGTATTTTATTTATTTATTTGTTTGTTTGACTTCTATGCCACCCAATCCCAAAAGACCGAGGGCAGCTTACAACAACAGTATAGACACAATATAAATAGATACAAAGTGATAGAAAGAAGCCGAACATTTCTAAGACTAAAACATTATCTAAAACTGAAAACCCATAAAAAACTTATTATAAAAATGGCAGTCACAATCATATACATGTATACCATTCATACAGTTGGCCATGAAAGATGTAAATTTATGGCCTGCCGGCAAAGCCAGATCTTTATGGCCTTGTGAAAGGCCAGTAGGGTGGGAGCAGTATGGACATTGGGCTGTAATTGGTTCCATAGAGCCGGGGCAGCCACAGAGAAGGCCCTCCCCCGTGGTCCCACAACCTGCATTGCTTAGTTGACAGGACCCAGAGGAGGCCAACTCTGCGAGCTCTTATTGGTCTCTGGGACTAGCTCAAGCCACTAATTTTAACTTTAGTTTAAAAACAATAATTAGCATGTGACACCCAATTTGGTACAGTAGTTAAAGAACTAGACTAGAAACTGGGAGACCATGTGCTTTAATCTTATAATAAGGCCCCAAACCAGCTGGGCCTATCACTCTTTTTCAAGCCTAGAAATTGTGAAGCAGCAAAACACTTCCAAAGGTTTACCAAAAAGACTGCAGTCATGGAATATTTTAAAAGATCAAGCTAAACTATTTCAATTTTACAGAAATCTAGATGCTTTATAATGTCAATATTATTTTAAAATAATAGGAGTTTTAAGCAACAATCTACAGAAAGGTAGCCGTAAAATAGCAGAATGGTTGAAACCTATGAAAATATTTCTGCTAAGGGAATGCAGACAACCTCCTAATTGACTTAAATATCAATTTGTATTTCTGTGTTTTAACTGGACTCCAAAAGGAGAAGATTGAGAAAAAGATATTTTTATTATTGTAAAAATACCTAAAGAAAAAAAAATACTTCATCCTACTATTGCTTACCAATTGGAGTTAGCACATATTAAAGAATATAAAGCACAATAATTCACTATTTAATTTATTTGCTGCTGTTCCATTTGATAGTTTAATAGATTTTTTTAAAAAAAATCAAATTATTAAACCACATTTCAAAACATACCAAACATGATAGCATTTTAAAAGATCTGGTTGAATGTTGAGCCTGAATTCATTTTTTAGAAATGAAGTTCTTCCATATTGTAGGAATTTTCTTCAACAGGTTGAATGAATTGGCTTCTGAAAGCAACACCATCTTTAAGAGTATTCTGCAGTTCCTAATACTTTAATACTGATATTACTTAATTTGATTTGAAAAATGTGGTTTTTGCAATTACTCAAACAGGCAAGTTTGGTACAGTGGTCAAGACATCAGACTGGAAACTAGAAAACTATGATCTAATCCAATTAGCTGACCTTGGACAAGTCACTTTTTTCAGACCTAAGAAAGGAGGTAATGGCAGACCACTTTCAATATCTTGCCAAGAAAATTATAGGAAATATCCAAGGCATTCACTAGGAATCAACACTGACCTAAAATAAAATGACCAGATTATAACCCCTGGAGAACACCATTGCTTGGGGGGGGGGGAGAGATTTGTGTGTGTGTGAAGAAGCCTGCCAGATATTTCTGGGGGAGGGAAGAAATATAAGAAAGGACCCTTACAGCAGAAGCCACATTGGAAACCCAGAAGCAAAGTGGAAAACAATCCGAAGAGAAAACAAGATAAAATGGTTAAGGGATGTTTTGAAAACTGTAGGACTGCTCATCCTTTTAAGAAACAACAACCCCAAAGTGCAGCCACTCCCAACTGCTGGAGCAAATGTGGGAAGGTGACTGCAGGAGGGAGGGGGGACAAAAAAGAGGGACAGGCAATGGCGGGGGTCACAGCGGTTACCATAGAAACTCACCAATGAGTGTGTCTATTTTGGCTGCCATTTTGTTCTCCCTGCCGTGAGCCTCAAAGGGGAGGCAGGAGGAAGCGACATCCCAGTACTCTTCAAAGGATTCCAGCACTTGCCTCTGAAGGGGCTGGGCCTACAAGTCACAGAATTCCTTGGTGAAGATGCTTAGGGTAAACTTTGGGAAGCGTAGATGTGGCAGGTTTTGGATGAAGGGACAGTTTATTATAAAGGTGCTGAGCTGGTAAGGTAAGGTGACCAGATGTCTCATTTTTTTAAAATCGGAACTTTTTAAAAATGCTGCGGGACGTGGGACAAATTGGTCAAAAGTGAGACTGTCCCCCCCCAAAGCGAGACATCTGGTCACCTTAACCTAAAGGCACATATACAAAATTGCTCTAATAATTAAGTTTATACTGGAATTAGAATGGAGAAAGGCTTCACTGATCTGTATGAAAGAAGTATTCATTTTTATCATGAGTTTATTCTTATGATTTCAATTTATTATTCCTGTTCCTAATGATGAGCTTCTATGGGTACGGTCAGGTACACAGAACCAGTAGAAAAATTTTGGGGTTTTTTTCTCTTTTTCTTTTTCTTTTTTTGTCTTCTGGGCTCTGGGTATGTTTTTCCTATAACAGTATATGAGGTTGAATGTGCATAATTTTAGAAGAGCTGTGCATGCGTGTGTGTACGTACACTTTATATTGTGTGCCTGTGTGTAATATGTATGTACATATATGCAGTGAAGGGCTTCCAAAAATTTTGCTACCACACTGTGGCCGTAGCTTATTCAGGATGCCCTGCATTTTCTTTCAACATCTTTCAGTGCAAATTGGGTGCTCTGGGGTGGTGCTCCATTTTTGCTACCCCACTGCGTTTCCCCCCCTCCAATCCGGGCAGTAGCCCACTCCTGCACACATGGCATATATACATAGAATTAAATAGTATATTTTGGATGTTCAGTAATAGTAAATGGATAGAGAAATTGTATCTCTTTGAGGGGAGGGGAGGCCAAGCAACCTAACTCTAACCCAAAACCTTGATGTGAGTGACATCAAGTTGGCCATCTTTAAGCCAATTATATGACCTATAAGCCAGCCTCCAGTAATATTATCGTCAAGCTACTCCCACTTGGTCACATGGTCAGCAAACCACACCCATAGTGTGGCAGTAAAAGTTTTTGCAGCCTTTCACTGGCCTGTCCATAAGACTCCCATAAAGCAAAATGTGGAAGCTCAGACTAAAGATATCTATACCAATAAAACATGTCATGTGTTCTACAGAATGTTACCTCCAGGCATGTGAACAGAATCAGGAGTAAGACCTTAAAGATCTTCCAAAAACCCAGGAGACTGGATGTCACAGGTGTCTCTGGGATGAGGATGTTCCATAGGGCCGGGGCTGCTGCAGAGAAGGTTTGTTTCCTTGGTGTAACAGGATGACAAGTTTAATTGAGAGAATTAAAAAGATGAATCTTAGACATGATTTGAAATAGGCAGTCTGTCAGATACTGCATTCCTATGCCATGGTTTAGTTGTCAGACTGATTTTTATACCACTTTTTGTCCCTGCCTCAATTACAAGGCTTTAAAGTCTTTCTCAACATGGACACTTGAGATCTTAAAGTTCAACCCTGTAACCTTAGGCAAGCAAAGCTTATATGAGCTATGGTCTTTCAACTTGTTTTCCTTTGGCTCAGAGTACAGTTCATAGTAAGGCAAGATTTATTAAACCAGGGTAGTAAACAGGGGTGGGCTATTGCCCATATGGTGGGGGAATGCAGTGAGGTAGTGAAAATGGAGCTTCACCCCCAAGCACCCAATTTGGACTGAAAGATGTTGAAATAAAATGCATAAGCCAGGCCCACAGTGTGGTAGTAAAAGTTTTGTTAGCCCTTCACTGGTAGTAAGCCAATGGCTCAACACTTGTGTGATGATGAGTCACAAATAAATCATATTATACTTTTGTGTCATGTGTGAATCTAACCTCTGTGTCAGCCTTGAAATCTAATACATAGGTTGGACAATTCAGTCTCTAAATTAGAGCTCTTACCCTTAAATTTCCTTCGTTAAATGGAAATCACTGAGACTAATGCCAAGGAAATAATAAATTAATTGACATTATTCATAGCCAGTTCTAATGGAAGTAAATGTGAATTAAAGGCGTTAGGGAGAAAGGGATTGTCTTATTTTACACAGAATGCCTTGATTTTGCCAAAAGACATCTAAATTTAGAGAGAGCTCAGATGGTTTAACTTATGCTTTCTTCCAGGCGTTGCTTGTATGTGGCCAACCTAGCTTCCCCTAGATTGACTTAGACTCCCTTAGGCTTACTCACTTCCTTAGACTAACCAACACTTGCCAATTTACACCTCTTTTTACATATGACCTTTGCAGTTTGGTCTATTATATTTCAAGCAATTTTATCTGTTTTTCCATTATTTTTCTGATTCTTCTACAAAAGACAATGACTGACATATATACACTCATGAGCAAAAAGAAAACTAAAGTCTGATTAGAACTGACCAGTCCAATTTTACTTCCTCTAGAGAGCATTGCCATAAAGGACTATTATTAAAAAATTGGCTGGACTTGCTCTCCCACTTCCATTTCCTTGAGTCCTCAGAGGGTCCTTGCCTTGATTCTTTTAACATATGTGGTTTGCTAGAGTGAATTCAGCTAAGATATTTTTGGCTGCCCTGTGTTTGCCCAACGCTACATATCAGCTCGGACGCATAGAACAATCCATAGTTCAATTAAAAACTCAGAGTCGCCCCTAGAGGAGGTGGCTGGCATATAAATATCATAAATATTTTTTTAAAAATTCATAGTATTTGCTATTTTATATGCATGATTATATTTGACATTAGTTTACTCATGTTTACATTCTATTTCAGGCTATTTTTCTTGCCTTATTTAAATTTCTCAGATATACAGAACATTATTTTTCCTTTCTCATTAACCCACACTTCCTTAAAAGTTGCAAAACTGAACACATCTGCTATTTCTTTTATCTTAGTAATAGGCTATGATCATCTATTTCTAAACATAATTAAGGTTGAAATTTAGCAACTGATTAATCTGAGAGCTATTTAGTTTGACCAGGCATCTGTCCTTTTGTATTATTTCCAACTTCACTGTGAAAAATACAAGTTGATCTTATACTCTTTTGTGATAGAATTCATGGATGTGTCTTAGATTTCCGTCAATAAAGCCTCATAACATTTTAGAGTCTCCAGTTTAGAATATTTGGGGGACGGGGCTACATTTTGACATAATGGAAGATTGTTGCTATTTTTGTATTGTCAGTTTTTGTTTCCACTAGAATTCCACTTAACTTAACAATCATTAATAGGACCAGAATTTCCTAAGCAAAGTTGTTAAGTGAGTCACACATAATTTTAAAATCATTATGTTATGGTTGTTAAATGAATCATTGCAGTTAAGTTAAACATATGTTCACTCCCACCCCACACTTATTGGAAGCTGGCTGAAAAGGTAATAAACAATCATATGGCCTCAGCATGCTGCAATTATTTTCAACACATGCCAATTGTCTGATGTTAATGCTGTGATGTTCATAAGTCCAAGTCATAAGTCACTTTTTTCAAGGCCATTGTAAGTTAGAATGATTCCTAAATAAATGGTTCTTAGTTGAGGACTACATGTGCTGAATAAGGATATAAGATTTCCATGTATCATAGGGACAGTAGAATAGTTAATTTTTTTATTTCATTGGCTCATTTCTCAGCATGCTAAAGATAATTTTTTTGCTACATGGTTCATTTTATAGAATATTGTATATATTCTATTAATTGCATTCTGAGAAGATAGGCAGGTCTAGAAATAAGGCACTAGGCTACAAACCAATAAATTGAGTTCTAATCCTACCTTTGGCATTAAAGCCAGCTGAGTGATTTTGGACCAGTCATTGTCTCTGAGACCCCGACATGACGTTTGGACAATAAGCTGCTTGTCAATTCCTGTGACAACCGGCGGATTAATACTTGGTTGATCTAAATGAAAAAGCAGATTTGTACTTGCAAGAAAATGTTAAGAAGAAAACAACTATAACCTGAGAAGTTTCAATAAAACATACGGTATATGATGTCATTTTGGACAAAAGTGTATACACCAACATACCTTTGATTTCTAATTGCTATATATATATATATATTCAAAGGAAAGACAAGTGTGTATATACAAAACAGCAAATAAATACAGTAAAAAGGTGGTTCAGAAAATCCACTTTTTCCATCTTATCAATTTAGAGCTAATATTCCAACTGAAATCCTTCCTTTGTCCAATAAATATTTTCATATAAAAGATTTGTACGGGTAGTCAACAACTAACAACAACAACTAACAAATATTTGCTTAGTGACTGTTTGAAAATTCAGTAGTGCTGAAAAAATGACTTTAACTGTCTTCACACTGTCATGGTCACATCATCAAAACCCACATACTTGTGTATTGTGATGATTATAGTATTTTGGGATCATTTACTGTTGCCAACAGGAAAAATCAATGGAGGAGGCCATATTCACTTAACAGTTATATGATTCACTTAATGACCATGGTAATATGCTTAATGATCCCAACAAAAAGGTTAAAAAGTTAAAGCCATATCACTTAACAACTGCTTCGCTTACCAATGAAAGTTCCAGTCCCAATTATGATTGTAAGTAGAGGACTACCTGTATATGTGTTTGTATATTTAATGCAATATATGTGGCTGAGATGCCCGTTAAATGCCACACTTCAGAAATGGACAGACCAGGAAATAAAAACAATGAAATTAGTAACATTGTTTATTAGCAATAAGCTTTATGTATTGTTTTGCACAACTATCCTCTCCTCTCTTCTCCTCTCCTATCCTACCCTATCCTATTCCATCCCATCCTGACCCTACTTTAATCTACCTTAACCTACTCTATTCTACCCTATCTTTTATATTTTCCTCTCTTCCTTCCTCTCTTCTTCTCTCCCCTTCTCTTTCTCCTTCTCCCTCTCCTCTCCATCCCATTCCTATCTCCTTAGGAGTAACATATTATATTCTTATCATTTCCTATCTGCTTCTCTCCCTTATCTCCTATCCTATTTCCTATCACCTATGTTATTCTGTTCTGTTCTGTCCCATTCTGTCTAGTCTCACTTCACCCCCCTCACCCCATCCCATTTCATCCCATCCCATCTCCTCCTTCTGATTCACAGTCTCATTGTTTGTGGAGGAGGAAATTATGTCTTCATGTCAGATTAATACAGCATGTAGAGATAGATAGATAGATAGATAGATAGATAGATAGATAGATAGATAGATAGATAGATAGATAGATAGATACAAATGTCTCCTCCACTTCTACAAACATATTTATTCATTTATGGATGTATGCATAAACTAATTTAAAAAAGGATTTGATAAAATACCAACAATCAACCCATAGTTTACTAAATTCACTGATTTTACATCAACAAAATCATCCCAAGCATTATAGTTAATGCAAGTGGTATTAGCTAACACATCAACATTTTACTAAAAACAATTCATTGTAAAAAGTGACATGAATAATTTACCCAAAGAAATACATGAAGATGACAAGCAATATATGAATCTTTTGACAGCTAGTGTAACAGTATTTCTTCACATCAGAACAGCTATCAGATAAACACATGACTCCTACTTTCGGCTCTGGCAAGCTCTATAGAAGAAATGTGTTCAGCATGGTGGTGAAGTTTTTTTTACTAATCTGAAATCACTATGCCCAATTTTTAGATGCTTAAGGTAGTCTAGTTACAATAGCAGCCTGAACCTAAATAAGTGAATTAAACAACTTTAAAATTAAAGTTAATTTTTTTTAATTTTTAATAGAATTTTAATGAATTTTCAAAATGTATTCTTGATCTATATACATTTCACGAATATAAAATATGACTTTGGAATATAGAAATATTGTGGTTCTTCAGCTCACATACAATGCATCATGCTCTAAAAGTCCTTGAGATTGCTTTTTTAAATCTCTGAAACATGTATAATTAGCTATAACCAGGGATATGACAATTTTCCCCTTTCCACAAGTTTCCACTGTGCAGAATTTTCTATCCAGCCGTTTCTCCCTTAAGAATGACATATTCTGGATTTCCCTTGACCACAGTATAAATAATATATATTTAAGAATAATAAGACTGTCTGCTTTTAGGGGTGCAAATGAATGTCTGTGCTCCAACACTTTATAACCGTGGTGAGCTAATCTGTTACTTACTGAACGGTGGTGAAACTAATATTAATAATGGCACGTTGGTTCACTTTGGCAGAAATCCCAATAGGATCTTGGAACACTTTTCAATCCTCAGATGACTCAAATGTATTTTATAAATTCTTGCTAATAAATACAATGCTTGCAACACCAGACAACCACTTGAAAACTATAAATATACAAATGGAAGCCCACAGAAATAGTTAAATAAAAAATGTATTCAGATTGACTTATTTTAAATTCAGTTTTCTGTTACCAATCTAAGGTTTTAAGCTACATATCCTTGGCAAGGCTTCTAACAGGAAATAGCCATGCAATTTTATAAATACAGTAATACCTCATGATACGAACTTAATTGGTGCAAGGAGGAGGTTCGTAAGACGAAAGGTTCGTAAGACGAAACATTGTTTCCCATAGGAAACAATGTAAAGTCAATTAATCCGTGCAACCAAAAAACCCCCCGCAAAAAAACGGCTTTCGGCGATTGCTGGGAAGCCGCGCGGCTGTTTTAAAAGGTGACAGCCGGCCTGGGGGGCTTGCCAGCACCCCCCTGAACCCGGGTTCAGGGTTCAAGGGGGTGCTGGCAAGCCCCCCAGGCCGGCTGCGACCTTTTAAAACACCCGCGCCGCTTACTAGCTGTCTCCTGAAGCCGAACTTCCGCGTTTGGCTTCAGGAGACAGCTGGGAAGCGGCGCGGCTGTTTTAAAAGGTCGCAGCCGGCCTGGGGGGCTTCCCAGCAACCTCCCGAACCGAACCCGGGGTTCAGCAAAATTTTGCCTCTTCTTACGAACTTTGTTCGAGTTATGAACCGGCGTTCGGGAGGCTTCTGGGAAGCCCCGCCGCCCGGCTGTCACCTTTTAAAACAGCCGCGCAGCTTCCCAGCAGTCTCCGAACGCCGGTTCGTAACTCGAAAAAAGTTCGTAAGAAGAGGCAAATTTTTTCTGAACCCTGGGTTCGTATCACGAGTTGTTCGTAAGACGAGGGGTTTGTATCTTGAGGTACCACTGTATTTCCTAATAGATGCAATAGTTGCAATAGCATAAAACCACTTGAAAACTATAAACACATAAGTACAAGAACCTCTATACAATAAGAATTTATTCACTATGACTTTATCCTAAATAGTTTCTTCCAGTGCATTTTCATAGGATACCATATGCTGAGCTGGTTGAAGAAAAGTACCTCTTATTGCTTTGACACCAAGTTCTGACAATTTGGTCTAGTGGTTAAGGTGCTGGCCTACGAACCAGGAGATCATGAGTTCCAGTCCTTCCCTAAGGATGAAAAACCAGCTAGGTGGCTTTGGATCAGTCAATCTCTTTCAGTCCAACCCACCTCACAAGGTTGTTGTGGGGAAAATAGGAAGAGGACGGAGTATTAGGTATGTTCATTGCCTTGCATTATTTATAAACAATAGTAAAGATAAGATAAAAAACAAGTAAAGGTTTCTTTTCTCTTTTCAACAGGACATAAGGACCAACTGATAGCTCTTACCAGAGATCTGAGTGGATCTTTTGAATATATCCCAGAAATTAGTCATAGGCCCATCAAGCCCTAGGGCCATAGGTTGCTTATTGTCTATTTTAAGCAATTAAAAACATAAGGAGTGAGCTTTTTCCCCTGATAAGAGATGTATGGCCATTTACTGATGGTATTCTTGTTTGTTTGCATGTTCTGATTAAAGGTAAAAGTATGGTTCCAGAACAGACGGATGAAATGGAAACGGGTAAAAGGAGGGCAACAGGGAGCTGCAGCCCGAGAGAAAGAATTGGTAAACGTGAAAAAAGGCACTCTACTCCCATCAGAACTTTCTGGCATTGGTGCTGCCAGTCTCCAACATACAGGGGACTCCCTGGCAAATGACGACAGCCACGACAGTGATCATAGCTCTGAGCATGCACACTTATGATAAGGCAGGAAGGAATCCTAGATCTGTTCTCAGGAAAGCCATGTTTAACACAGCGAGCTTATGTGAACATTGATGTATGCAAGTGACTGACTTTCTGACAATCAAAATGAAAGTAACTTAGGACTTATTATTTTTGCTACTCTTCAACTGTTATTACTATTTGTGCTTAGATTCAGTGATTACCAAGCCTCCCATGTGCCTTGTGAGTAGAAGCAGGAGATACATTTGCTTTTCAACATTCCAGATTCACTCCTCCTTTCAGTGACAATGGAGCAGATACTGTTGCTTTAGCTTGCATCAAACAATGACTTTGCTTTCCACACAGTGTTAACAGAAACACTGTCTCAAAAGGATAAGAATTGTATTTTAACTCTGTATATATCTACTTTTCATTTTTACTTTTCACTCATTCTTAGCAGTGCATTCATATTAGCTGACTGCAATAGTCACTCATGAAAATAAATGGCTTTTTAAAATCTCTTTTTTTTTGTTTTGTGTTTCAGAGTTATAGAATACCTGCAGACATTTGCATTCACATAACAAGTAGTATAAATGAGTCTGCTAATTGAAATTCTTATACCACAGACAAAACAAATTTTATGTTGCATTAACTATCAACTGCTGCTAGTAGGAAATTATTAAGCCTTGTTCCTCAAACTTTCTTACTTTATAACAGCAAAGGTATTTTTTAAAAAGAAGAATCATGCCTATTATGAAAAGAAACTACATCTTAACTAATAATTAGAATTTATTACTACAATAATATAACAGGCATATGATTCTTATTGCTGGATATAATTCAGAATAGTACCAGTACATCTAATAAAGCTGCTTCAAAATGAATTGTGAACAGTATTTTCTTACAAATCAGAAAGTTGTTATCTTCCATTATTTTGTGTTAGTAATCAGGTATTAATTTTCCAATATTAAGTATTCAAATTAAGGCAAAGTTCTCTGTGTAATGATCAAGTTTATTATGTGTATAGAACACAAAAAATAAGGATATTTTCTCCCATCTTTTAAGCTTTTGTGTATATACAATGAAATAGTAACAAACCAAAATTTTAAAGAAAACATTGATTGTACTTTGTAAAGGAAATGCTTAATAAATGTTCCTTTTGAATAAGATGTGTTCTTCTTTAGAGTTTCATGGTCAACTCAAAATATTAGAACCATAATATTCTCTATGGTACCTGTGTTTGCATTGTACAAATTGGGCACTTCATATTGGATAAAGCTTTTACCTTGACACATTGGGGAAATTCTTTCCTCTAATAAGAAAAAAGCAATCCAAAGGAAGACTTTTGCCAACAACAACATGGACTATGCTAAACTATTTTCCAAAGTTTCAGACAACTGAGGAATTGATATTTTTCTTGCACCTACTTTCTGGAAATGGAAAGAGAGAAATGGCAACTTTAAAATATGATGTAAATTAAAGAATCATATATTATGATCACAAATATTTGAAAAGACATAAGCCACCCAATACTTTAAAAGAAAATACATTTTAATAAATATTACATGTAATTTAACACTAATAATAATCTTATCTCATCATAGAACTTGTCAGAAGAATAATTTGGGGTTTCAACTTGAGCTATGGTTCTGCAATAATAAATAAAAATGAGATCCAGACAGTTTTGAAGAAGAAACATTTATTCCTAAAAGCAAAGATTTTGCTTTTAGGGATAGCTGCAAAGAAATGGGGTATAGCAACCCAGTTTTTATAGGGGAGCTTGTCCTGGGAATGGAAATATCAATATGCTTATTTTAGGATGACACCTGAGGGGTGTGTGTGTGTATGTTTGTGTGTGTGATGTTTCTTTGTAAACATGGTGGGAAACCTAATTTAATTAACTCTATTTGAGTTTACAGACCTTATCCTTCGATGTGTATTTTAGGATTAGTTAATTTATTGGAGATTTATGGAGGTTTGAGTAAAATATTTCTCCCATTTTGCTATTTTTGATTAATTTAGTTTCATCTTGACTGTCCATTAGTGGAGATGCTGATTCTAAGTCCTTTATGGATTCTGTTAAGGTTTTTAAGAAAGATGGAAACAGTATAAAAATAATATATATATTGATATAAAACTTCTTACACTCTTCTGTTTAGGAAGAGTGGTTCATTAATTAACATTGTTAGAGATAAAAAGCAACATCTCTGCAATCCTATGTTCTATGAACTGAAAAATTATTTTGGGTGGAAAATAACTTGAAATTGTCAATGTAAGACCAATTATCACACTCTTATTATAGCCAGTTGCAACAGAGGCAGAATGAAAACACGAACACAAGAGCTGAAAGAAACTGGTCACTTTATTGTTTAAACATATTAAATAACTGATTATAAACTAATAATCAGGACCCGTGGAAGCCAATAATAAAACGGGGCGGAAATTCCTGATGTTAACATTCCTGGGCAACTATGGGCATAGCTCCTTGCCTATTCAGGTGAGGGGTCAAACCCATCACCATGTTTTAGGTCAACGCTCACAGGGGATGTAGGAGGGGCTCACCATCCCATCCCCATCCAAGGAAAGGGTCAGGTGAGTCCCAAGGGCATCCCTCCTCCAATTGCTCAGGCAGGTCACCGCCCGGAATTCCTGGTGAGGGGCCGCCCATCACCTCCCAAAAGATGCCCTAAAGGAGAACGCACAGTTGCTACTGCTGCCCCTTTCCACCCCTTACCTGCCAATCCCCAGTGACCAAAGGGATAAGCCAATTGTAACCAGATTGAAACTAAAGAGCGCCACACCCCCTAACCAGTCCATCCTCACTCTCCAGTGTGAAGTAGGTGAAAAAATGGCCGCAATAAATGTTGAGACCATTAAAAATTCCTACTTGGCCCCTGAGAAGCACATTGCGAAATAGAGGAGGGCGGGTGACAGCTTGGTTGAAAAGGAGAAGGCTTCCCCTGCACAGCCCTATTTATAGGATTCACAGAGCATGCCCCCAGCTATCAAAAGTAGCTTCGGCCGGCTGCATTACTGGATCGCCCCTTATTGGGCAATCAGCACACCCCCAGCTGGCAAAACAACTTTGGCTGGTTGCCTAGCAACCAGCCGAAGCCTTGGGGAAAGTGGTTGCATTGCCTGCTGTCAGGCAAGCAGACCCACCCCCTGGCCCAGGCGAAGCCTCAGCTGGTTGCCGGGGGTAACTAGGAGATCACGTGCTATCTCGTGCGATCTTCCCATGCTGGCACAAGCCAGCAGCAGCTTTTTTCCTCTTGGCCCCCTCACAATTCCAGCCACCTGATTAATCGGCTGGCTGTTCATTTTTCTGTAGCTTTTCCTGGAGTTTCATTAGAGGGGGAAGTCATTTATAGTCTTGTTTCACCCATATGCACTGCTGACATCAAGTACATCAATAATAACATGATATGAGATGCTCTGAGTCTTCGGAGAGAGGTGGCATACAAATCCAATAAATAAATAAACAGCATATAAGAGCATGCCAATAATTACAGGCATACAAATGAATACCCAATTTTGTCCCACCATAACCCCTCTTTCATGAGTCCTAGTATAAATCCAATCAATTCTATTGCTCTTTAGCGATGATGACAATCTGGTAGGTTATTCTTTGTATCTGTGGTGATCAACAAAAAGAGATTCAATAGGACATCAGGTGAGTTGTTTGGTTGGTGAAAGCTAACCAAATCCAATGCTGTTTCATTTCAGTAGCTTGGACAATTTTTCCTGAAGTGGCTGCAGATTTTCCCATTAGAGTCTACTGATAGTTACAATTGTTAACATTATTGTGAAGAAGCCAGGGTTCCATTAAGAAATTGAGGTTCAAGATGGCTTAATTTCAAAGTAGCTTCAACTTCCATGATCAGTGGGCATGGATTAGCAAAAGAATACTTGAAAAATGATAAGTGCTGTAACTAATTTGGGCTTTTTGCAACCTCAGAATCTGGTAAGTCTCCTGTCTTGGGCCTTAGTCCTGTTGCCACCCATACTATGATAAGACAATTTGCATTCTGCTATATTCAAGTATTTAAGGCAAGACTTGAATGGTCTTTTACTTGTAGTGTAAAGGTGTCTAATGCTTTCTTGTTTCTTAATAAATACCCAGCATAAAATCTTGCAAAGCTGGGCAAGTACAAAAGAATATATTTATTTCTTGTATTGCTTCCAAAGCTAAGAATTCTTTTCATATTTCAGATAGGCTATTGTTTAACCAAATTCTGTTTTCGCACCTACCTTTTTATCCTTGCCAGATGCTATGTTAAGGGACAAAGATGAAACCCAGTAAATTGCTTTCTTGACCTATTTAGGATTTTTTTTAAAGGTAATACTCAAGTAAAAGGTAAAAAAAAAAAGTTATACACCTTTAGATATTTTTCTTACTGCCCCACATGGAGTCAACAATGCTGAAATATTCCTGAGTAAGATAGTTGATGGATTTACTGATAGAGGGTGGAATGCAAATTTGTCTTGGAGACCACACAGCACATTAAGCATTTTAGGCAACAGTATGCATATTAAGCAACAATAGTTGGGAAAGCAAAAATGTGCTTTTTCCAATGGCTGAGAGAAAATGACTTGCCCAAAGTCACCAAACTGACTTTCATGGCTGAGGTAAGGCTTGAATGTACATTCTTCTTCTTTCTAACTTTGAGTTTTAGTCCCTAAACCTTGGCCTGTGGCACACTACTGGCTGCTGCCTATTTGAAATTGGGTCATGCAAGTGGGTGAATGCTTGTGAAAGCAGCAAACACTTCAGAAGTGGGTTCCTCCTGTTTTGGAGTGGTTCTATAAAATGGGTAGCAGTAATTTTCCACACTTATCAAACCAGGAGCAATAGCCAGCTGGCCACACCCCCAAACTGGCTCTCTGATTTTCTCTGATTTTTTCCTGATTGTCATCACATTTTTTTTTGCTTTTAAGAGAAAGGAAAACAAGTTAAAACTCATTTAGCAACAACTAGTGTCATCTTTGTAGTTTCAAATGCATTATTTAGGATACATCCATATTAAAATACATCAATCACTTAAATTTTACTACACAGCATATGCTAGCTTCAGATCTTCTGAATCTCAGTTTTTAAACTTTCGTATTACTTTCCATATCCAGTATATGTTTTTTTCCTGCTTCTTCTCTCTTTGCTGTTTAGACTACTCTTCTAAAACGTCCTTTCTCAAACTCCCCTTCTACATATAGTTAGAAATCATTAACTTTCTTACAAGCAAAGCTTATACATTTTTGAAAATCAAAGCTGTAAACAGGCAACTGTGCTTATATATACATTCCACCAGTGAAGGGCTGCAAAAATTTTTACTACCATACTGTGGGCATGGTTTATTTTGTGGGTGTGGCTTGCTGGCCATGCGCCCAGGTGGGAGTGGCTTGATGATCACGTGATGGGGGTGGTTTAAAGGCTTAGTGGCCAATTTGACGTCACTCACGTCAAGGGTTAGAGTTAGGGTGCCTGGCCTTAAAAATTACCCTATTTACTAGGGTAAAAATTACTCTATTTACTATTATTTACTATGCCCCGACCCTCTGGAATCAACTCTCCCCGGAGATTAGAACTGCCCCCACCCTCCTTGCCTTTCGCAATCTCCTCAAAACCCACCTCTGTCGTCGGGCATGGGGAAATTGATTCCCCTGGGTCGTTTACGCTTTATGTATGGTCTGTATGAGATGCATGATTGTTTTTTATATTAAGGGTTTTAAATTGTTTTAATGTAGTGGATTTGTACTGCTTCTTGTTATGAGCCGCTCCGAGTCTCCGGAGAGGGGCGGCATACAAATCTAATAAATAATAAATAATAATAATAACATCCAAAATAAACTGTTTATGTACATATGTCATGTGTGTAAATACATATTACACCCAGGCACACAAAAATATACATTATCTACTGTATAAATTGAATGTGTATGTACACACACACACACACACATGCACACATAGCTCTTCTAAAATTATACACATTTAACCTCATTTATTGTGATAGGAAAAACATACCCAGAGCCCAGAAGGGAAATAAAGAAAAATTGATAATTTTTCTATCAGTTCTGCTCATCCCAAATTCTATAGCTAAAAGTCTGTAAGAATTCTCAGTCATCCAGGTCATGGTTGTCCCAAAACTGCTTTTTCAGGAGTCAACTGGACTTTCTTATTTTTTCTTTAAAGACATTTCACTTCTCATCCATTTATTTAATGACAATCCAAAATTATAATTGCACTGAAAAAGTGACTTATGATCCCCTTTCATATTTATAACCATTGCAGTATCCCTATGGTCAGGTAATCAAAATTTAGACTCTTGGCAGCTGACACTTATTTATAATTGTTGCAATGTCCCAGCTCATTTGATCAACTCTTGTGACTTTTAAAGAAGCAAAGTCAACGGGTAAGCCAGAATCACTTAACCACCTTGTTACTGACTTAACAATTGAAATGATTTACTTAACAACCGTGGCAAAAAAAGGTTATAAAATGGGGCAAAATTCACTTACAGGCTGTCTTATTTAGCAATGGGAATTTTGGGCTCAACTGTGACCGTAATTTGAGGACTACCTGTAGAAGTTTATTTAGAGAAGTACACTGAATTTCACAATCTGGTTCATGGGCTGTCATTTTAAAAATGCAGAGTTGTTTCGTGTTAGTGGGCTTTCTTGATTGATCAGTCAAATAGTGTGTGTAATATGTGCCATTTCTTAGTAGTTTTGTACTGAAATATTCTGTCTTTTCAATTGCTTTATTCTTCTATTTTACATTACCTTCCTTTTTGTATGGCTTGGACTTACCAGATGGTGCAGGATCATTATGCCAAAATAACCCAGCTTATTTTGATAAATAACATGTAATTTTTAAAATTATATCTCCATCCAGTTACCCCATAACAATATGCTATAATAATATAATATCATTTAAAATGAATGTTATATTACTTAGGGTTTGGGTTTAGACTAATACTAGGAAGATACAAGTTGAAACACACATTTAATCGTGAAAATTCATGGTCTGATATTGGCCAGACTCTCTCACACTAACCCAGCTCTCAGATATGTTGAAGTATGGATAACATTGGAAGAAAAATTGAATTGCTTGAAGGATAATCTCTAAAGGGGGAACATACATTTATGTAATCCATTTCACTTCTAGTTTTAGGAATACCTTTCTTGTCTTTGATTATTAAAGTATTTCTCTGTGATCTTTAATCAGTTGCTCCAAGGTCATGCCTCTTATGAACTTACAATAGTACCATGTCTCCATGGGACTGTAGAAAACCTCTTACTACAAGCGTCGTCTACAAAATACATGCATCTATATATTTGGAATAAAGAAACAGATGTAACTAATATTTTGTCTCTACAAATCAGATTTTTAAACATATAAATGTATTTGACATAATCAGATGACAATTTTATCCATTTTAATGCATTGCACATATTTCAGCCACATCATGGTTCTGTGAGTTTTATGCAGTTAAATTTTGGCCAAGCAGCTGCAAAAGTCCTCCATTAGTACTAGTTCCTAATCTTAATTAGGCAGATGAATGCACTATGCCGCCTATGCCAGCTATGTAAATCTATATGTTTGGATTCTACTCTATTTAATGATGAAATTTCATTTTTAAAAAAGTTTAATATTGAACTTGATCTTCTCTTCCTTTCTTGACAAAGAAAAACAGAACAAGTTAAGAACAAAATATTAGTCCAAGACTTTGTGCTGAATTTTCTGAATTTTTTCCAGTTGAGTCTCTTGGATCAATATATATTTTGGATCTGTACAAACAACCCATACATACAATGAAGGATCAGCTTGAGATCTGAAGCAATATTTAATAGTTGCAGAATATAGTATTTATGGATTTTTTTTCCATAGAAGATTTGTGTATATAATTGGTAGTGACCTTAAATAATAACAACAAAAGGCTTTGCTGAGGATAAACAGAGAACAAGGTTCCTAAGTTCTGGCAGCTATGTTCCTAATAGAGTTAAAACACACACACAGAGAGAGAGATACAAAGGCTCAAGACTTCCATCTGGATGAACTTTCCCCTTTGTTGTTCCTTTAATTGCCTTTCACATCTCAGGGGAATCTACTAAGTTTATAGGGAAACTCATGTGCTCCACTGCAATCTCTGGAATAACTACACACACACACACACACACACACACATTTATCCCTTAGGATGAGCCTTCTTACTTCCAGGACATTTTCCATCTGAGGACAGAATTACTGTGCTAGAAATATCTGCAAAAATGCCTTGCTGATTGTTGTTGTTGTTGTTGTTGTTATTATTATTATTATTATTATTATTATTATTATTTATTGGATTTGTATGCTGCCCCTCTCCTATTGTTGCCTTTTGATATAGGTATTAAAGCCTAGTTAGCCAGTATGGCTCTTCGGAGAAGGGCAGTATACAAATATGAATAATAATAATAATAATAATAATAATAATAATAATAATAATAATAATAATAATAATAATTGCTTTTGATACATATATTTTCATTCATTCAGTTTAAATTAATGAAATCATTTCGGAGTTCAAACTTTATAGAAATGGAAGTAAAATAATTTTTGTTCTCATTTTAATCATCCTTGCAATTATTTATTTATTTACATAATAGAGGTAGTTCTACCAATAATTATAAATAAACCGTAGATTATATTCAAAACAATTTGAATGTATATATGTATGTATGATTAGCTGTAACCCTCTTAGTAAATTCTAGGATATGCTCCCCCAAAATTCTTCTGAATTTTCAAGAAAATCTATGGAAAGATCTGGTATACATTCTGTGTAAGTACTATGGGAGAGCAGAAAAAAACACCTCAACATACAAGGGTACAGTATTGAGCTGCCGCGCTATCAGCCCTTTCTACTACAAAGATCCTGCAGGAGAAGGGCACTATGGACAGCTGTGGGTGAGAGCTCTGAACCATAAACACAAAGCTTTTGCTGTGTCCCAGCATAACAGATATTGTATCCTTGCTTACCTTAACAGAGACACTAAAGTGACAGGTCAAGGTAGTTGCGATAATAATAACTCAAATAAGCAAGGAATCATGGTCCAATATGAAGAACTCACATTGAAAAGAGGTAAGTGAATCAGGTATTATGCAACAGACACACAGGAGCAGCAAGCTATCCAAAAAGAGAAGCCACCTTGTGGTTGGTGATTCAATTGTAAAGGTTGCAAAAGTAGAAAACGATATGGAGATTTTGAAAGAGATCAGGTGTCTGTCAGCTATTACTGCCAGCAGAGATAAAAGGCATATTCTAAAGATAATGAAGAATGCCAGTAAGGACTGTGATGTCAATGCTATTATATATCTTGGCACAAATGTCCCAAAAAGATGTACTTTCTGTACAGAATGACTTCCAGAGCTTGGGGTATGAACTTAGTAGTATAGGTTGTAGGCTTATCTTTTCAGAGGTTTTACCAGTTTATAAGGACCTAGTTTATAAGTTATAAAAGGGAAAGGCCAGCATGTAGTAGAGTTTAATGTGTGGCTAAAAGAGTGGTGTAAAAGGGAAATCTTTGGATTTATTAGTCATGATGTCTGCAACTGGTCCAATGAAAAACTGCACAAAAGAGGTGGTTTGTATCCACCAAAGAAAGGGACTGAGTTACTTGGTATTAAATTCACAAATTTCCTGGATAAATATTTAAACTGAACAGCGGGACAGAGAATTAATTGATACAGAACATTTCTGTCCCCAGCAATCTAAAATTAATAGGGTTATCACTGCATGCAATACAGAAATAGAGAACAACAATGATGAAAATTATTCTGAATGCATTTGTGTCAATATTAAAGGTGGGAGGGAAATTATATTGCCATTTCTATACTATAGACCATCCAATCAAACAGAGGAAGGAACATTTTGCTAGTCATCTAACAAAGGTATGTAGGAAGCACATCGCAACAGTAGTGAGGGATTTTAATTATCCTGATATCAACTGGGAGACAAACTCTTCACCAAGTGGAAGATCCAATAGGTTCCTAGCAAACCTAGCAGACATCTTTGTTTCCCAAAAAGTAGAAAAGGGAACAAGGTGATCACCATATTGGACTTAATTCTCACTAACAGAGATGAAATGATAGAAGGTGTTGAAACTACAGGAAACTTGGGGCAAGTGATCATGCAATATTGGAATTCAACGTTATGCAAATACAAGCAATAGAACAAAGTCAAACTAGAGTCTTGGACTTTGAGGGCTAATTTCAATAAATTTAGAGAGAGCTTGGGAAGGATTCCAAGGAAGAGAATCCTCAAGGAGAAAACAACTCAAGAAGCCTGGGAAATTTTGAAAAGTAACATTATAAAAACCTCATGTAGCACAATACCAATGAAGAAGAAAAACAATAGTTCTCAAAAGAAACCAGCAAGGCTGCATAAAGAATTATCTGACAAATTGAAAGACAAAATGGACAAGTATAAAATGTGGAAAAAGGGGGAAATAACTAAGGCAAAATATCAGCAAATAGCCCAATTAAGACAAAATGAGGGAAGCTAAGACTCACAATGAACAAAGGCTTGCAACAAAAGTAAAAAAACATCTCCACCCCATGTCCAGTCAATGAAGCAGTGGAAGTGATGTGCCGGTGCCTGGAGGTTGTTACGGTCTGAATGGGTGTCAACAGACTGAAACTCAACCCTGATAAGATGGAGTGGGTGTGGGTTTTGCCTCCCAAGGACAATTCCATCTGTCCATCCATTACCCTGTGGGGGGGGGATTACTGACTCCCTCAGAGAGGGTCCGTAACTTGGATGTCCTCCTCAATCTACAGCTAACCATATTTTGGCTGTGGTGAGGGGGGCGTTTGCCCAGGTTCACCTGGTGCACCAGTTGTGGCCCTACCTGGACCAGGAGTCACTGCTCACAGTCACTCATGCCCTCATCACCTCGAGGTTCAACTACTGCAATGCTCTCTACATGGGGCTACCTTTGAAGAGTGTTCGGAAACTTCAATATACAGCTGCGAGAGCAATCATGGGCTTCCCCAGGTATGCCCATGTTACACCAACACTCCGCAGTCTGCGTTGGTTGCCGATCAGTTTCCAATCACAATTCAAAGTGTTGGTTATGACCTATAAAGCCCTTCAAGACATCGGACCAGAATATCTCCAGGACCGCCTTCTGCCGCATGAATCCCAGTGACCGGTTAGGTCCCACAGAGTTGGCCTTCTCCGGGTCCTGTCGATGAAACAATGTCGTCTGGCAGGACCCAGGGGAAGAGCCTTCTCTGTGGTTGCCCTGACCCTCTGGAACCAACTCCCTCCGGAGATTAGGATTGTCCCCAACCCTCCTTGCCTTTCACATACTTCTTAAAATCCACCTCTGCCATCAGGCATGGGGAAATTGATTCCCCTGTGCCGTTTCTGTTTTATGTATGGTGTGTTTCAGATGTACGACCATTTTTATATTAAGGGTTTTAAATTGTTTTTAATTATTGGATTTGTACTGTTTTGTTGTTGTGAGCCACTCTGAGTCTTCAGAGAGGGATGGCATACAAATATTATTATTATTATTATTATTATTATTATTATTATTATTAATAATAATAATAATAATTTTTGCCAGTGCGACATTTGGAAGGGTCTACCATGCAGAAGTAGCAATTTGTTGAGTGATTAGTCGGTTCACGCCAAATTCTTGGGATAGCAAAATGCATGGCTCTCTTCTCTCCCTTGTACCAACTTATAAGCAAACAAAATAAAATTTGGATTGAGAATTTAATTTAGGCCTATTTCACACTAATGATATTTACAATATTAACACAGTTAATCTGCTATTTAAGAGAGTAGCATTAATCTGCTATTTAAGAGAGTAGCATTTATCCACTTACCTTCAAGAGTTTTCTTGCAGTGCTAACTCTTCACATTCTTCACAGACAGTAACAATGAAAGAACCTAAAGATAAGAGCTGGGAAGATTGTTAGAGCTGGGCAAAAAAAGCTTTGAAAAAAGCTGCATTCAGAGTATAAGAGGCACCTGAATTTTCAGCCTCTTTAAGGAGGAAAAAGGTGCGTCTTATACTCTAAAAATACAGTATTTGTCTTGCTTTTATAAAGGATGTACAAAATTCCCAGGAAATTGTCATAGTATATACAGTATTATAAGGTTTTTTCAAATGTATGCTAAATATATTTGTAAAAAAATTATTATCTCTGTTATAATTGTGATAAAGCAAAGAAATATTAAGGCCATCCCCCCCCCCCATTAATTCAGAAAATTCTTTAAACACCTACAAAACTGTTATTCTATATGTTGACAGTGGCAAAAAAATCTTACATGCACAAAAGACATGTCAATTTCCCAAATGGAAGAATGGATGGAAAACGATGGAGTTGGCTGTCATAATAAAGCTATTTTAATTAAAGAATTTATCAAGTTTGTTTTGACATGGAAATCAGTTGTTGACTTTATCCTTGAAACATTAAAAAATGATAATTTGATGCTTAAATTAACTTCAGTATTATAGAAATGGTTTATATCTAACAGAAACGCACAGCAAAAAGTTGAGGCTATAATTGTAAGATCACTGTTCCAATATCTCAGAGGCTGCCACAAAGAAGAGGGAGTCAAACTATTCTCCAAAGCACCTGAGGATAGGATTAGAAGCAATGGATGGAAACCAATCAAGGAGAGAAGCAACTTAAAACTTAGGAGAAATTTCCTCACAGTTAAAACAATTAATCAATGGAACAACTTGTCTCCAGAAGTTGTGAATGCTCCAACACTGGAAGTTTTTAAGAAGAGATTGGATAACCATTTGTCTGAAGTGGTGTATGGTTTCCTTCCTAGGCAGGGGGCTGGACTGGAGAACCTCTATGGTCCCTTCCAACTATGTTATTCTGTATTTTCTATTTTACTGCACCAAAAGAATTTTTTTTAATTTTCATTTTTGTTAATCTTATACTTCTTTCCCCTCTCCCTCTGATTTTTAATTCAATTTTCATGTTTTATTGCAATAAATTGTAATACATTATATGATATATTCATCTTAATGATGCAGAACATTTATCTGCCCTCTGGAGGCCAGTTCTCAACATTTCATATTAGTGCTACACTCCAGCAAATATATATTAAAAGTATGAATTTATAAATATATAAATTCATATTTTGCATAGTATTACTAACATGTAATTGTAAAAAACCTACTGAAGAATATAATGCAGTATAACATTTCTTATTTGCCATTATTTGTGCATTTCCTTTTCTTTTTTAGGCAATTTCTCTAAACATTTGAAACTACAGTTGCACATGACCAGCTGATAAAATATTGAAAGATTTTAGCTTTCAAAGAATCTCCATAAAAAACTTACCCAGAAGTATACACACTCCAGCAAATAAATAAATATGATCTATCAGGAAAAGTACATGACACTTCTTCAACTCTTATGAACACTTACACATATATAATTTAAAGAGGAAGTGTCTGTGTGACCTTTTAATTCATAAAGCATTACAACTGGAAGTCAAAATAATGTTATTACTTTAGACAAACAGAATTGCTTTTTTGATTGTATCATACATGCAAGACTCCCTAAAGTAATTCTTGTAAGACTTGCTGTTTCAGAAAATAATAATAATAATAATAATAATAATAATAATAATAATAATGATAATGATGATGATAATTATTTATTTATTTATTTACAGCTTACAACATTAAAAAAACAGTATAAATAGATACAAAGCAATAAAATCAGAGACTAAAAACATTATCTAAAACTAAAACCCCATAAAAAGTTATTTAAAAAGGATGATCACAACCATATACATGCACACCATTCATAGAGTTGGCCATCAAAGACGCAAATTTATGGCCCCCAGGCCTGCCAGCAAAGCTAGGTCTTCGTGGCCTTACCAGCAGAGTGGGAGCAATCCGGACATCGGGCGGTAGTTGGTTAACTCTAGGCTTACTTTGAGATCAGTACAAACAGAATACATGAGTTCCTACTAATTTTGCCTTGTCTGAAAACGTCTTTGACAAGCAGAAACATCAACTTGCACAGCTCCCTATATTCAAAGATGTGCTACTCCATCTCCTGGAATAGAATAGAATAGAAGTGTCAAATTCAATCATTTTCTTTGTACAGCTATGCAGAGAAAACCTTGCTTTTAAAACATCATGTATCCATGAAAGTGTATAAACAGTAGAATTGATCAGCACCATTTTAAAGAACTTTAGAATTTTCTCAAATCACCAGACAGGCCATAAGGCTCTATTTTGGAGGCTCCATGCTTTTTGCTTTGGACATTTTGGGAGAGTTAAGTGACAAGAGGGCCAGACATTAGCTAGAAATGGTGAGGCTCTAGTTCCATTTTAGGTTCAAAAACAGTTGGGTGAACTTAGGACAGTCATTCTCCATCAGCCATAGGAAGAAGCCACCAGAAAGCCATTTGTGAAAATGTTCTCAAAAATTTGTCTAGGGAAGGAGTCCATGTTAATTTGAAATCATAATTGTTATGTATACAAACCACCTGATCTACATACCAGCCGCACATTGGTTAACACAGGAAATTCAAGCAGATGTCAAAACCAAGCCTCCAAGGAAAAACATTTAAAAGGGACTCACAAACTGCGCAGGTTGTTTTTTCACACTGTTTCACTTATTGATACTTTGTGTTACCTTGCCTGTTCCAGACAATCTCAAATAAACGGACTCAGGCTACAACGTGATCTATCATTATTTCTCAAACCAAACTAATTAAGTACATATGGCAAAATGAATATTTTAATGTATTTCTATGTGCATGCGCAAGGAGGAGGAGGAGGTTGGGGGGGGAGACCTGCAATGTTTTGATCAGGAGACAGGAAATAAGATGAGCAGCTATGCTTGCGGGAGAATTCTGGGAATTGAAGTCCACATATCTTAAAGTTGCCAAGTTTGAAGATCTCCGCTCTATAGCAAAGATGGGGAAAACTTCAGTTTAATTGGCAACATAGTAAAAATAACAACAAAAATAGGAAAGAAAATTGAAAAACGATACCATCTACATGTTACATACAAAAGTTTTTAACATTTTAACTCACTGAGGAGACCTGACTTTGGGCTGTCTTTTTTAAAAAAGTAAACAATGATTCTTTGTAACTTGTTTTCTTGGGGATGGCAAAAGTTGAATTAATGTTATGGTCAAATCTTGCATTAAAAATTTAAGAAAATTCAGTTTATGATATAGGATTTATAGCAAACTTTATAAATTTATTGAGCTTCAATTAGTCAGCCTAAAATCATGTGGAAACAATCTGAATGTCATTATTTTTGGAAACCAAGATAAGCATGGTGCTTATCTGATCTTATCTGTAACAAACTTTATAAATATATGGAGCTTCAATTAGTCAGCCTAAAATCATATAAAAACAATCTCAATGTCATGATTCTTGGAAACCAAGGTAAGCATGGTGCTTAACAAATGTGCAAGTTTGGCTAAGAGAAAAGAAAGAAATTAAACTCCTTCCACTCACAAATTTCACTCTTAAATTTCTCACAGTTTTTGCAGACACTTTGGCTTGTTTCCAGCATACATCATTGGAGTCTGATGAAAAATACCATGTGTAATATATGAAATTCATGTTATTAAAAGAGAAAAAAGGTGGACTAATTATTCTCTGGGCAGGTGTCATTACAATGTAGTCATGTGTCAGCCATCATATTATCTTGGAATGGCCTAAAATTCTCATATTGTTCTAGCAAGGTATAGCAAAGGATAATATAAGAGAAAGGTAAAATTAGGGAGTTTGGTGTAATACAGAATAGAGAGAAGGGTTACATTTAAAAATATTAACAGACTTTGAGTTTGGTCTCCATGTAAGGAAATATGAAGGAAACTTCCCATTTGTTTTTACACCTTTAAATTCAGTTCCTTTATATTCTAGGTGAAACATTTCCAGGAATTCTTAGATTTTTAAAATGAAATTATTTGTTTTCTACACTTGCTGATATCTAGGACTTTATTTTTTGTAAGATAATATGGAATAATTATATAATAATTTGAGCTCTTCTGAGCCAAGATGGCTCAAATTTGTATCCTGAAATATCCATGTATCCCTTCCTAATTTGGGAAAATGCAAATTGTTATATTAGTATATGCGCACAATATATTGTAAAGTACTCCATATGTCACTTATATGTTGTATTCATGAGTTGGCAATGAGACATGTGCTATAGGAAAAGCTTTACCAATGGTTACTCAAATTTGTGAAGTCTCCCTTTCAAAGTTATACAGAAATATCTATATCAATAATTATTGGATTTTCATGATTAATCATGGAAATGTTTCCAAAGAACATTAAACATAATTGATTATTCCAAAAGGTTAGTAGATAATAAGGATATAAATATATTTTCAGTTTTTCTATCCTAACCCATAATGGGGGTTAGTGTACTTTGGAAGAACTCCAATTATTAATTAAATTATTCCTCCTCCTCCTCTTCCTTCTTCTCTTTCAAACTTTCAATAAAATGTCTCCAATAATTTAAAACAATATAACAATGCACATGAGCCTGTGAATCAAAATTAAAACCCTAGAAAGCAACTATAAAAATGAATCAGTTAGCATATTAACAAATAAAAATCCAGTTAAAAAGCAGCATAATGACACACATATAAAGCCAGGTTTAAAGAAATTACAGAAAGCTAGTTGAAATCTATTCTTTCAATGCAATATTTTTCCTCAAATAAGCATTTGCATAAATCACATAACTTTAACATTAAGGAGGCAAATAAAATGTGTGCAAGTAAATCATGCTTTACTGTGGCCATCAACTGCTGCCTTTTAGCTGCGTAATCCTGAGCATGTTTACTTACATGAAGGCATCCCAGAATTCAGTTCAGACTAAAATGTGCTGTATAGGATTTCAGTCTTATTCCTTACAATGATTTGTGATGTCGGGCATATTTCCCTTAACATTGGATGCAGCTTCCCAATGTAGAACTCCACAAAGTGCAGATGCAGATGGGATGCCCAAGAGAAATTTTTCCTTTATGAAAGAACTCTGAACAGCAAGCAGATAATCCAGCTATGTCATAAATTGCTTTTGGCTTGTCTGTACTTCGAAGACTGGACTTTATTTTGGGTTTTTTTTTCTAGTTATACTCTACATACATCTGGATAATATCAATGGTTACTCTGTATTGAAAAGCTTACCTCCCCTTCCTTGACATACAAAAAGTATGTTATAGTATTGCTCCTAATGTTCTTAAAACACATAGAGCATCCCCAATACTTCAACAATGGAAAGATACATTAATGATCCCAATCTTCTCAGCAGATTAAAGATATGATGTTCTTGTAGTTTATGAATATGTTACTTACAGCTTTTAATTTTCTTTCATATGATTATGTCTGCATGACTGCCTGGACAAGTCCTTGCTGTTTTATAGGCAAGGTTTTTCAAAAATGGTTTGCCATTGCTTCCATTCTAGGGCTGGGAGAAAGTGATTTGTCCAAGGATATCTAGTTGGACTATGTGCTTTAAGTAAGACCAGAAATCCTGATCTCTAGCCTGGTATCTTAATACTGCATTAAAATGGCTTTCATTTACAAATTATAGTTCAACACAATTAAATAATGAAATCCTATATCGAAACTGTTGTGAAACATACTGTAGATTATAACATAATGTACACACCCACATAAAAATAACATACAGACACACATATAAATTTTGTATTGTATTATTTTAACTTTTTTCTTCCTTTCCTTTTTCTATTATTATTGTTGTTTTTCCCTCTTGTTCCGTTTAATCTAGTGAATACAAAAAAAGGGAACAAGCCACCTACTTTACTTCTTGGTTAAGACACCAGGCTAGAAACCAGACTAGGAGTTCTAATATTCCCTTAGACATGAAAACTAGCTGGATGACTTTTAGCTAAGTCATTTTTCAGTCAGCTCATCCCACTCATAGGGATCTTGTTGTGGGAAAAGTAAGAGTAGGAAGAAATGTTAAAGAATACAGTGTTCCCTCAATTTCCGCGGGGGATGCGTTCCGAGACTGCCCGCGAAAGTCGAATTTCCGCGAAGTAGAGATGCAGAAGTAAATACACCATTTTTGGCTATGGTCAGTATCACAAGCCATCCCTTAACACTTTAAATCCCTAAATTACCATTTCCCATTCCCTTAACAACCATTTACTCACCATTATTACTGGTACTCACCATTGAATAAGACACTTAGTGATCCTGATATTTATAAACATAATTATTTATTAACAATAATTATTTTTTTTGTTATTTATTTGCAAAAATTATTAGTTTGGTGATGACATATGATGTCATCAGGTGGGAAAAACCATGGTATAGGAAAAAAACCGCGAAGTATTTTTTAATTAATATTTTTTGAAAAACCGTGGTATAGGCTATTCGCGAAGTTCGAACCCGCGAAAATCGAGGGAACACTGTATTGAGCTACTTATAAAGAAATAAAATAATAAATTTATATGATGAAGTTTACCTAGCTAAAAGGGGAACAAATATCCTACTAAAATGAAATAAATATAAGCCTAAAATAATATTATTACTTGTGAATTATATTGGGTATAGCAAAAAAAGTATTTCTCAACCATAAGTAGCAACTCACATAAGAGGAAACTCCAAATTTTAACTCTATATGGTCACTTTCTGAAACTTCTGTTTACACCAATACACTTCTTCTATTAATGTGATTTTTTTTTTTTTTGCATATAACTTTTGAAAAGTAAACCCTTAGAGAAAGGCTGAGAAACTAAGATGGCTGTTTTCGTTGTATAGTGTACATTCACAAATCTGTTCTGTCACCAGAATTGTGTTGAATTGGAAATATTTGCAAGTTAAAACAATATATCTATTTTGGGCTATTTTAATTGGGCTTTAATCATAACTCCTCACCATGTCACTTACGTTAAATAATTATTTATTACTTGAACAATGTATTCTTTTGTTAGAACAAAATGAAGTGAATTATGTTAAAACTACTTTGACTGAATCTACAATAAAACCTAAATATTAATATGAAAAGCATGTGCTTTATGTATAAGTCACAGCCTTATAGTGGGGTAGTATTTATGCATTCTGAAGTTTATGTGCTGTCATTTATATTAACATATAATTAAGATAATAAACATAATATTAAAGTAAAGCAACTGGCAAATCCAGAAACTGGAGTGGATTATTGTGTTTATACAGGATATTTGGTCATAGGTTTCTGCCATTCTTAATGATTTCACAGATAGAAAGGTTTGGGGGGAAAAAACAAAAGGCTATGTTCTGCTTGTTATATTAAGCCAGACTGGTGTTTTTTTGGTTGAAACCACTGCAATTAAGGCTTTTGGATTCATAAATTAAATTGGTTACAGATGTAAACAGCTTAAGCAACTCAATCAACGGAACAAGAATGATAGGAAATTAAGCTGAACATTGGGCAAGACACTTGCAATTATGCCAAATACCTGGCAGCTCTCTGCCTCACTGTGTTGCCAGAGAAACAAATCTCCCTTTTGTGCTCCTCCCCCCCCCCCTCATGTCTGGCCTCAGAGCAGACTCAGGAGGTGGTGGCTGGATGCCTTGTCTTTGTTCTTCTCCTTTTGGCTTGTGTGTGAGCTGAAGGCCTCAGGGCGGAGTGGGGGTAACAGCCTGTCCTGAGAGGGCTTGTGTGAGCAGACTCAGACTCCTCTGCTTCCTGGGCTTGCTTGTGGCCTGAACACTTAATGATTGCCATAGGGGTCAAGTAAACAATGAATAAACAATAAATATTAATAAATATTAAAATTAATCAATATTAATCTCAGGGGTATTGAATGACTGGCAGAATCATTCCATCTTGGACCTGGTGGGGCGGCGCCTGCACCAGCTATCTTCTGAGAGTTGTCTCAGAGATTCAGCAAGCCAGCGTGCAGATATGTTTGCAACTCCTCTCAACACACACCTTTCCCCTTCTTTCACCACTTTGCATCCCAAGGAGTGGAAGCAGTCATTGTGTTATGCAGCCCATGGCTGAAGGGGCTCTTTTATGCCTTCCCTTCTATTCCACTCATCTCAAAAGTCATATTGGCAGAAGAGGAGGAGACTTAGCTGATTGCTCCATATTGACCCCGCCGCAGGTGGTTTGTGGACTGGTGGAGCTCTCATTGTCCCAGCTGTGGTGGATTCATGACCACTGAGACTACCTCAGCCAGGGATCCTTATTCCACCTGGACCCCCAATAGTTGCACATGACTGCCTGGCACTTGAGGGAGACTTTTTGAGACAGGATAGGCTTCCGGACAATGTGATTGCCACCATTCAAACATCCCATTGAGGCTCCATCACTTGCATTTACAGTACAACGTAACTTGGACAGCCTACTGTAAATTCTATAGTCAGTCTCAACCCAATCCTCTGTCAGCCTCTCTCTCTCAGATCCTCATTTTTTTGCAAGGGCATTTGATAAAAGATTGGTACCTAACACTCTTCACAGACATGTGACCGCCGTGTTTATGGTACTTCGGCTGGACAATGTTCGATCGCCAGGCACCCACAGCTTTTTGAAAGGAATGGCTAATCTGAGGCACCAGATGGTTCACCAATATTCCTTCTGGGATCTCCCTATGGTTCTGCAAGAACTCACATCTCCACGTTTTGAACCATTGAGGATGGCATTGCTCTGGCTACTGATCTTTAAGACAGCCTTCCTGGTGTCCATTACATCAGCCGGGGGGGGGGGGGTATCAGAACTGATTGTGCTCTCTGTATGCCAAGATCTGTGCCATTTCCACCCAGACTGAGTCATTTAAACTTCTGATTCCACAGGGCCCAGGAGATTGTACTAAAAGATTTCTATCCAATGCAACACACCAGCTAGAACACTGTTGGCATAAGCTAAATGTTTGATGGGCCCTCAAGATTTATATCCACCAGACAGCTTCATTCTGGAAGACAGAAGCACTTTTTGTCATGTTTCTCCCAGCTTCTATGGGCCACAAGGTCACAGCACAATCAGTCACTGTATGTATTGCCAAGGTCTACAAGAGTCAGTCCGGACCTGTTCCAGGCAGAATGACTGCACATCCATCCATAGCATGGTCATATCAGCAGCCTAGCCTGTGCTGGCTTCTGTTAAAGATATATGCAGGGCTGCTACATGGTCTTCATCTTCCAAATTTGCAAACAGGGCTCTTTTGTATCTGAAGAGAATGCTTTTGGCAGGCAGGTGCCCCAGAGGGTTTGCACCACTTATGCTTCCCTGGACCAATCTTCTCCTGCCCTGGACAGTTGAGCTTGGTTATTATTTATTTATTTGTTTGTTTGTTTATTTATTTATTTATTTATTTTGTCCAATACACAATGAGGGTTTTAGTGGGTATATACACACATAGAAAAATACATGATGAAGATTATAGAGGAGATACTCATAGTAAAATATATCTGAAAGAATAGAAAAGAAGATATAGTAATAAAACATATCAATGAAAGAATAGAAGAAGAGATATAGGAATAGCAGAAAGGTATAGGAGATATAGGAGAGTAATAGGACAGGGGATGGAAGGCACTCTAGTGCACTTGTACTCGCCCCTTACTGACCTCTTAGGAATCTGGATAGATCAACCGTAGATAATCTAAGGGTAAAGTGTTTGGGATTTGGGGATGACACTAATGAGTTCCACGCTTCGACAATTCGGTTACTGAAATCATATTTTTTACAGTCAAGTTGGAGCACTTAATATTAAATTTAAATCTGTTGTGTGCTCTTGTGTTGTTGTGGTTGAAGCTGAAGTAGTCACCGACAGGCAGGACTCCATGTTGGACTCTCCTTAGCAGTGCACTGGAGAAGTACTGTTGATTTACCTGTGCGCTGGACTTACATTTGGATATTTATCTATGCCTTCATTTGAAACCTGACCAGCAAGACAAATAGAGGGTGTACTTCAGACAAATTAAACTCAGTTCCTAGCAACTGACCAGAGTTTCTGCCCATGTTGGACTCTCCTTTCAGCGCACAGAGAAGACCGTTCACGTAAACCAATGATACTATTGATTGATTGATTGATTGTATTTATATGCCACTCACTCAAAACAGACCCTGAGTAGCTAACAATCAGAATAAATACAACAATAAAAACAGTTAAAATCTAATCATAAAAATCAATAATAACAATAATATAAAAACGTATATACTTGAAATCAGCCTAATTCCAGGCCTGCTGGAATAGCCAGGTCTTAATGGATTTCCAGAAAACTGATAGGGTGGAGATAATGTGGATCTCTGGAGGCAGTTGGTTCCAAAGGGTCAGAGCCGCCACAGAGAAGGCTCTTCCCCGACGTCCCACCAACTGACATTTTTTGGCAGGCGGGACCTGGAAAAGGCCAACTCTTTGGGCCCTTACTGGCCACAGTGACATATGAGGGAGGAGTCTGGCCCTGAGCCATTTAGAAACATAGAAGATTGACGGCAGAAAAAGACCTCATGGTCCATCTAATCTGCCCTTATACTATTTCCTGCATTTTATCTTAGAATGGATATGTTTATTTCAGGCGTGTTTAAATTCAGTTATTTTGGATTTACCAACCACATCTGCTGGAAGTTTGTTCCAAGCATCTACTATTCTTTCAGTAAAATAATATTTTCTCATGTTGCTTCTGATCTTTCCCCTAACTAATCTCAGATTGTGGCCTTGTTCTTGTGTTCACTTTCCTATTAAAAACACTCCCTCCTGAACCTTATTTAACTCTTAAACATATCTAAATGTTTTGATCATTTCCCCCCTTTCCCTTCTGTCCTCCAGACTATACAGATTGAGTTCATTAAGTCTTTCCTGATAAGTTTTATGCTTAAGACCTTGCACCATTTTTGTAGCTCGTCTTTGGACCCATTCAATTTTGTCAATACCTTTTTGTAGGGCTTTAAACCTTGAATTGTGTTCAGAGATCAACTGGCAACCAATGCAGTTAGCGTAACGTTGGAGTAATACGGGTGTACTTCTTGTCCAGGATATTAGATCAAGGAGACAAGTATCAGCTTTTGAATCCTCAAATCAAGATGTAATGATCTTTTTCACTTAGCTCTATGCCAGTTTATTTCTGGCATTTGATTTCTGAAAAAAATCTATTATGACATCTACATCACCTTTATTTTGGGGAAATTATGGTAGGGGCAATACTTATTCTTATTCTAAGGCAGGGATGTTAAACTGGTGGCTTGCAGGCTAGATGAATTATGCACAGCCCACGCCCACCCCAGCTCCACAAATGGGAAATGTCACAAAATGTCAAGTGATAGCAATGTGATGCCACAAGTTTGACATTCATGTTCTAAGGTGTCGGACTATATTTATGTACCATGTTTGAGAAATAACTTCATATTCTTTGTTGTTATTTATAAAAACAGACCTTGCAGGAAAAAACAAATGTCTCAAAGACTTCATTCATTTCCTACAATTCTAAACCAGCCCTTGCTGAAAACAGCAGGATTATTAATACAAATAATGGGATTTGGGCAAACTTAGAGGAACCATGCCATTCTGCACCTGAACATATTCATCTTTTGGCAAAAGCCCCTTTGATGAGTGAAGGGAGGGAAAAGAAATTTGGCTTTCTTTTCAAAGCTGACATCAGGCTCTTAGCAACTTACATACCTGTGGAGCACCTGGAAAAGTGATTTATGACAGTTGGGGTGCATGGTCCCACAATGGGCCTCAATTATTAGACATCAAAGTTAGTATAAAATCTTACCAGTTGTACAGAGCAACAGGTCTGCCTCCTGCATTTACTGCAGTCTAGAATATAGCTATAGATAAGATTTTCCCTTAATCTGTAGGAATTAATACCTCTCATTTGCTTCCTGCTACATGTATAGTCCATGTAGCAGGCAGCAGAGACTGTATTTCATAACTGTCAATTTGAAATCAGTATTCTTTGTATGAAAATGGTGGTTTGCAGAATAGGCTAAGTCATTCTGAGATGTTTTCTGTAAAAGTCTCCTGTACCAAATGTCTGTGAATATTCTCAGTCAACCAGCTCCTAGTTGTTTCAAAAGTGCTTTTTTTTAAAAAAAGGCAACTGGTCTATTTTATTCTCGATGAAGAAGAACAAAACATTTTATAACTGGGTTAAAAGCAATATTGCTTCTGGCTGCAGTATGGTGGAATTTGAGTGCATTTGGGGAGGGTAAACAAACATTTGGTGAAAAAGAACAAAATGTGTTGTTTTATTTTTCTTCACCAAATGTTTGTTCACCCTCACCAAATGTAAGCAAACTGTAGCCAGAAGTAATATTGCTTTTAACCCAGTTATAATACCAGTACGTACTGGTGAGCAGGCACTAAAAATGTACTGAAAATCATAAAAAGAAAGCCTTTGGTGGATGATCAGCATTTATAGCCTGCAGATAAAAATGTAAAATTATTTTGAACTTGAGTCTGATGATAACATGAACTTCTTAGCGACCAAATGAAAGTGATTTTTCATAACCTCTTTGGAAATCTATCATATTGCCACACAGTTATAAAGCATTATGAGGCTCCTGCTAGGTACAATTAAATTATCACATTTTCTACATTACCAAGCAGAGTGTAAATTATAAGTATATTTACTGCAGAGCATCTTCATAAAAACAATATTAAGCTCTAATAACATAAAATAATCCTGATCTTCATATTAGTGTTCACACTGAATCTTCTTCCTATCTTTTTAGTGGATGCTGATCTTGAAGATTCTTGACTTCCATTCTGTATGTACAGAATTCTCTGGCTTTTTCAAAATCAAGTTCAATCACTTCCCCAGCCCGTTTGTTCTGAAAAAGATTTCCTCTGCACTCATGGCAGTGAAAAAAGAATGTGAGAATCCCATCTCCAAGGAAGATTGCATTGGTTGCCGATCAGTTTCCGGTCACAATTCAAAGTGTTGGTTATGACCTATAAAGCCGTTCATGGTACCTGACCAGATTATCTCCGTGACCGCCTTCTGCTGCATGAATCCCAGCGACTAGTTAGGTCCCACAGAGTGGCCTTCTCCGAGTCCCGTCAACTAAACAATGTCGTTTGGTGGGACCCAGGGGAAGAGCCGTCTCTGTGGTAGCCCCGGCTCTCTGGAACCAGCTCCCCCCAGAGATTAGAATTGCCCCCACCCTCCTCGCCTTTCGTAAGCTCCTTAAAACCCACCTCTACCGTCAGGCATGGTGGAACTGAGATATTCTTTCCTCCCAGGCCTTTACAATTTATGCATGGTATGTTTGTGTGTATGTTTGGTTTTATAATAAGGGTTTTTAGTTGTTTTAGTATTGGATTGTTACATGCTGTTTTTATCATTGTTGTTAGCCGCCCTGAGTCTACGGAGAGGGGCGGCATACAAATCCAATAAATAATAATAATAATAATAATAAGATGGGCAGTTTAGAAATATGAAAAACAAACAATTATTTTACAGTATTTCATTCGATCCACCTGAAGAACAGGTAAAGTGGCTAATTCTACCTAACCATTAGAGCACTTATATATTTAATTTAGTAAATATAAAAGCACCTTAAAATATAGAACATTTTTGAGAAACAAGAGATCCAACTTGTTTCAGTTCCTTCTCCAATTTTTCTACAAATTGTTTCAGACACTGCAATATATAGAACAATGATGGTGAATGTATGGCATGTGTGCCATGGGTGACAAACATATCTAAGGGCACACAGGGCATTGCCTTCTGTCCGCTCCAGGTTAGCTGATTTTTGGGCTTCTTTTGGGCCATTTTCGCTCTCCTCAGGCATCAGAAAAACCTCTTAAATCCTGGGACAGGAAAAAACGGTCCAACAGGCACTGGAAATTCAGAAACCAATTTCTGTTTGGGCTGTTTTTTATCTTACCCAGGCTTCAGGAGGCTTTCCTGAAGTCTGGGAATGACAAAAAAAAATAGGCCCAACCAGAAGTTTGCTTCTGAACTTCCGTTTGGCCTGTTTGGCCATTTTTCGCCATTTCCAGGTTTCAGGAGGCTTCAGTGAGGCCTGTGTGCATGTGCGGGGAGGTTGTGTGCATGCACAGGTAGCAGCATGGGGGTTGTACAGGTGCATGGGGGGAGGAGATGGGTGTGGGCACATGCATGGACCATTTTGACACATGAGCCAAAAAAGGTTCACAATCACTGATATAGAAGAACAAGTCATTCCTCATTTTTGTTTTAAACCACAATTCACTTACAACACGCGTATTGTGCTAAGTCATAATTATTTTTTGACTTAGTATGCTGATGGATTTACCACAAGATTCACCTCAATATGTGAGACAGCTTGTTCTATTGGACATATGAAAGGGTATTTTAAAACAAAGGATGACTTGTAAGCTTCCCTTTTTACAAATGGCACATAACAATTTACTTCATGATTTTCATATAATTGTTTTATTTAGGAATATGAACCAACCTAAATACCTTATGCATAAATCATCAATTAACCAATGTTTTTTATAACATGAATTCACAGGCATAGTATATGTTTCAACTCTGTACATCATCCTTTAAAAGTCTGCCAATGTCATCAATACGCCTTGAATAAAATCCCATATATTCAGGCTTTTTCAAATTAGTAAATAAAAACACTCAAAAAAATCCATCCACATTTTGACCACAGTTGCTGTCAAAACACTTTACTGCTTGGAAAGATTCCTCCCAATAAATATAATTTGGTAAATTCCAAAGTTATGATTTTTCCTTTCTAACTTTGTAATATTCTTCTCAATGGATTTGGAAACAGCCACTGTGTAGAAGCCTGTTACTTACTAAAGGACTGACAGAGGAAAGAATTATGTGTTTTCCATACTTGAAAGGGCTGTAATCCAAGGCATTTTTATAACTGAATTGCAGTCCGAACTTCCAGCCTTGGGAATTCTTATTATTCTTTCCTGCACATTGTGTCTGTTAAGGCATTTGCTTGAAACAGAACAGAAATAAAATGACACAAAGTGGTTAGCATCTTATACCTTTTGCAGCTGGCTACCTTTTATGGTTTAATACATCTCATTAGAGACTAAAGTAATTTGTGTTAAGTATATTTGTGCCTGAAGCCAAATGTGATTTCTTCCATAAACTGTACCTAAGCAAACTATGGCTTAGCATAAAATACAAATAGCTGTGAGATATGAAGAAAATCTAAATTTGAATATATTGTAATTTTCCAGATGGTAATGCAGGGTTATGTTTTATCACTTTTCTCCTCCAATTCCTTGTTCAATATGGGAACTGAGCGGACAGGATCAGATGCTCTGGAAAGCAAATTTCGACTGTGGCCCACTATTTATTTATTTATTATTTTATTTATTTATTATTTAGATTTGTATGCCGCCCCTCTCCACGGACTCGGGGCGGCTCACAACAAGGCATAAACAAATCGTAACAAATCCAAATAAATTTAAATATTTAAAAAAGTTTAAAAGAGAACCCCAATATACTAACAAACACACACACAAGCATACCATACATAAATTATACATGCCCGGGGGAAATGTTTCAGTTCCCCCATGCCTGACGGCAAAGGTGGGTTTTAAGAACTTTACGGAAGGCAGGGAGAGTAGGGGCAGTTCTAATCTCCGGGGGGAGTTGGTTCCAGAGAGTCGGGACTGCCACAGAGAAGGCTCTTCCCCTGGGGCCCGCCAACCGACATTGTTTAGTTGACGGGACCCGGAGAAGGCCAACTCTGTGGGACCTAATCGGTCGCTGGGATTCGTGCGGCAGGAGGCGGTCTCGGAGGTATTCTGGTCCAATGCCATGAAGGGCTTTAAAGGTCATAACCAACACTTTGAATTGTGACCGGAAATTGATCGGCAACCAATGCAGACTGCGGAGTGATGGCGAAACATTGGCATACTTAGGTAAGCCCATGACTGCTCTCACAGCTGCATTCTGCACGATCTGAAGTTTCTGAACACTTTTCAAAGGTAGCCCCATGTAGAGAGCGTTACAGTAGTCGAACCTCGAGGTGATGAGGGCATGAGTGACTGTGAGCAATGAGTCCCGGTCCAGATAGGGCCGCAACTGGTGCACCAGGCGAACCTGGGCAAACGCCCCCCTCGCCACAGCTGAAAGATGGTTCTCTAATGTGAGCTGTGGATCGAGGAGGATGCCCAAGTTGTGGACCCTCTCCGAGGGGGTCAATAATTCCCCCCCAGGGTAATGGACAGACAGATGGAATTGTCCTTGGGAGGCAGGACCCACAGCCACTCCATCTTATCCGGGTTGAGTTTGAGTCTGTTGACACCCATCCAGGCCCCAACAGCCTCCAGACACAGGCACATCACTTCCGCTGCTTCGTTGACTGGACATGGGGTGGAGATGTAAAGCTGGGTATCATCAGCGTACTGATGATACCTCACCCCATGCCCTCGGATGATCTCACCCAGCGGTTTCATGTAGATATTAAATAGCAGGGGGGAGAGGACCGACCCCTGAGGCACCCCACAAGGGAGAGACCTCGGAGTCGACCTCTGACCCCCCACTAACACCACTATACTACATAGGGAGGAAGTAGGAGTACCAGTCCTATGAAAAATTAATCAGGAAGTGTCCAATTGGCTTTCCTCTCTTTTACCTATCATATATATTCTCTTCCTTTCATATATCATCTCCTCTAAGTTCACTTTTACCCTTATATATATTAACACATGTCTATTTTCTTCCTATGTATTTGTGTATTGGACAAATGAATGAATGAATGAATGAATAAATGAATAAATGAATAAATAAATAAATAGGATTAAATGCACAAAGAAGCAGATTGATAAATTTCAAAAATGGTTTACGAGATTTGTTCCTGTTCCCTTTTAATAATTTATATAATTTTAATAATTATTTAAAATAGTAACTGTTAATTCCCTATTAGGTTATGGTGTGCTTAACACTGGGCTAACACTAAGCCATAAACTAGAATGTGAAAACTTATGTCCATTTATTTAATAATCGTTCAACATTATAGAAACATTGAATAATTGATCCTTAAATCTATGACCAATCCAGCATACCTGTAATCATATGATCAAATTTTAGATGCTTGGAAACGGGTATGCATTATTTATTTATTTAATTAATATGTCCATCCCCTCATTTTTAGTGACTTACAAAAACTGTGGGGTTGTGGGGAGGGGGTTCCACAGGATTGCCATTTACGACTTTCAGATGGTTTCAGAGATGCAGAATCAATGGGGAAGCTGAATTTGTTTAATAGCTGCATGATTCACTTAAGCAGTTATTGCTACCAGTCTGGTCTGCTTCTATGAACCAATAGCAGTGGCATGGGAGGCTCCACCCACCTGCCCTAGATGCTTCTGATAATGCATTTAGATTTAGAATCTTTCACTGCACTTAACCCTATCAAACAAATTAGTGAAATTGGATAGAACTCACTGAACAATTGCTCTGAATACTCATGAAAATGGTGGTTCCAATTTTGATTGCAAATTGAAGTACAGTGATCCAACGGGTATCGCGATCCCGATCATTGTGAACGGCTATATGGCGATTTTTCAACCCGGAAGTCAAAACACCATCTGCGCATGCGCGCCCTTTTTTTCTATGGCCACGCATGCGTAGATGGCGCCGGGCAGATCAGCTGCTGGGCGGCTTCCCTGGGTCTTCCCCCTCTTGCTGGCGGGAGGGCGAGCGGCGGGCATCAGCGAGGAGTTTCCCCACCGCCCACGCAAACTCCTCGCTGCCGCTCGCCCGCCCTTCGCCCGCCCACGCCGTTCGCTCGCGCCGCTTCCCAGCTGAGTCCTGAAGCGAATTGGCTTCAGGACTCAGCTGGGAAGCGGCGCGAGCGAACGGCTTGTCCGCCGCCTGCCTGCCCGCGCGCCCGCCACTCGCCCGCCCTTCGCCCGCCCATGCCGTTCGCTCGCGCCGCTTCCCAGCTGAGTCCTGAAGCCAATTCGCTTCAGGACTCAGCTGGGAAGCGGCGCGAGCGAACGGCATGGGTGGGTGAAGGGCGGGCGAGCGGCAGCGAGGAGTTTGCGTGGGCGGTGGGGAAACCCCAATCTTCGGCTCCTCGCTGCTGCGGCGGAAGTAAAAACACCATCTGCGCATGCGCAGATGGTGTTTTTACTTCCGCAGCGCTACTTCGCGAAAAACCGATCATTGCGAGGGGTCCTGGAACGGAACCCTCGCAATGATCGGGGATCACTGTATACTAAAGTGCAGCTAAAAATATAACCTCAACCAGAATGGTTAGTTGATATATCCTATTAGTGAAGAGTTTTTGTTAGTGCAAATTCAAATTTTCTTTGCTAAGGATGAAAAAATTCTTTCTGACATGATTTTCTCATCATATTTGAATGTTTACATCTGTTCTGATAGAAATTGGATTTCTATATATTTTTTTACATTATAGGATTTTAGTTTTTATTACGGATATTTTTTACTACTGTTATTAGATATTTTATTGCTTAATATTTATAGAATAATAAAAATACAGATCTTCTCAATAAATAGATTCAAATCCTACAAACTTTATATTTGCAATAACAGATTGCAAGGAAAATGTATATAGTTTATTTAAAGCATTAATTAGTACAAAGCTTCCCTACTACTGTAGGGATTGTTATTTAGACATTTTCAGTTCTTCTTTAGGAGGATTAATCATTTGTTTAGGTGGCAAAATAGGTCATTCGCTGTCTGCAAAATATTTTATTGGCTACAGTATTAATCATGAGTAGATTAAAGGAACAGAATTAGGTATTGGGTTATGAGACCTTTTAAGCAATATACATATAGAACTTTTTGATTATATAATAATGAACTTGGGATTCTTTTGCAATTACAGGTATTGTGTTATTGCATCTGGTTAGGGAATTTGGGGAGGAATGTCAAGACTTAAGAGTGAATTGGATTAAAGTGAGGGAGAGGTGCATAGTCAGCCTCCCTCTCTCTTCCCAGATTCCATCTTGCTCCAATAGCAGGACAGGATTTGAGACAGTTGGAGATGGGCTAGGCGCAGTGGTTGACCAGGGCACTTTCATGTCTTGCTGTGCTTTTAATGTACCAAATTGCTTGCAGTAACCACCTTCATGACCGTTGTCCTACTCTAGTAGGTTTCATCCACTCAATCTGCCAGAATCTGTCTTCGCATGTTCGGGATAGACAAGTCCCTATCTCACCGAAGGTCAATGACCCAATGGCTACTCTCAACCTGGTTTGGCCAGCCCATCGAAGCTGTTGCTGGGGTGTGACCACTGAGCATGCTACAGCTACTAGGAGCCACGGGTGAGAGCTAAGTGACAGGTGAGGGCCAAAAGTGAACGAACGGCCCTAAAAGCTTCCCTAAAATGAGCTGCCATAAAAGGACATGACATGCTCTACACCAGAGGTGCCACCCCTCCCTGAACACCCCATACAGCCCTAGATTAGGGCATAGAGAATAATGAGCACACAGAATCTTATCATAAGAAAAGCATAATTTGCAGTATTGCTACTTACATAAGTGAAGATCTAAACTAAAATGTGGTTCATTTTTAAAGATCTAACATTCTTATTATATAAAGCTATTTCCCATATTTAATAAAACTTAAATTCTTAAATTCATACAAATTACTCCCAGCTCATATCTGGATGCAATTTCACTAGAGTGAATTACTGCCAAGGCAAATGGTATTGCCCAACCCATTCTAACCCTATCCAATCTTATTTAATGTTGATGCAGTGTTCTAAGGAGACTCAAACAGGAAACCTCGGGGTGTTTTCTGTTAGAGAGTAGGTGGAGTTCTTCAGAGAAAACAAAAACATCAGCTGCCTGCTGATCACATTGGATCAGTTCCTTAATATCCTTTTAAGAAGTTAATTTCCTTGTATACTGAAATAATCTTTTAGTAAAAAAGGGAATCCCAGCTTTGGAGGCCTGTTTTTTTATTTCTAAATTGTAACATAAAGAATCTTAATAAATGTTAATATTCATATGGAACACTGCTTTTTATGATTACCCACAAATTTTAGTGAAAGATGGTTGTACATCCCAATAAATTAGACATTTATTGGAAGAAAAATTACTGTCAGTATCCTAGTTTGACTAGTAACTGAACTGTTTTTTTAAGGAAAGTAACAATATAACTAATTTTTCAAGACTACACGAATTGATATGATTTCCATTCAACCCAGCCTCAGCATTTATACCATCAGATAGATCAATACTTTTTATTCAAGCAAATAAAAACAATAGGCTATAACATAACCCCAACAACAATATTAAGATTTGGAGTTTATCTATATACAGTGTTCCCTCACTTTCCGCGGCGGATGCGTTCTGAGACCGCCCGCGAAAGTCGAATTTCCACGAAGTAGAGATGCGGAAGTAAATACACTATTTTTGTCTATGAACAGTATCCCAAGCCTTCCCTTAACACTTTAAACCCCTAAATTTACAATTTCCCATTCCCTTAGCAACCATTTAGATTATTACTCACCATGTTTATTTATTAGTTTATTAAAAAATGTTTTTTAAAGGCAGATGAAAGTTTGGCAATGACATATGATGTCATCGGGCGGGAAAAACCATGGCATAGGGGGGGAAAACCATGAAGTATTTTTTAATTAATATTTTTGAAAAACCGTGGTATAGCCGTTCGAACCCGCGAAAATCGAGGGAACACTGTATACTCAATACCAGGTCATTGACTTCAATAAGCAAAGAAAAAAAAACCCCATGAAGGAAATCCAACAAGAAAATGGAAGGAAGTTTAAAGGAGCATTCCAATCATGAGGATGTTTCCTATAGCATTGTACTTAGTGTCTAGATTTCATTAATTGCGGTTTCTCTTCTGTAGTAAATTCTATATTTGAGATCACAAGAACAGAACATTAAATTCTGATTATATGGTAAATGCACAAATACAGAGAAATTCCTCAGCCATTTATTGAAATACAGTGAAATGATTCTTTCACCAGAAATAATGGCTGGGAAAATTACAGGCCAATATCATTTTGGAAGGGTGTGGCATTAATTAGGGAATTACTATAGCCACATCCTGTGATATTAGTCTATGTAATTTTCATAAGAGAATCCACCTCCACTTCAAACCTTCAAAATAATAATAATAATAATAATAATTTATTAGATTTGTATGCTGCCCCTCCCCAAGTACAACACAGCAAACGAGATCACTATGCTGGATTTCGTATTTCATCACCAGTCGGGCGCTTCCCAAGCACCTAGGACTGTGTGATGTAGATAATAATAATAATTTATTAGATTTGTATGCTGCCCCTCTCCAAGGACTCAGGGCTCGATGTTGCATTTCCATACCGTAATGTTAGATGTGTTTCCACCTGCTGTTTACAGAAATACCTTCTAATTCAGAGATCTCCAACCGTGGCCCCTTTAAGACTTGTGGACTTCAACTCCCAGAATTTCTCAACCAGTAAAAGTTAGCTAAGGAATTCTGGGAGTTGAAGTCCACAAGTCTTAAAGTGGCCAAAGTTGGAGATCACTGTTCTAATAGACTCCCACTAGTTAATTACTAGTTAAAGGTGCTCAGCGTATTTTTTTTAAATAACATCTTCAAATCAATGCACAATTGCAAAGATATTAAAATACTTCCCTTGTGCAGTTTAAAATGATCTCAAATTAAGCCGGCAAAAATCATTCTACGCAGAAAGAAAATCACTGTTTACCTAACGTTATCTCTTGGATCTTATGCCCAAAGCTTTCCACGCGCAGGAATATACCGAGAATCTGATCTTCTCTTATGATATATTATGACACGCCGCGCCTGCGAAACTAATCGTATTCCGAAACTAATTGTTTTCTAGCCTGTGAATTGAACTTTGTTCCAGTTAACAGAGCGAAAATATCTCCGCATGCACATCGGATTGTCTCTCTCATTCTAGCTTCGCTTCAAAGAGGAGGCGTCACTTTCTAGAAGCCGAGGTGCAAACGTTTTAGGCCTGCAAGGATGGCAGCCACTGCCGCAACCCCTAAACAGGTTGTCTCTGTTTTTCAGGAGTTCCGCGCCATGTTTTACGTTCTTGGTCCTAACGAGAGCTCATTCCGCAGCGTCGAAGAAGTTCCCGATTACGTAGACAAGGTGAGAGCTCCTAATCCCACCTTCTTAAGTGCCCCCTCCTTTCTGTGCAACAAACTGCTACAGTTGCAAAGCCCGCTGCGTTTGCGAATGTCTGCAGTGAAAACGGGACCTTAAAAATTCACCTTTGAATCCTCAGTATGGAAGAAAAAGTTCCTCTTTATTTTTTTTCCAGATTTAGGATGTGTTTCCTTCAGATTCTTTCCGCCCACCTCAACTCCCGGAGTGGAGGGGAGTCTTTATGATCGCTTCCTAATCGCTCGGAAGAAGACGCTATCATTTGTGAATTTTGGAGTTAGGCAATAATCTTTAGCCACCTTCAGTTGATTCTCAAAGAAGCCTCGTTTGAATGGCAGATTATATGTTGGTGGCAATATGCTAATTCTGTAAACCGCTTAGAGAGGGCTGTAAAGCACTGTATAAGTTTAAGTACTGTTGCTATCCTTGGGGGATGGGCAATTTTAAAATATAAAAAAGAAACAAATAAATGTTATACTGTATTGTGTTCCTGGCAGCAGTACAAAAGTGAGCTGTTGTTTCTTCTGAATGAAAGAAGAGATGAATGCCAAGCAAATAAAATAAATAACTGGGACACAGTGTGAATTTTTATACCACTGACTTGATGGGATGTGAATTTTGCTCTGATTTCTTAATTGTGTTTTATGTTTTCCTATGACATTTATTTATTATTTCTAAGCCAATTCGTGGCTTAGAACAACATAGAAATCCAATTCTGTCTTTTAGGGTATCTTCCATTTCTCCTAAGGATGCAATCTGAGGCTATATCTTTAAGTATAGATAATACAAAGAGGGATTATCACTGATAACTAAAACACTGCAGGTTGATAGGAGACAGTGTGCCTTTTTGTCATGTAACTTCAAAACGTTATTTTTTAAATTAATATTAGTGCAAATGGCTATTAGTCCAAATTAGTCAAAATTCAATGTTTTCAATCTTTTTGAATTTTTTCAATGTTACTCTCACAGAATGCATGGCAATAACTCAAACATTTGGTTTCTTAGCCAAGAACTCTTAGCTAAATGTGGTAACTATATGTACTAAAAGTTAATTTGTGCAATGGTAGATCTGTGATGCCACTTTCCAAATGGAGAATAACTTCAAAGCAGTCTGGAAAATATTATATTAGTGTGATCACTTGTTATGGCTATATTTAAGCAGTTCCCCCCCACTCCCCAAAACCCCTGTGTTTAAATTAAAGCTTCCAGAATGGCAAGCTATCATGAGGACTAATGTAGGCCATCAGAAATTTCACAGAAATGTTTTGAATGGAAGAGGAGAGATATGTTATGAGTCCAGCCCACTCTCTATTCCCACTGCTCAATCTGAAATAGGAAAAAAAATCAACTTGCAATAAGTGGCATCTTTTGTATATTAATAAAAAGAAAAATCAGTTATATTTAGTATTCTAACCTTCGTGATTATTAGGTTTTTTTTAGTGAATGTAGAAAAAAGTCACTAATTGCCTCCCTCCTGTGGCAGGGTGATTTTTAATATATAAAGATCTTTTTCCTGCCCTACATATTTTCTGAGCTTCAAGGGCCAGGATTTCTTTGGCTTTAGGTCAGGCTGAATAGAAATGTATAGTACATGGATTGCACTGTCAGTATCCTTTCTAAACTATGTACAGTTTATCTACAACAATTAAGATATAGAGATTAAGATATTCAGACAATGCTGTAGAACAGTGATTTTCAACCTTTTTTGAGCCGCGGCACATTTTTTACATTTACAAAACCATGGGGCACATTGAGTGGGGGGGGGGGGTCCTAAAAAAAATTGGACAAAAAAATTCTCTCTCTTTCTCCCTTTCGCTCTATTTCTCTCTCCCTCTTTCTCTCCCTTCCTCTTTTTCTCTCTCTCCATCCCTATTTCTTTCTCTCTTCCTTCTTTCCTCTTTTTTGCTCTCTTTCTCTCTCCCTCCCTACCTCCCTCTATGTCTTTCTCTCTCCCACCTTCCTTCCCTCTCTTTCTCTCTCTCTCTCTTGCTTTCTTTCTCTCTCTCTCTCTTGCTCTCTCTCTTGCTTTCTTCCTCTCTTCCTCTCTTGCTCTCTTTCTTTCTTTCTTTCTCTCTCTCTCTCTCTTGCTTGCTTTCTCTTGCTTTCTTTCTCTCTTGCTTTCTTTCTCTCTTGCTTGCTTTTTCTTTCTCTCTCTTTCTTTCTTTCTCTCTCTCTTGTTTTCTTTCTCTGAGCTTCGCGGCACACCTGACCATGTCTCGCGGCACACTAGTGTGCCACGGCACACTGGTTGAAAAACACTGCTGTAGAAGCAGTAATACCAAAATATGTATTTAAGTTTAGATCATTCTCCAAAACACTTGAGAGTAGAACAAGAAGCAATGGGTGAAAACTAATCAAGAAGAGAAGCAACCTAGAATGAAGGACACATTTCCTGACAGAAAAATCAATCAGTGGAACAACTTGCCTCCACAAGTTGTAAATGCTCCAACGCTGGAAATTTTAAAGAAGAAATTAGATAACCATTTGTCTGAAGTGGTGTAAGGTTTCCTGCCTAAGCAGATAGTTGGACTAGAAGACCTCCAAGGTCCCTTCCAACTCTGTTATTCTATTCTATTATTGGAAAGCAAAAGCAGAGGGTGCATAATATGCTTAATTTTTTACTTTGTTTATGTCTGTTCGCTTTCATTTTAGGCAACTCCCTTGTTCATTACCCTGGTTTTGCTGGAGGTCATAATTAAGTGGGCCCAGAAAAGACATTTATCATTCCTCCACAGTAATGATATAACATCTCTGTCTGCAGGTATCCTCTCAAGAATTCCAGAGTAAGTTTAATCTGATATATAGCTTGGTTTACTCAGATTTAGAGAGGGAAAATGGAAAATTAGGGGAAATTCCTAATTTTTCTTAATGATTTACATTAACTTTGACTAATATATAATAATATATAATAGCTTATTGTATAGTGTACCATAGTAATAACTTTTAAAATTTATTGAGACGTGTAGCTAATAATTTAATGCAATTTTAAGAGTTTCTGGTTTTCCATATGTATTTCAAGCTGTTTCCAAACACAAGTAGAGTATTTATCTTATATTTAAAAGCCATACAATGGAACTTACCGTGTTTTCCCCAAAATAAGACAGGGGCTTAGGGTTTTTTTAACCCCAAAATATGGCCTTGTCTTTATTATTGGGAAGGTTATTGTTTTGAGGGTGCAATGGAGATGAACATGGGACTGTATGTCCCATCACCACCACTTCTCCTTCCTGTTCTTGGTGCTGGCTGAGCAGCTGGACCACTGCCACTACCTTGTGGAGCAGGACTCTACAAAGGTTGTTGTGCCATTGTATGCACGAACTGCAGGACTGCTGCAAACTTCATCATACCAGTATACAGGACATAAAAGTACATGATAAAAGAAATAAAAATAATAAAAAATATATTCATCAAGATGAGGCAGATGTTCTCTTACCATTCTTTTCTTATTTTAATTTTTCTTATTTCTTTTACCATTTGTTTTTGGAAGGTTGGGTGGTTTTTTTTGCGTAAAAACAAAATGCAAAAAACAAGTTAACTGTAACTTTGTTGCTTTTATTCTTATTATTTATATTGTGTGGTTTAATAATGGTGAATAAATGGTTGTTAAGGGAATGGGAAATGGTAATTTAGGGGTTTAAAGTGTTAAGGGATGGCTTGTGATACTGTCCATAGCCAAAAATGGTGTATTTACTTCTGCATCTCTACTTCGCGGAAATTCGACTTTCGCGGGCGGTCTTGGAACGCATCCCATGCGGAAATCGAGGGAACATTGTACTTGCTTTATCGAGGGAACACTGTACTTGCTTGTTCTTTGGGGAGAACAAAGAATGAAATTTTCTTAGGAGCACCCATATGCTAGAAATAAATATTATTAGCTAAATATAAGCATTGTTTTTTTATATAAGTATAAAATAATATTATATTGTTAATTTTCCTTTGCTAAACTAGTATAATATAAGCATAACAGCAATTAAATAGGTTTGGGACATACTATTAATAAATATGTTTTAAAAATATTTTATATCTGAAGTAATATTCCTATTTATTTCAAAGAAAGAATATAGGACTGTGGAAATAATTTATTGTTATGTTTCCTAATTTAGGAATCATTTTCTGTTGCTTTGCCAATACATTTTTGGATAAAATCCAGAGATGGGAATCCTATGGGACCCCAGATGTTTCTGGGATTCAGTACTGTATATTTGAGTATATAGTAGTGATCAGAGAGGATGAGAAATCAAATCTAATAACATATGGAGAGCAATACTGTGTGAACATGTATATTCAAAAAGTAAAATATTAGTGTGCACATAACACCTGTTTGCAAGTACATAAAGCAGTTGTGTCTTTTACTGAGTTTGCATAATTGACTTCCACATTTAGCTTCCCATATTTTGGGAAATCTTGTGTGGTTTAAAATATTTTTTCCATATTCAGTGGCAATAGTAGTGGTGAAAGATGGGTTCTTGAAGGTATAAAAGTGTTCTGTTCATTGGCCCAGCTTCCATATAGTATGCTCTGCTATTCTACAGCTCAGAGTGTTTGAATACAATCTATATTTTTCAAAGCAATTTTGCATCTTTAGGGTTAATCTCAAATGCAGCTTTGTGATTAGAGGTCAGAACAATGAAGATTAAAATAAAAACTTTTTTTAAAAAAAATCTGGTTATTAGCTGAAAATAATTTGCCAGTTGGTGTTCCACACCTTTTCCTCAGTTAGAAGTAGGCTTAACGTTATAATTGTAATCCCTTGCTTAATAATCTGTTAAGTGTTTGATGTTACAACTGTGGTGAACCAAGGCTATTAATGCTTGTTCCTTGAAGTAATAGCTGTTGGAGTGCTCCTGTAATCATTGCATGAAATATCAAGCACTTGGCAGTCATTGCATGACTTCAGAATATACCACTATTTATTTATCTCTCCACCTTCTCTGCCCTTTGGCTCCTGTACTTTTCCACCACTAATCTTGTACCAGATTGTGCTCCTTGTCATTAGAACAACAGATCACTTAGAAATATAGAAACATAGAAGACTGACGGGCAGAAAAAGACCTCATGATCCATCTAGTCTGCCCTTATACTATTTCCTGCATTTTATCTTAGGATGGATATATGTTTATCCCAGGCATGTTTAAATTCAGTTATTTTGGATTTACCAACCACATCTGCTGGAAGTTTGTTCCAAGCATCTACTATTCTTTCAGTAAAATAATATTTTCTCATGTTGCTTCTGATATTTTCCCCAACTAGCTTCAGATTGTGTCCCCTTGTTCTTGTGTTTACTTTCCTATTAAAAACACTCCCTCCTGAACCTTATTTAACTCTTTAACATGTTTAAATGTTTTGATCATGTCCCCCCTTTTCCCTCTGTCCTCCAGACTATATAGATTGAGTCTTTCCTGATACGTTTTATGCTTAAGAACTTCCACCATTCTTGTAGCCCTTCTTTGAACCCTTTCAATTTTGTCAATATCTTTTTGTAGGTGAGGTCTCCAGAACTGAACACAGTATTCCAAATGTGGTCTCACTAGCACTCTATATAGCGGGATCATAATCTCCCTCTTCCTGCTTGTTATACCTCTAGCTATGCAGCCAAGCATCCTACTTGTTTTCCCTACCTCCTGACTGCACTGTTCACTCATTTTGAGACTGTCAGAAATCAGTACCCCTAAATCCTTCTCTTCTGAAGTTTTTGCTAACACAGAACTGCTAATACAATACTCAGATTGAGGATTCCTTTTCCCCAAGTGCATTATTTTACATTTGGAAACATTAAACTGCAGTTTCCATTGCTTCGACCATTTATCTAGTAAAGCTAAATCTTTTACCATATTACAGATGCCTCCAGGAATATCAACCCTATTGCACACTTTAGAGTCATCGGCAAATAGGAAAACCTTCCCTACCAAACCTTCCCCTATGTCACTCACAAACATATTAAAAAGAATAGGACCCAGAACAGACCCTTGTGGCACACCGCTTGTAACCTGTCTCTGCTCAGAATACTCGCCATTAACAATAACTCTCTGATGTCTACGCTTCAGCCAGCTGCAAATCCATTGAACTAGCCAGGGATTAAGTCCAATCTTCACTAATTTATCTATCAGCTCTTTATGTGGAACTGTATCAAAGGCTTTGCTGAAGTCCAGATAGGTAATATCCACGGCACCACCTTGATCCAACACCTTTGTGACATAGTCAAAGAAATCAATGAGATTAGTCTGACATGATTTGCCTTCAGTAAAGCCATGCTGATTTGGGTCCAATAAGTTAACAACTTTTAACAACTCTTTTCTCTTGCTGTTGAGATGTACATGCTGGCCTCACGAGCTTTTATTCCTGAGTCCTTGTAAGGCTGCTGACATAGATTTTAGGATGGCAAGGGTGGCTGGAGTTAGGACACCTGCAACGTTTGCACTTTGATGGAGGACTAGGAATCATCTTTGGCCGGGGTGCAATGCTAGATAATTGTGGCTTCACAAAAGGTTAAGCTAGGCTTGCCTTGCCTTGTCAGCAATAAGAGAAAGAAGATAGTTTTATTTATTTTATTTATTGGATTTGTATGCCGCCCCTCTCCGGAGACTCGGAGATAGTGAAGTATAGTTGGGTAGTAGAGTATAAGGCAGTGATGTGGTGGAGCCATATCTGTTGGCACACAAGCTGTTGCTATATCTCAGCTCCAATATGCATGTATGTGCCGGCCAGCTGATTTTTGGCTCGCACAGAGGCTCTGGAGGGCATTTTTGGCTTCCAGATAGCCTCTGGGAGGATGGGAGAGGGCTTTTTTACCCTCTCACAGCTCCAAGGAAGGCTTTGAAGCCTGGGGCAGACAAAACACAAGCCCACTGGGCCCATCAGAAGTTGGGAAACAGTCTGTTTCCAGCTTCCAGAGGGCCTCTGGAGGGCGGGCAAAACAATTTTAGTTCTCCCCAGGCATTGGATTATGGATGTGGGCACTCGGGCATGTGCCATAGCGTGCGCCAATACTCTTTCGGCATCCAAGGAAAAAAAGGTTTGCCATCACTGGTATAGGGCATAGAGCATTATCTACTCTAGTAGCCATTTATGCCTGGCATTTGCAGTTGCTTGCAGTCTGCTTGATTTTGCTTGTTGGAAGTTGACAGGTATTCACTTAATGACTGGTAATTGTGCTTAATGATGAAATTGGGAATTTCCAGGATTACCATCCCTAAACAAGGACTATCTGTAGAGCTAATTATCTTTGAGGTGCCAAATGTGCTAATATTTGGAGTTGGCCTATCATTACCTGTTCTGGTTCAACCTTAGAAATGTTTTTCTCAGTGAGATAGAACTCCACTCAAATGGGTAAATCATATAGATAAATAGAATAGAATAAAATTCTTTATTGGCCAAGTGTAATTGGACACACAATGAATGTCTTTGGTGCATATGCTCTCAGTGTGCATAAAAGAAAATATACATTTGCCAAAAGTCATGAGGTACAACACTTCCGGAGAGGGGCGGCATACAAATCCAATAAATCAATCAAATCAATCAATGATTGTCATAAAGGTCAAATAAGCAATCAGGAAAGAATATTAATAAAAACCTTAAGGATACAAGCAACAAGTTATAGTCATACAGTCATAAGGGGGAGGAGAAGAAAAATTAGGAACGATAAGAAAAATTAGTAGTAATAGTAGTTCAGACTTAGTAAATAGTTTGAGAGAATTATTTGTTTAGCAGAGTAATGGTATTTGAGGATGTAATGGTGTTCTTGTGCCTTGTTGTGTTGGTGCAGTGCTTTATAGCGATGTTTTGAAGGTTACATTTATTGTCTGGTATCTCCATACTATAGGCTTACTAAGATATGAAATTCCTTGGATCTTATATTTATGTGTAATCGGACATAATCGGTCCCATTACTTATGTCCCATTACACATAGGTGAAAAGAGATTCATTTCCCCTATCCGCAGGCTATTGCATGGTCCTTTATAAGACTTTAAAATGGCTGCTGGAGAGCATGGCAAGATTATCCAGCATCCTAGGCCAATAAGAACACACACAGATGGAGTCACATGTCTGTCATGGACAACATTACCCAGAGAACAATCTGCAGCTACATTCCCCTAATGCAATATCTTAAAGGAACAGCTTCTAAACTGAACTTTAATTTGTCAGCACATTACCATAGTTTTTATTTTATTTTATTTATTTGTTTTGTCAAGTACGTATTGAAAAATAAAGATAATGAAATAGATTTAAATAGGGGTGTAGGAGAGTTGAAGGCAAGAGGGATAACTAAGATAGAACATTTATATGAGAAGGATGGGAGGCCAAGTAGAAATCGTATAGAATGGTGGTTGGGTAAGGGAAGATGGCTACAAATAAATGCAATATGTAAATATCTGGATGAAAAGAAGAATAAAAGAGCACTATTTAGGGAGGAGATAGAGTTAGAGAAAATAATAAGAGAAAAAACTTAGGGTACTAAGGTACAAGCAAGCAATATATATATAAGATGTTAGTGAAGTCAGACGGGAATGTGATCCAAGGATTGACTAAATGGTGGCAAAATGAGATACAAGTAGAGGTTCAAGAGATGGAAAATACAGTAGAGAATATAAGGAAAATCAAGAATACAAGAGTTAGGGAAATGAGAAGGAAAATATTACATAAGTGGTATTACACACCCGTTCAACTTGCACACTTTCAGCAGAACGTTAAAGGTATCTGTTGGCATGGGTGCCAAGATAAAGGAATGTTTATGCATATGCTCTGGGAATGCCTAGTGGTGCAGAACTTTTGGCAAAAAGTGCAAGAAGATATTAATAGGATATTAAATATAAGATGGACGATTACTAAGGAAATGGCAGTATTAGTAAAAAGTAGTGAGATGGGAGAATACAGAGAAATAAAACAAGCAGCGATAGAAAGCGCTCAGGCAGTAATAGTCTTGAAGTGGAAAGCTGCGACAAAATGGACAATGCAAAATTGGTATTGGTATATGGTGGACCACATTCAATTCGAGATTATGGATAAAAGGATGAATTCGATTAATGAAAGTTATTTGCAACAGCTGATGGGGCGATGGGACAAGGTAAGATGATATATGGCGAGTAGGATCTGAGACCAAGCTATAAGAAACAAGTTGGAATCTATAATATGTAAAGAAATATTTCACTCTTGGGTTTAAATGATTTATACAAGAAATACCCCCAACTGGTGGTGGGGTATGAATGATTGTCTGGTGGTGGGATCACTGAGCACATGTTATATGTAATATGTTGTATGTATGTTTTATATTATAAAAATAAATAAAAATATTAATTAAAAAAAGTACGTATTGGTGGTATACACAGATATAACAATATTTATATACATAATACTAGTAAAAGAGAAACATTAGGACAGGGGACGGAAGGCACTTTGGTGCACTTATGCACGCCCCTTACTGATCTCTTAGGAATTGGGAGAGTCCATAGTGGATAGTCTAAGGGTAAAGTTTTGGGGGTTAGGTGATAATACTACAGAGTCTGGTAGTGAGTTCCATGCATCAACTACCTGTTTACTAAATTCATACTTCCTGGAGTTGAGTTTAGAGCAGTTTATTTTAAGTTTGTATCTGTTGTGGGCTTGTGTGTTTTGAGTTGAAGCTGAAGGACGTTGTGGCAGATGATTTTATGGGCTATTCTTAAATCGTGTTTAAGTTGACGTAGTTCTAAGATTTATAAATTTAGGATTATAAGTCTAGCTGCATAGGATATTCTGTTGCGAGTGGAGGAGTGGAGGGCTATTCTAGTAGAGTATTTCTGGGCATTTTATGTCCAAAATGCAGTGTATGAGCTGTATTTAAGGATAGGTCTGGTGAAAGTTTTCTATGCTCTGGTTAGTAGTGTGAGATTACCAGAGCAGAAGCTACATAGGATTAGGTTAACCCTTGAAGCCTTTTTGGCGATGTTGCAGTGGCTTTGGCACTTAGGTCATTTGATATTATTCAAAGGTCTTTTATGGAGTGACTGTCTAAATTTCTAAATTTAGACAGTCCAAATTCTTTCTAAATCCTTGTTGTATTACACCTAATGACCCAAAAATAATGAATTGTCTCCCAAATGTTTTCAATTTGTTTATAAATCGAAAACATTTGGGATTTTTAAAATGTTTTCTATTCCTTGTCTTCAACTTAACTGTCTTTCAATGAATGACTTCATTGGAAAAGGAATCAAGAGTTCTTTTCAGTGACGGTAAAGTTAATATGCTACATTCCAAGTACCAATCTGGATTGCAATAATTCATGATATTTTTGCTCTATTATATACAATGACTTTCCGTGAATTCCTATTGCATATAATATGAATAAAAAAATAAAAATATTTTTTGAACAATGCCTCTGGAGTGCTTTAGTTTTCAAAGTTTCTAGTTTCATTTCATGTTGCTTTCAGTAGTCATGGTTAGATTATGGTTCTGCAAGTAGCATTATTTCTGAGTTTATTTCAATAAAGTTTCATTGGTTGTCTTGATTAATCATTAACGCTTTGTTTAACCAGGTAAAGTTATCATTTCCCAATCTTCCTTTGAAGATTCTGTATTTAATTCAGTAGCATATATGTTTTAGGTTTTTATGTAAGTCCAAAATGTAGTGTGTGTGTTATCTCATTATTCGGTTAAATTTCTTTTTCACAAATATTTCAAAAGAGAAAGCAAATAAAATGATTACTAAAATTAGATATTAGGTGTACTATTAAATAATAGAAACAATTGTTACACTATGTAAAATGTTACAAACATTAATAATATGCTATAAATAAACAATCGTGAATAATATAAGATTTCCTAAATATGGTTCAACATTGCATAATGATTTTAACTGGTTTTTTTAAATATCATCTATTATGCTAGCTACTAGTAACTCTTGTATCTACTGAAACAAACACATATAAAATATTTGATAGCAAAACAAATATAAATATATAAAATATTTGATAGCAAAACAAATATTTGAGTTTTCACTTAGGTTCAGGCTGACATTTTAGGTTTGTGCTTTTATGTGAAAGAGATTTTATATTTTTTCCAGTGTAATACTTTTCAGAGTGAAAAAAGCATCGTTAAAGTATTAGTTTTAAATCTTGTAATTAAGAACTTAACACAGGAAACATTCTAACACCTTTCCAAGATACTGTTAGCAAATAGATAAATTTGTAGTTATGTTTGCATATTAAAAATGATCATATTTGCAGGGAGTAAAACTCCCGATGTTTCTCACTCTTTCCAGCATCTTCTGGACTGTTTGATTTTATAATAAAACATAAAAGCAAAATGGGGAGAAACTATGACCATTAAATGTCACTGCCTATGTTAGGGTCATTTCAAGACTAATAAATCAGTTGATGGAGTAATAAATTAGATTGTCAGGTCATGAACTGGCACCTGTTCAGAAAAATATAAAACACTTTAAATGAAAGACAAGTTACCGTATTTTGCCTTTGCAGTGTGAAGTTTGACAAACATCCTACATATCCTCTTCTCCCTTTATTTGATGGACTCTTTGCTATAGGACATACACATTGCATATGTTGACAGTATTTCTGTGTGCTTGGCTTGACAAATTTCAGTTGACCTTTGATACTTGATGCACATATGAAAATTTAACAAACATCAAAAATTTATTCTAACAAAATTCTTTTATAAATTATATATAAATTATAAATAAATTAAGATATCAATCAATTATCTTACTTTGAATTTCATTATCTTGTAGATATTTATCTTTTGACATATTTTTGAATATTTAAAATTAGCTGATTGTTATTAATTTATAAATATACTTTCAGTCGTTTGCCTCTAAAAAAATACTCTAAAAGTAATTGGGTCTTGTCAGACTACAAATATCTTGTTCATTAAAGTTATATTTGCAATGAGTACAATTACCAACAGAGTTCAGATTAAATATATTCTTATTTAGTTTTCTCAAGAAGGAAATGGGAGGATTAAACAATCGCAGTTAGATTTAATAAATATTGCTTTTGACTTTGGTAAATATTCTCCTAGATAAAATAATTGTAATTTCCATATTTGACAAAGCTAAAACATTAATAAACATGTTAGTAAACTAGTGATTGATTAAAATATGCAAATTTAACTTATATAACTTCAGGTGGAAAATGTGTACTTTAGAATTTATGTCTACTTTTAGCTACAATCCAATGAAAAAAGATCTCAGTGACCAATTTAAGAAATAATCTCTTCTGTTTCTGTATATGTTCCAAAACCATTACAGTGCTTAATGAAGCCAAAATGAGAAAGCAGTACCCTCTGGCCATGATCCAAGCAGAATCAGGCACTCTTAAGTCTTGATTCACTAAGTCTTAAGCAGATGTAACTGTATTTTCAGCAATAGTTGGTAAATAATATAGGCAAAAGTGTCTTTTAAAAAAAAATTCCTGGCAAAATAGTATTGAGAGAGTTTCTTTCTTTCCCAGTCCCTTCAGAGCAGCTAAAGTTCCTTTCTGGCCAGTTGACTAAATAATTAAGAATTTAGGTTAAGATTTGTGGTAGTATTTCAAATTACAATTGCAAATATATAGTGAATTGGATTTAAAAAAAATATCTTTAGTATTTTGTTACTGCAAAGATTTTGCTCTTACAAAGATGAAACATGTTCCAGGTGTTTTGCTTCAGCAAAGAACAAGCACACCTGAAATTGAAACTTGTGTGAAATTGTTGGTTCTCCAGCTGCCAAAGTGAAGCTAAACAGATATCTTGGTTTGAAAATCAGGCCAGCTGTTAGAGAGCTATGAGTGAGTCACAGGTGGGCCATGACAGCAAAGGTGAAACAGGGTCTTCTTATGCCCTCCCTCCTTTTCCTCCCATCTCCAACACTTTGGGGGATTTGGAATAATAACTAAGAAAAACTGAGGTTTTCTCAAATGGCAATTTAGTAATATCATACTTTGATCACTCTGGGTTTTTTTCTGGGATAAAATTGAAGTGGTCAGAAAATGACAGTCATATTTTACTTGTATTAGTTATTGTGTAAATTGATGTCATATTTAGAACTAAGCAAAATAATTGCTAATGTATTTTGATCTTATGGTGATTTTGCTGCCATGTTGATCATGAGAAGAATGTTTTAATTTTTTTAAAAAACATACATTCTTGCTGGATTACAGAATTGCTCTATTTTTTTAGTTTAAGGGATGGTTCTTCCAAGATTTTTTGCCAGAGATATCCATAAACAAAATACTCTGAGGATGGTAGTCTGACGCATCTCTAATGTGCCTTTTCTGTTTCTGAATTTCAGTGCTCTTTCTCGAAGTATTGAAATATCAGCATATATCTATGTGTGGAACAACTATAAAATGGTGGAACTCCCATGGGATTCATCGTGGACATGGTTTTTGACCTTCATTGGAGTAGATTTTGGATACTATTGGTTTCATCGTATGTCCCATGGTAAGATTTTTATGTAATTTCTTTTTTCCTTTTCAGAATGGTAAATATTTTGAGCTGTTTTTTGAAGGGCTGCCAAGAAAGAAAATGTATTGCTGTTAATGACATAGTTGCTTTATTTCCAGAATTTTTTGTTGGATTATAATACAATACAATACTGTACAGTGCAATAAAGTTATACAATACAATACAGATTTGGATTTGTTATTCCTACATCCAAATTTGGTTTTTTTCTATACATAGAATCTGTATTTAAACATCATTGATAACTAGATTTCTAATATTAATGTAATGTTAATTGTATATATAATGTTAGTCTTGACAAGTGGTTTGAAGCTTAGTCATTTTAAAATTTTCCTTTAAAAGTTTTAGAATTTCATAAGTAATATATTGGAAAACATGTCATTTTTAGATTTCCTATTTAATAATGATAATAACAACAGAGTTGGAAGGGACCTTGGAGGTCTACTAATCCAACCCCCTGCCTTGGGCAGGAAACTGTACATTACTTCAGACAAATGGTTATCCAATCTCTTCTTTAAAACTTCCAGTGTTGGAGCATTCACAACTTCTGGAGGCAAGCCATTCCACTAATCAATTGTTCTAATTGTCAGGAAATTTCTCCTTAGTTCTAAGTTGCTTCTCTCCTTGTTTAGTTTCCACCCATTGCTTCTTATCCTACCCTCAGGTGCTCTGTAGAATAGCCTGATTCCCTCTTCTTTGTAGCAACCCTTAAGATATTGGAACTCTGTTATCATGTCTCCCCTGGTCATTTGTTTCATTTAACTAGCCACGCTCAGTTCCTGCAACCGTTCTTTATAGTCCCCTAATCATTTTTGTTGCCGTTCTCGGCACTCTTTCTTAGTGTATTAGTGTATTTACTTAATGTATTATTAGTAAGTGGCACAGTGACCTAGAGTTGAAGATGCCTGCCTCCAACTTGGAAATTTCAGAGTTCAGTCATAGTTACCAGTAGATGTTTCTTTATCAGGACGCAAGAGAAATATCTGCTGCAAACTCTACGTAGTCATCAAGAATGGCATCCAGCCAGTAAATACTCATCTCTACTTAGTTGCCCTGATTCTACCAAAACAAAGGGATTAAATGGTTGTAAAAATTACTTTTATTTTGTGTACTATTAATTAATTTATTTATTTATTAATCAGATTTGTATGCCGCCCCTTTCCGTAGACTCGGGGCGGCTAACAACAACAATAATACAATGTAAACAAATCTAATAATTAAATTAATTTAAAAAAAAACCCAATTTAAGAAACCAATCTGACATACCATGCATACATTTTATAAGCCTAGGGGGAAGGGGAAGTCTCAATTCCCCCATGCCTGGCAACAGAGGTGGATTTTAAGGAGCTTACGAAAGGAAAGGAGGGTGGGGGCAACTCTGATATCTGGGGGGAGTTGGTTCCAAAGGGTCAGGGCCGCCACAGAGAAGGCTCTCCCCCTGGGTCCCACCAAACAACATTGTTTAGTTGACGGGACCTGGAGAAGGCCAACTCTGTGAGACCTAACTGGTTGCTGGGATTCATGTGGCAGCAGGCGGTCCCGGAGATATTCTGGTCCGGTGCCATGAAGGGCTTTATAGGTCATAACCAACACTTTGAATTGTGACCGGAAACTGATCGGCAACCAATGCAGACTGCGGAGTGTCGGTGTAACATGGGCATATTTAGGAAAGCCCATGATAGCTCTCGCAGCTGCATTGTGCACGATCTGAAGTTTCCGAACACTTTTCAAAGGTAGCCCTATGTAGGGAGCATTACAGTAGTCGAGCCTTGAGGTGATGAGGGCATGAGTGACTGTGAGCAGTGACTCCCGGTCCAAATAGGCCCGCAACTGGTGCACCAGGCAAACCTGGGCAAACGCCCCCCTCTCCACAGCTGAAAGATGTTTCTCTAATGTGAGCTGTGGGTCGAGGAGGACGCCCAAGTTGGGGACCCTCTCTTGATTAGTATTTTAATATCATTTATTCTTGTATTTTATTTTTCCTTGTATATTGTTTTAAAAACATTTAATAATAATTAAATTTGATTTCTTAAAGGAGTTTTTAACAGCCACACTTGGATGATATGAGGTTTTATATCACAAATATTTACAGAGATCAATATTGATAGAGCTAAAACTTTTGTCATTGACACTGTTTCATCATTAGAATTATTAGTACTCCTATTTATAACAGGAGTATACTACAGGCCACCAAACCAAACTGATACAATGGGCAACCTCTTTACAAGCCAACTAACAGAAATATGCAATAAGCACAACACAACAATAATGGGGGACTTTAACTACCCCGACATCAACTGGAAAACCAACTCAGCATCAAGCAGAAAGTCTAATAGATTTCTCACCAGTCTCACAGATAACTTTCTAGCCCAAAAAGTGGAAACAGAAACTACAGAGACTGCAATACTAGACCTAATACTAACAAACAGGGAAGAAATGATAGAGGGAATTGAAGGGACGTTGGGTGAGAGTGACCACGTCATCCTAAAATTCAATATAATACAATCACTAACTGCTGAACCCAACAACACTACAGTCCCAGACTTCAGAAAAGCAGACTTCAACAATCTCAGAGAAAACCTGGAAAATATCCCCTGGAAGGAAGTTCTAAAGGGTAAATCCACACAGGAAGCCTGGGAAGCCCTCAAAAACACAATCATAGATGTCCAACACAATACAATCCCTATGAAAAAGAAAAGTAAGAAAACTAAAAAGAAACCAGCATGGCTAAACAAAGACCTCACAATCTAAAAGTAAAAAAACCAAATACAAAAAATGGAAAGAAGGACACATAACCAAGGCAGAATTTCAACAAACAGCAAGAATCTGCAAACAAAAAAATAAGAACAGCAAAGGCCCAACATATCTAGCAATGAAAGTCAATGACAACAAAAAAAGCTTCTTCCAGCACATAAAAAACAAGAAGAAAATCAAGGAAACAGTCACTACACTAAAAAAGGAAGACGGTAAAGAAATCACAGACAACAGAGATAAAGCACAGCTGCTCAACACCTATTTTGCATCAGTCTTCACACAAAAAGGAACCACCAACCAACCAACCTGCAACTCAACTGCAATAAACAGCCCTGGACTGTTTATTTATGAACTCAACATAAATAAAAACACAACAAGGGACCACTTGGGGGAGCTCAATGAGTACAAATCGCCAGGACCAGCTGGACCACACCCCAGAGTCCTAAAAGAACTGGCAGACACCATCATGGAACCACTTCTCCTCATCTACCAAAAATCCTGGACCACAGGAGATCTACCAGAAGACTGGAAATGAGCTGATGTAGTCCCCATCCCCAAAAAAGGTAAAAAGACTGACCTAGGTAACTACAGACCTATCAGTCTGACTTCTATACCTGGAAAAATACTGGAGAAAATAATCAAAAAACAATTTTGCCACTACCTAGAAACAAACAAGATTATATCCAATAGCCAACATGGGTTTGTCAGAAACAAATCATGCCAAACCAATCTCACATCATTTTTCAACACCGTAGCCAAATCAGTAGACCAACGCAACATTGTTGACCTCATATACTTGGACTTCAGCAAAGCTTTTGATAAAGTAGATCACAATCTCCTAATCTGCAAATTAGAAAAAAATGGGGTAGATTACAACACATGCAGGTGGATAAACAGTTGTCTGACCAACCACATTCAACGAGTTGTCAACAGCTCCAAATCCCCATGGAAGAAGGTAGGCAGTGGAGTACCACAGGGTTCTGTCCGGGGCCCTGTGCTCTTCAACATTTTCATCAATGACCTAGATTTGGGAATAGAGGGGGAACTAATCAAATTTGCAGACGACACCAAGCTGGCGGGGATAGCCAACACACTAGAGGATAGGCTCAAAATACAGAAAGACCTAGATAGATTAACACTGTGGGCCCAAACTAACAAAATGATGTTCAATGTTGAGAAGAGAAATGTCCTTCACCTAGGTAAAAAAAAAACCTAGACCCGCATACAGTCTGGGAGGAACCCTACTTAGCAGTAGTGACTCTGAAAGGGATTTCGGAGTCTTGGTGGATAATCAACTAAATATGAGCCATCAATGTGCAGCAGCAGCTAAAAAAGCCAACACAATCCTAAGCTGTATCAACAGGGAGATACACTCCAAGACCAGAGAGGTATTAATACCACTCTATAACGTGCTGGTCAGACCACATCTGGAGTACTACATTTATTTCTGGTCACCACACTTCAAAAGAGACATAGAAACTCTGGAGAAGGTACAGAAAAGAGCAACCAAAATGATTAGGGGACTAGAAACCAAGACTTATGAAGAGAGATTGCTCCAACTGGGCATGGATAGCCTAGAGAAAAGAAGGGCCAGGGGGGACATGATAACAGTCTACATGTACTTGAAAGGTTGTCACAGAGAGGAGGGGTTCACGCTGTTTTCCAGGGCACCAGAGGGCCAGACAAGGAACAATGGTTGGAAGCTGACCAAGGAGAGATTCAACCTAGAAATAAGGAAGAACTTCCTGACGGTCAGAGCGATCAACCAGTGGAACAGCCTACCAGTGGAGGTTGTAAACTCCCCAATTTTGGACATTTTCAAGAGGAGATTGGACTGTCATTTGGCTGGGGTGCTGCAGGATTTCCTGCTTAAGTAGGAGGTTGGACTTGATGACCTGCAAGGTCCCTTTCAACACAAACAAACAAACAAACACAAACAAATATTTGAATAATCAGAATTTGGAACAAACATTGCATTTTATCCGCCTATATAAATATAAAGATTGCACACATATGCAGAAAGATTGCACACAATGTAGAACTTGGAAGCCGGATTGTTTTCCCCACCCCATCAGTTGAATCAATTATATAGCCAATTATCTTAGATGCTCTAAGTATCTATGGTTTTTATTGTCAGATTTTTTTGTACAATTAAATAGTGTGTAGCTTTTCTGAAATCAGAACATTAAGTCAATGCACTAAAATACAGTTCTTTTTAGAATTGATTGCTTCAAATTAGTAGGGCATCTTCAATGGATTGGGGGATGCATTTGTGAATTTTCTTTATATAACAATATTATTTGATTTTTTTTTAATATGGAAAATATTGGAAGAGACTAGAAAATAATGGAAATAAATGTTAAAGTAATGCATTAATTAATGAAAGAATAGAATAATCTGTTTTTGATGGAAACAATGATGATAAAACAGAGGATGGTGTCAGAACCAGGCGAGTAAAAGGCAGGGAGCTTCTGAGTTAAGTAGAAGAGGAAGGAGGTAATCTAACATACAGCAATGCTATGGGGAGGAACATCAGATTTGATTTAGGGAGAGGGTGGGTGGGATGTCAGGAAATGCATGAGATGAGACAATAATATAATGGGGAGGGGAGTATTCATCATAAAAAGTAGCCAACTTTGGTGTGTGGGTGTGAGAGAGACAGGATACGCTTCATAAACAACAGCACTAGCTGACTTGGCAGCCTTGGATTTGTCCTTCTGAAAAGCTCAGATTTTTATTTTGGGAAGCATAATATTCATACCAACATGTAGCAATATATATCATACTGAACACAATTTTCTTTCAACCAAACTCATATGTAGCAAGTGAAAGTTGGAAGTTGTGAAAGTTTTTGCTTTAGTTAATAACTTTTCTGTATACAGTGTGATTTTTCTAAGATTCCAATAGAGTAACATGACAGTGGCAACATTATTTCTTCAAGTATTTCTATTTTAGTGTCTTTTTTAAAAGCTGTGATGAAGACTAACAAAAAAGCTCATCCTGTCATTACCTTATTTTCCTATCTTTGAGGGTCGTGGAAAGAACACAATTATATACTGAGATGTACACATGGAAAGAAACACAAATTTAACACTGTATATATTCTGTCTCAATTGGAGAGGATCATATCCAGATGTCTGGTTTTTTGTTTCCAACCTGTATCACTGGATGGATGCCAGTTAGCAAGTGGAACAGGATTGTGCCATCATATTTGTATACAGTCTGGGAAACACTCTTGAAATAGTACCTTTTTCCCTAACACAGCACAAGAACATGAATAATAGCAAAGCATAAAAGCATTGCTATCGCCATTCTGTTTAATATTTTATAATAGCCAGCCAGATACATACATGGAAAGATTCACAAAATTTGACAAGAAGACAATAGCTTCCTTTCATTTCCCAGCAAATAGTAGTTAAACAGACATCAAGAAGACGAACCATTTTTAGCCTGAACTTCCATACGTTCATTTAATCATCTTTGGAAATAATCTAAACCAGTAGTCCCCAAACCCCAGTGTGGCCAATGCCAGAAATTGGGCCATGCAAACTAGTGAACCATGCCAATTCACAGGAAAATAACCTCTCTACGGAACTGTTCTCTGGTGCTCAAAAGATTGGGGGACGCTGATCTAAACTATTGACAAGCACCACAAAATTGGCAATAAAGTTAGTCATTGGCAAAAAAAAGAAAGACCTGTGGCAAGAAAAAGAACCTAAAATATTCTTTTTAGGGCATTATTAAAGCTAGGTGACCTAATCTGAATATGTCCAAAATAATTATGAATAAAATAGAGACACAGAGCTGTATCTATAGAACTGAATCATATAGAATGAATCATTACCTGAAAATTTCGAGATATTATAATAGAGGCATATTTTCTGTGGATTCCTGGAAAAGAGAAGATTTTAAAATTACAAGTCCATCCTTTCAGCTGAAAACAACTGACCCATTACATAAAGTGTAATTTTTATAAAGTGGAATAAATACTTCATAATCCTGCAATTTACTTTAATAGTGATCAGTTTTTGATATTCAAACTGAAGTTAGGAAGAAGTAGCTCTTATAAAGATAAACAGTGTAAAACAAAATTACAGAAACTCGATTCAAATAAAAACCAATCCAAACAAAAATTCCAACCCTTTGTCATAAATCACCTTTGAAGACTTTTCAGCAAGATTTCTTAAGATCTTCAGCTCAGTATTCCCCAAGTATTCAACTTGACAGAATGGTGTCAAAAGAGAATCCTGATGCTATTCTTGCATATGGCTTTACAGGCTATGTTTTGTAGAATTTGTTTTTTCTATGGATGTTTAAATTAAATTTTGTGCTGTTAACTTTTATACCTTAAAGCAGGTTTCAGAGACCAAAATGTTTCTATACAAAGAATGTGTTTCCCCATTAATACTAAAGTATTTCTTGGATGATACAATTCTTAATTTGGTCCTGAAACAAATTGATAACAAATATAACTATTTGAGAATTACAGTTAGCCTGCAGAGATAGGAATAAAATGTCAGCTGGCTAGCTACAGTTTCTAAACCACTTTAAGCTTCTGAGTTACATCCAAAGACTGCCCAACACAGAGCACATTACAGCACTATACCTGCTTTGGGATCAATGCATGAAGTACCATCACTAAAATGATTAATGCTTCTACTTTATAAGGCTTTGGTGAGACCACACTTGGAATACTGCATTCAGTGCAATGAGGATATTGCACAAAGGATATTGAGACTCTAGAAAAAGTGCAGAGAAGAACGACAAAGATAATTAGGGGACTGGAGGCTAAAACATGAAGAACGGTTGCAGGAACTAGGCATGGCTAGTTTAATGAAAAGGACGCGGGGGACATGATAGCAGTGTTCAAATATTTCAGAGGTTGCCACAAAGAAGAAGGAGTCAACCTATGCTTTAAAGCACCTGAAGGTAGAACAAGAAGCAATGGGTGGAAACTAAACAAGGAGAGAAGTAACTTAGAACTTAGGAGAGATTTCCTGACAGAAATTGCCTCCAGAAGTTGTGAATGCTCCAACACCGGAGGTTTTTAAGCAGGTGTTGGATAACCATCTGTCTGAAGTAGTATAGGGTTTCTTACCTAAGCAGGAGGTTGGACTAGAAGACCTCCAAGGCCCCTTCCAACTCTGTTGTTGTTGTTGTTGTTGTTGTTATTATTGTTATTATTATTGATATTAATATTAATATTAATAATGTTATTAATATTATTAATATTAATATTATTATTATTAATAATATTATTATTAATATTAATATTAAGGAAGGAAGAGACAGGAGGTGGCTTTGAATAAAAATAGCTGTTTATTCAAAGCAATTCAGCTCAAACATACAACATTGAAAATGGGGCTGACAGCTAATATTATTATTATTATTATTATTATTATTAATATTAATATTAATATTAATATTAATATTAATATTAATATTAATATTAATATTAATATTAATATTAATATTAATATTAATATTAATATTAATATTAATATTGATATTGATATTGATATTGATATTGATATTGATATTGATATTGATATTGATATTGATATTGATATTGATATTATTGATATTGATATTGATATTATTGATATTGATATTAATATTGATATTGATATTGATATTGATATTGGTATTGGTATTGGTATTGATATTGATATTGATATTGATATTGATATTGATATTGATATTAATATTAATATTAATATTAGCTGTCAGCCCCATTTTCAACGTTGTATGTTTGAGCTGAATTGCTTTGAATAAACAGCTATTTTTATTCAAAGCCACCTCCTGTCTCTTCCTTCGAGCCAGCTGATTTCCAGCTTCAAACAGAAACCACTCCCATTCATGTAGAAGTTGACTTCTATTTCTTTGAGATATCCTGGTATTGAATGCTGCCCAGTTTGAATTTAGATCAAGTTAGGAAGCTTCTGTTAAAGTAAACATATTTAATCTTTCCTGATTTGCCTGTCTGAACGCAGGCAACATTTCAGTGTGAGAATATCAGCAGAAACAATCAAAACTGTGAAAGTGACTTTTCAGAATGCTTAGGAGACTATAGAAAGCTTGGCAATTCTATCTGCTAGTAAATGTCCAAAATATAGAAACAAATCAATAAATTAATTAATGCACAAATTAATTAATATTTTATAAGTCACTCCTTCCCTTCATTCTTAATTCAGCCATTGAAGTTTTTGAAAAAAAGCTTTATAGCTGTATTAATCATTAGAGCTCTCTGAAAATAACAATACTTATACAATTTTCAGAAAACAGTATTGTTATCCCAGTGTCCTTGCAGGGTATAGTAGCAGTGCAGTCATAAATATATACAATGATGATAACCAGAAATGACTGCTCTGGGCAAGTTCTCGTAGTGGGATTTGTTTTGTGTTATTGCTGGTGCAGATGAAACCCTCCCTTAACCTGCCTTTCAGTGATTTGAGCTGTCACCAAGTAGAGGACCTAGATTGCCTGGAAAAAGTCAGAATACACAGAGGGATTTCAAGGGTACAATAGGCAGCTTGTTTTCTATGAAATCTAATTCAATGAAGCTGTGTCTACAGGAAAATGCATAATATGTTACACTTATGGTAGCAATCTAGCTTTATGCTAGCATCTTACTGTAACTAAGTGCAAAAAATAATTGTATCTGGGGAACAAAACTGGGGGAATTTAGTGTGCCAAATTTACCCACAGAAGCAAAGTCTACATAGAGCGTCTATCTTCATGTCAGGCACAGCAATAAATCTAGACACCTTGATCCATACACAGGAACTGGGTTAGAAAAATTCATGGACCTGACATTGTTAGATAAATTATTTTATTACAAGGAAATATGCATAAAAGATCTGTATGTTGTTGGATACAGATACATAAAAGTGTCCATTTATGCCATGTATGCATGACACTATGTATTTGCTACAGAGTTTATATTCTAATCCTTTTCTACCAGTCTAGTAAAACAATTGAAAGTGTCCATTTTTGTTCAATTAACAGATCAGACACTTGTTCAGTGTTAACCTAGCAGTTCTGTCTTATCTGAGAACTGCTGGTCCCTGCATGACCAACATCATAACATTGAAACTGGCAGTATAAATGGCTGTATAATTCCCTTAGTTGTTTGAAAAATGTTGAAAGAAAATGCAGGGTATCCAGCATAAGCCATGCCCACAGTGTGGTAGTAAAAATCTTGGTAGCCCTTCACTGCAAACAACTGAGGGAATTATATAATTCCCTCAGTTGTTTGCAGTGAAGGGCTACCAAGATTTTTACTACCACACTGTGGGCATGGCTTATGCTGGAGACCCTGCATTTTCTTTCAACATTTTTCAACGCAAATTGGGTGCTCTGGGGTGGAGCTCCACCCTGGTTGTATGTATTATTTATAAATAGCTCATTTCCTTTGTGAATGGAATGTGTCTGTGTCACGAGTAGTCGCTTATCAAAAGCAACACTGCAAAGCCTCCTTATTAATTCCTAATCATCAAAAGTCCAAAAAGAATGATCAGTGTGGCCTCTTTTTCCATAGCATTCGTGTAATCCACTGATGCTGAATTTTTTTTGGCTTGGGTGCAAAAGGGTGCAAAAGGTGTACGCATATGATAGCACATGCATGGGTGCCCACACCCATATTGTGATGTCCTTCACCATGCGCATGTGCACAACAACCTGTGCTACTCCTACCCACATGCACACAGCACCACTGAAACTTCCGCTAATCCTGTTGGGCCATTTTTGGCTATCCCCAGGCTTCAAGAGGCCCTCCTGAAGTCTGGGGACAGGGAAAAATGGCTCAACAGCCCAACTGGCCCATTGAGCCACTTTTCACCACCCCCAAGGTTCAAGAGGCTTTCCTGAAGTCCGAGGAAAGTGAAAATGGCTGAAAAGTAGTAAAAAAAATCAGCTGGCCAGTGCTGTGTATATGCTGGAGGTGACATACGGCAATGCCTTGAGTTCCCTCAGATACGGATCTACGTGTCAACTGTGGCACATGTGCCATAGTTTTGCCATCACTGTTCTAGTCTGTATTTTTCAAATCAACCTTTTCAGGTAAAATTTGTTCCTCCTTTACAATGTCTTTAAAATACAATCTTTCTATATGGGAGTTATTCTTAAAAGTATTGAATCCATGATTCAAAAATATTCTTCAATATTATGCAATGTTAAAATATTTTACTCTATTGTATATTAGCAAGTCAAATTTAACTATTCTTTTCCTTTACTAAAAATCTTGAGTTTTTTTCCTTGTTGTGTCTTGAGTCCAATCTTCAAAATCTCATCCCCTCATGTTCTTTTTTAAAAAAATTCAAAACAGGAACATTATCTCCTTGAAAGGATTCTTATAATTAATTCCAAAGTCTTATTTCAAATCTATTTGGATCCTTAGTCCATTTAACTTTTCACAATCTAAGTTCTAATCACATATACAAATCTAATGTAGCTAAAGGTTTCAACTGCATTAATCAAGATAACTATTGCCTTAATTTCAAAGAGCTCTAAATCCATTGAAGGCTTCTGTTTTGCAATCTTCTCACAAGGAACAATTGTCCAAGGTATTTGTAGTCAATTCCAATTTCTCCTCTCATCTAGAGAGGAATTATGAAGAGACAGTCTAATTGCTGGCTCTTCATCCATTGTGGTTGTCAGCTCTGCTCTTCTTTTAGCCATTTTACCAGAAGTCTGTACATCTCAGTTCTTACTAACTGATAAAAGAAAAACTGTTGAAAATCAGGTCTGTATTACAATTTTGGAAGCTGCTATTAATTCCCAGTTCTGTTTTTTTTTAGGGTAACTAGGTATTAATCTATAGGAAGCTCTTAGTTGTTGCATTTTCTGAACAATTTTTTAAACACAGTTGTTTAATGAATGAAATTAATTAAATATATTTCCTGTGTGGCCCCAAGAATTGATAGTCTTAAAAATACAATCAAAGACCTCAGACTGCTTATATTCATACACTGCTCAAAAAATAAAGAGAACACTTCAACAACACAATATGACTCCAAGTAAATCAAATTTCTGTGAAATCAAACTGTCCACTTAGGAAGCAACACTGATTGACAATCAATTTCACATGCTGTTGTGCACATTCAACTTTGTACAGAACAAAGTATTCAATGAGAATATTTCATTCATTCAGGTCTAGGATGTGTTATTCGAGTGTTCCCTTTATTTTTTTGAGAAGTACTACTTATTGGCATCCTAAGGAAAAAGGTAAGGTTCAGTTTATAAAACTTGGACAAAAAAGGATGCAATTTTTTCTTTTCTCCCTTGGGGCAAACCTCAGCTGAAATAACTGACAATTTCTGGACTTACAGAAGGAAATGATGAGCTAAGATGAATAGCCAGATGTTTTCTAGCCAGATGTATAATGTTACTTTCTGTTATACCTGTATCTACTGACAGGAAAATGTAGATACATTTTTTTAAAAAAAAATCTGTGTATTCTTGATTTTTGGGGAAGAACTTTCCTGCATTTCTAAGAAGTTTACAGATTGTTAAAAATAAGTTTGTAACAGATATGAATAAGTCAGTGTAGAAATTAATGTTGCAATAATAATAGCATCTTTAAAATTCCTTTGTCCCTTATTTTAAATTCACAAGAGGTTAAATCTCTAATGTATTTCCATCTTTAGAAAATAGGTATGCTATTAATTCACATACTCCTTATGGTCATTTCCCATGTTTCATGCTATTTATTTACAAATCTGGAAACTATGACTCTTCCCTTTTCACGTATCCACACTATTTTGCTCATTTACTTAGTATTTGTTTCTGTTTCATTTCAAATGCATTATTTGAAACAGATGTCTGAATATTCAATAAAAGTTAAGCTCAGGAAGAAAAAATACATACCAAGTTTATTCAACCTTTAATTTAACATTGTATGCTATTGGGAAGTTTGTAATTTATTTCTTAAAGACATTCAATCTATTTTACATTTATTCTAGTAGAAAACACTTGCTGAGCTGAAATGGAAACTGTTCTTTCTTATAACATTCCCATTAAAAAATCCTTCTTTTGGTGATATTTAGGAGCTGGGTATGTATAGATTGAAAACACATGTAAATTCAGATTAGGGATTTTCTGCCTGCATCCTATGTTGGATTTGCCTCATCTAACTGGTTATTTGATTGTCATATAGATTAAATGATCTCTAACTGAAATGAAAGCAGCATTTCTGCCAACAAATTTGTTTGTTTTCATTGCATTATCCTAATTCAATAGATTTTTATATCCCTGGATTATTTAGAGACTTTGACAGGCATCTAACCAGAAATAAGCCAGGAAAATATCTCAGCTTCCACCACAACAATACATGATCACATAACAGATGCAAACTCAAAGTAAACCGCTCCAAACTTGACTGTAGAAAACATGGCTTCAGCAACCGAGTTGTTAAAAAATTGAACTCACTACCAAACACTGTTGTTTCATCACCAAACCTCCAACACTTTACTCTAAGACTACTCACTGTTCACTTCACCCGATTCCTAAGAGATTAGTAAGGGGCGTGCATATGTGCACCAGCGTGTTTACCATCCCGGTCCTAAGTTTCTCTCTTATTAGTACCAACATCATACATATAAACAATGTTACTTCTTTGCATACTACCAATACGTACTTGACAAAATAAATAAAAATAAATTATATACCTGTTTCATTTAAGTATCCTGAAAAATCGTAATAGATATCAGAATTCCATCAAAAATCCTGATTTATTATCTCCATACAAATATCAAAGGTGTATTTACTAACCTAATTAACACATTATTCTAAGCCAGAACTGGGCAAGGGGTGGCCCGCAGGCTGCATCCAGCCCACCCGCTGTCTGTGACCAGCCTGCCTGCTATCTGTGACCGGTTTCCTGGAGGAGGAAGCCATGGAGTGGGGTGGGGGGGAGAAGCACATCAAATGAACAGGACAAAAAAGGCACCCACCAACAAGGTTCTCTTAGACCCCCACTGTTGCGGGACAAATCGGGGTCACCCTTTTTAGGCCCATTTTGCTGCAGGAAAGCAACAATCCCTCCTTCCTTCCTTCCTTCCTTCCTTCCTTCCTTCCTTCCTTCATTCATTCATTTATTTATTTATTTATTTATTTGGTTTCTATGTTACTCCTCTCTGAAGACTTGGGATGGCTCACAGCATATGAAAAACAGTAAATTACAATAAAATTAATCCAATTAAATTAAAACTTCATGGTTAACTAAAATTTCTAATTGTATTAAAAAACAATTCTAGTCATTCATACAGCAATCGTATAATCATTTATTGGCCAGAGGCTAAGATCTAATTGGGCCAAGCCTGATGACATAAATGAGTCTTAAGACTCTTACAAAAGGCAAGGAGGATGGGAGCAGTATGGATCTCTGAGGGAGCTGATTCCAGAGAGCCTGAGCCCCCACAGAGAAGGCTCTTCCCCTAGGTCCCGCCAAATGACATTGTCTAATTGACAGGATCTGCAGATGGCCGACTCTGTGGGACATAACTGGTCGTTAGGATTCATGTGGCAGAAGGCGGTCCCGCAAGTAATCTGTCCAATGCCATGTAGGGCTTTATAGGTCATAACTAACACATTGAATTGAGTCCAGAAACCAATTGGCAGCCAGTGCAGACTCCAGAGTGTTGGAGAGACAGGGGTATGTCTGGGCAGGCCCATTACCGCTCGCACAGCCAGGTTCTGCACAATTTGCAGTTTCTGAACACTCTTCAAAGGTATCCCCATGTAGAGAGCATTACAGTAGTCAAACCGCGAGGTGAAAAGGGCATGAGTGATTGTGAATAAAGACTCTCTGTCAAGATAGAATGCAACTAGTGCACCAGGGCAAATACCCCCTTGCCACAGCCGGCAGATGATGTTCCAAGGTCAGCTGTGGGTTGAGGAGGACGCCCAAGTTCTGGACCCTCTTTGAAGGCAGAACTTACCACCACTCTGTCTTATCAGAGTTGGGCTTGAACCTGTTAGTACCCATCCAGACCCTAACAGCCTTCAGACCCCAGCACCTCACTTCCACTACTTCACTGAGTGGACATGGGATGGAGATGTATAGCTGAGTATCATCAGCATAGTTATAGTTTATAGTTATAGTTTATAGTTTATTAGACTTGTATGCCGTCCCTCTCCGAAGACTCTGATGGTAACTCAGCCTGTACCCTCAGATGATCTCACCCAGCAGTTTCATGTAGATATTAAACAGCAGGGGGGGGGACCGACCCCTGAGGAACCCCACAATGGTGGAGCCTAGGACATGACCTCTGACCCCCTGCTAACACCGACTGTGACCAACCGGAGAGGTAGGAGGAGAACCACTGTAAAACAGTGCCTCCAGCTAGCACAAAAGGATACCATGGTCGATGGTATTGAAAGCTGCTGAGAGGTCGAGAAGCACCAGGATAGAAGATAAACCCCTTTCCCAGGCCCACCAGAGATCATCCATGAATGATAGTCATTTATATATTTGTTGCATCCAGATTTATTAAAAGTTTATAATGAATCATTTATATCCATTAATTTTTTATAACCTTCAATAATATTGATTTTAAAATTAGATAAATATTCTAAATTCTGTGCAAATTACAAAGTTCTACAATTCATTAGATACTGCACTAAAATATATTGTGTTATGTACATAATTCATCTATATCAGTTTTGGATATATCATAAACTGGATGAGTCCATACAGTTTTCTTTATACAACTTTTGCTACTGGTTTTCAGTTGCTTCCTTTCTTTTGTACCAGAGTCTCTCTGGTACAAAATCTGCCTGCCAGCATAGTGTTTAGGGTAGTACGACAATTTGCAGCCTCTTGGTTTTATCTTGGTGTCTTAAACCATTGCACCAAAATGACTCTGAACTAATCATTCTAAATAATAATAAGTAGCTACCATAAAAAAGGTAAAATGTCCCCTACAGAAATAAATTCCACGGAACAAATATATTGTAATCAAGTACTGTTTTGAAACTAATTTATGAAGTATTAAACTAGATAGCCATCTGATTTTAGTTGCACAATAATAATAATAAATAATAAACATTTATTTATAATACCTTTTTAACAAAGGGCATGACAGCGAGCCATACAACTAACAAGAACAGACAGTAGGCAATACACACACTTAGCTAAAATACAACTAATAAAACCACAGAACTTGATAAAAACGTTCCCAAACTCTTCAATTTCTTTCCCTCTTGCTGATCCCCTGAACAAGGATGTTTCAATCTGCTGAATCAAAGAGGAATGTCTTTAGCGCCTTGCAGAAGCGGAGAAAATTCTTCTCTACTCAAAGCTCCAAGGGCACACAATTTTGATGGCACACAATTTATTCTTAAAGTGTGCCATCAAAACAGATATCTGTTTGAAACAAGGGAAAGAATTAGCATCATTTGAACTTTTTAACATACAGTAACCCTAGGAATGTGAATTAAAACTGTAACGGGAAGCAGTTGAAACAAAGTACAGAAACAAAGCTGTGCCTTGCAGTTTTTCCCATTGTTATATTATTGCAGAGTCCCACAAGCAAGTCTAACATGACCGGTACAAAAACTTCACATCCTGACTCTTTTGATTCTTTTGTTTGTCCTCCAACGTGCACGACCAGGAACTTTCAGTTGAAAAAGATTTATGAAGCCCTCACTTGCAGGGTCAGCCCTGTTATATCATCAGAAAGGCTCCTTCTTAAAAATAATAACATCCATCCACAGCTCTGTAGGGTGGCCTTTCTTGGTATCAGTGTTCTCTGTTTGTCTTAACAATCTGTGCACACAACGGCTCCCCCTCCTCCCAGTTCTAAGGAGGACGTCCATCATTCTGTTAGGCACAGTAGCTCCAGCTCTTGTTATCTGTCAGTCCCGAGTCATCCAAGGTAATTGATATATTGGAAAGTTGCTAAGAACTTTTGAAGGGTGGAACCAAGAATTATAAGTATATTTAGCATATACTGGGAAATTCCACATTGATTTCTATTAGCCTTTAATTGCTAGATGCAAACATAAACAAAAAATTACAGATCTAGAACTTGTAATAATTTTTTCTTCAAACTGCTAACTCTATTGTACTTCAACTTAATAATTTAACATAACCAATCCTTGTTTATATCTATTTCCCAAAAGGTAAATATTTATTTACATCTGACAATATCCTCTGATTTATAACAACTTTATAACTTCTAGTTTTTCCTCCAATCCTCTTTTTTTTTTTGTCTACTGTGCCGAGAGCTTAAGCTTTAATAAAATACACACGCATAAACACATCCCCACACCCACACACGCAGTCAGACACACATTTTTGGGTACTTAGCCAGACATCGTTAAGAGTTAATATTCCCTCTCTTCTTTGTCAACAGTCATGGGATTTCTAACATCCGCAGAATAGACAGGAACTTGGGTTTATGCCTTAAACAAAGGATTAATTTTTTCCATCACATAATCTATAGTGCAATTACTAGTAAAAAAACCCATTATTTAAATACAATAAATTGAGCAATCTGCAAGAATTTTTTTCCCAATAGGACACAAGCCTACCGGGTTGTGAAGTTAAAAAGGCATGTGGAATTTACATCATGTGACATATAGAATTAACCAAAACTGGATAGGTAGCCAGGACTTGAAGGTGGAAGGGTAGACAAAGGAATTATGGAAATATTTGAAACTCAAATAATTAAGCCTTACAGGCTTTTTTTTTAAAGTTCTTTTGTCTCCTTAGAGTTCCTTGGCTTCTATATTGATGCAGTGCTCAATAGATTTTCCAGAATACATAGTTTCTTGCCAGGTATATTGTGCGCTGATTAAAGTAATAGGCTTAACAATTCTTTTGCATAAAGAAAGAGTTGTTCCTGTCTAACTGAAGAACAGACACTAAGAGCTGGGTGGCGCAGTGGTTAGAGTGCAACACTGCAGGCTATTTCAGCTAACTGAACTGTTCAGCAGTTCAAATCTCAACACTCAAGGTTGACACAACCTTCTATCCTTCCGAGGTGAGTAAAATGAGGATTCAGATTGTTGTGGGCAATATGCTGATTCTGTAAACCAGTGTTTCCCAACCTTGGCAACTTGAAGATATTTGGACTTCAACTCCCAGAATTCCCCAGCCAGCAAATGCTGGCTGGGGAATTCTGGGAGTTGAAGTCCAGATATCTTCAAGTTGCCAAGGTTGGGAAACACTGCTGTAAACCACTTATACAAGGCTATAAAAGCACTATGAAGTGGTATATAAGTCTAAATGCTATCGCTAATTGCTGGGAACATATTTGCTCAGAAATAAAGGAAGAAGATACAGTATAACCAAATTATACTTCTGCATAATCTTATGTTCCAACAAAGTTCATCCCACTTGGTGATAAAATTCTTTAAGAATAACATTAATTGATAACAAATCTCATTCAAAGACATACACTGACCTTAAGTTTGTCTTGATTGTTTTGTGTTAATTTAATACAATAGTTATTTCGATATTGACCTGCAATTGGTAAGACCTTTTGGATCCAAATATTACACATTGTTGATCATTTGAAGAAGAATCTATAGAAGTTAACAGCGATTACCTTTTGCTCAAACCCTCAAAATGTTTTGTTATTGAACCAATATATACAACTGAGAGAAATTCCTTTCTCCCCAAGCCTTCATTTTAAGTTTTGCATGGAAAATAGCTTTCTTATTTGGATCATAATGGAGGATAAATTATGTGGATTTCAAATATAGCTTTAGGGTTGTTGTTTTTTAATCTAAATTTTAAAAGAAACAAGCTGGTTCGGCCAAACTCCATTGATTTATACTGGTTTAGTCTTAAGAAACCAGATAAATGCAACTATATTGAAACAGATCAACTTTTAAAAATTGCATTAATAGAGCAAATTAAAGTGCAAATTATGCTTTCCTAGCATAATTTATTTATTGTTAATTTGATTTAAAAAGCTGCCCACCTTAACACTTGGGGTGGTCTATGTCTTAAAAACAAAATTAAAAAGAAACAATAAAGTGAAAAACAATAAAATAAACAGTTAAATAATAATGAACACTAGTAACATTTAATAATTTAAAAAGTAAATTGTGCAGTGTAATTTCAGAGGCTTAGCTTTCAAATTTGGACCCAAACACTCTTGCCACTACTGTTGACAGTATCTGACGTGACCAGAATCTCAAATCCAATGGTGGTTTTACTTGGCTGGATTGAATGAACAAATTCCTAAAGCTTTTTGCATTGCGTTGACTGTGCTGGTGACAAGAACTAGTCAACAGGCTGAAAGTTGCCACTATTCAACATATTGCTCACATGTGTTAAACTGTACTGAGTTTTTTTCCTGCCGAGGATTTCAAATGTTTTATTAGAAGAAGAATACATTTAGGAAACAGCAAACAGTAAAAAAATTTCCACTGTATTTTTCCTCCTTCTCTTTCAGTTGTTGCTTGATTTATTTCAATTACTAATAACGTAATAGTTTCTTTCCCAGTGTTTTAAGACGTTCACATTTTTAACAAAAACAATGGCATTTCATCTTGTAAATGAGAAATAAATAAAGTATGCAGTATTACAAGGCAACTAGTCTTTCTGCTACACAATAATATCTTATGGCAGCTAATTAGCACAGCCAAGGGGACTATTGCCATATAGCTAAGTTGAGAGGATGTCCTAAAAGATGGGGGAAATAAAATTGAGGGCAGAGCCAAATGGGACTCTAGAGGTAGCATAACCTGCAAAAGACAAATGGAAATGCTTTGAGTCAGCTTGTAATGAAGAAAAAAAATGAGAACCTTTAAAAACCTCTCTCCCCTCCTTAATAGATTATGCATTTGGGGCAGTTGCTGCAGAAATATTTTCTTGGAATGAAATATCACTCTTTCCATAGCACACACACAAAAAAGGACAAGGACAAGAGACCAACAGGAGAGCAAGCTCAGGTGCTAGAGAAGACATAAAGTTTAGATGGGTTCTAGGTAATGTAATGGGAATAAGAAATAATCAAGGTAATAGTCAAATACATCTATAAATACATCTAAAAATTATATGCACAAATATATTTAGAATAAATATTTCAGTTGACCCTTCCTTGAAAAGCTGACATCAAGCTTTAAAGTTTTAGTGGTTTTCCACTTCTTCCTTTTATTTTTATGAAAATTAGGGAAGGTTATGTGTCTGAAATGCTTACCTTTGTGCTCTGGATTTCCTTTATTTACCATTGTCTTGGTCATGACTCTTCCGCTTGTTCCTCAAGATTGATTCTTCTGCCCATTACAATTTCCCATGCAAAACATGGGCCCTTCCCCTCTGTTATTTGAGAAAAATAATAAAGGCAATAAATTATTAGAGTTTATAATTTGAGGGAAAATATACCATTTACAATCTTTTATAATCCAGAAAGAATATACAGTACAGTAGTTCTCCAAGGAGACTATTGCATAATTGATATACAGTATTCTAACTTCATAATTCTATTTATGTTTTATACAGAGGAAGGTTCATCTATTTAACAGTAAATAATATTTTTTTCATGCCTGGACCAAATTTGGTCTAGGTGTTAATGAATAAAAGCTGTTGGGTGGCTTGGGACTAGTCTCTCTCTCAGTCCCAACTTGCTTCACAGTAGTTGTGAAGGAAATACTGTGTGAGAAGTAGGGATATTCACCACCTTGAGTTATTTACATATATAAATAATAAAGGAGGGATTAAAAAAAATCTAAAATACATAAACAATATATATGTATTTAAATAAAGCATCACTAAAGGTATCATTTTTCTTCGGGTAAGATGATCAAATGGTATACAGTAGTCATTTTAGGCTGGCTCACATAGAAAGTGAATATTTTATTTGCTGCTTTTTAAAATCTTAAAATAAGCTTAAGACAGTTTTGCAGAGTAGTAATAAAATGCTAGATTTTAACATAATTGATTCTGAATTCATCTGACAGAATTTGCCATGGTAAATGGCTGTACACTATGTAGGAATATTCTATCTTTCTTGGAAGGTACTTTCTTACACATGTAGAAGAAAAGTGCCAGAGTTTATTTTATTTTATTTTGTCTGTTTGTTTGTTTGTTTGTTTATTTATTTATTTATTTATTTATTTATTTATTTATTTATTTCAATACACATCTGGCGACGTTTCGACGAGGTCCCACTCGTCATCTTCAGGCTGGTGCTTCTGTCCTTGTTCTAGGGCGAACACAGCGAGACCTGAGCTGCCTTCCTTCTATAAATACTGGTGGCTGGGTGTGGTTTGATGGCTCAGCAATTACCTACTGTGTAGAAACTTCCTGGTGAGTCAGTGGGGTAACACCTGGGGTCGTTGATGTAACTGAGGTATGCTGATTAGTTAATCATTGTGGATTAGGCGTGATATCCTGAGTAGTTGGAGCTTGCAGGCTACTTGGTTGTTTTGCAATGTGTGTTCTGAGTCTGAAGGATTTTTAGGTTCAGCGATTTTTTGTAGAATATAGCTACACCGCCTCCTCTGCAGGATTCACAGTCTGAGCGGAAACATGGTAGTTTTTTGATGTGATAATGGAGTCTGGATAGGAAGCATTTAGCCATGTTTTGCATATAAAAATTATATCAAAGTTGGAGGTGTCAAGTAGAAGGAGGAATTCAGACACCTTGTTGACTAAACTTCTAGCATTTAATAAGATTTGAAATTGGTCTTGTGTTGGGGTTTGGTTTTAGGGTGGTTAGAGGAAGTAAGGGGCACGCTTTCCTATTCTTTGTTTGAGGTAGTAGGAATGTCCATTTGTTGTTGTGGGATGGTGGTCTGGCAGGTGTCAGTTTGATGTTGTGAGATCGTAGGTTGGAAGAAGTTAGACTGGAAGATGTAGGGAGGATTATGGGTTTTGGGTTTGATGCATCCCATGCGGTAATCTATGTAAAGGTTTGTTTCACCAAGTTCATAGAGTTACTTAAGTGACATTTATGAATTATATAAGTATCTATCTCTAAAAGTACTGACACAATAATGAAAAATCAGCCAGCTGTATGATACACTTGATATTGTTAAGCATTCTTGTAAAAGGAAATAAAATGGGATTCAAACCAACAGATCAGCATGATGTGTATGAACAGTGTTTTTTTTTAAGGAACTGGAGCTGACTTTGGGATAGTGTGATGCTGTTAATCTCTTAGGTTTTATGAAGGCTAAGTTTACCGAAATTAATAACATGCTTCCCAAGAAAGTCAGCATCATACTGCATATGAAAAATAAATATAATAAAAGAAATGTTTTGGTTTAAATCTTCTTTCTTCCAAAATGTGTTGAATATTTTAGATGGTGTTGGTTACTAAGCAGAAAATGATGCCAGCCCTAATTTGTGCTATATGTGTTGTTTAATTACACCACATATGTAATTGCTGCCATGTGATATATCATGATGTTTTTTCCCTTCATTGAGCCAGTGGGAATGTGGCTTGTATGTGGCTTATTTGGCCCTCGGGCTGCCAGTTTAACACTCCTGGTGTAGATGTTCTAATCATTTGGGTTTATTTATTTATTTATTTATTCGATTTTTATGCCGCCCTTCTCCTTAGACTCAGGGCGGCTTACAACATGTTAGCAATAGCACTTTTTTAACAGAGCTAGGCTATTGTTTGTTCTATTGGGCTAGATATCTGTAAGAGGAGAAGCAAGATTTTCTTTCTATTCTTCCAAGGTTGGTAAAATGAGGACCCAAATTGTTGGGGGCAATATGCTGACTTAGGACCGTAAACAAACTTCAGTATATAAGGCTAGGTATTATTCAGTGAAGGGCTACCAAACTTCAGTATATAAGGCTAGGTATTATTCAGTGAAGGGCTACCAAACTTTTTGCTACCACGCTGTGTGCGTGGTTTATGCAGGACGGCCTGAATTTTCTTTCAACATCTTTCAGTGCAAATTGGGGTGGAACTCCATTTTCATTACCCCACTGCGTTCCCCCCCTCCCAATCCGGGCAGTAGCCCACCCCTGGTGTTATTGCTATTGCTATTCTTGGAAAATGTTTCAAATATTCCTACTCCAAAATCAAAATCTTATTTATTTTCTTGAATCAACAATATAAAATTTATTCAGAATATGAGTAAGTGAATTGCGTTGTTTCCTATGCTCTGATTGATGGGGGAATCCAGGATGAGTCATTTCTAGTCTTCTAGTTCTATGACTGCATTGATTGAACTGAAGACATGCCTCCCTGGTCACAGTCTCCAGTTTTAACAATGCAATATCAACTATTGGATGTACAGTGGTACCTCGAGATACGAGTTTAATTCGTTCCGGACCTGGGCTCTTAAGTCGAGCAGCTCTTATCTCGAACGACTTTTCCCCATAGGAATTAATGTAAATAATTTTAATTGGTTCCAGCCCTCAAAAAACTCACAAAGTTAGTCTAAATTATGCAGAAAGACATGTTTTTAATGAAGAAATGTACATGTACATATAAATGAATAATGAAGTTTCTTTCACTTAACTTGTAAACTTTCTTAAACTTTTAAATTTACATATGTTCAACTTCTCTGCCACCCAATCCTGTAGGACAGAGGTCCCCAACCCTTTTTGCACCAGGGACCGGCTTTAAGCGATCAAGAGAGGAATGGGTGAATGAATGGACGGAGGGTGGGAAGGAAGGAAGGAAAGAGGGAAGGGACAGGAACAGAGGAAGAAAGCAAGGAAACTTATGAAAGGGGAGAGTAAGAGAGGAATGAGTGAAGGGAGGGAGGGAGGGAAGAAGGTGGGAAGGAGAAAGAAAAGAAGAAATAGAGGAAGGGAAGGTAAAAGAGAGAAAGAAAAAGAGCAAGCAAGAAAGAAAGAAAGAAAGAAAGAAAGAAAGAAAGAAAGAAAGAAAGAAAGAAAGGGGGAAGGGACAGGAACAGAGGAAGGAAGCAAGGAAACTTATGAAAGGGGAGAGTAAGAGAGGAATGAGTGAAGGGAGGGAGGGAGGGAAGAAGGTGGGAAGGAGAAAGAAAAGAAGAAATAGAGGAATGGAAGGTAAAAGAGAGAAAGAAAAAGAGCAAGAAAGAAAGCTGCAAGCACCCCCCCCCCCGAGCCCCCCAGGCCGGCTGCAACCTTTTAAAACACGCGCGCCGCTTCGCAGCTGTCTCCTGAAGCCGAACGCGGAAGTTAGCGTTTGGCTTCAGGAGACAGCTCCTTGGCGCTTGTATCTCGAATTTGGGCTTGTAAGTAGAACAAAAATATATCTCCCCTCCCAGCTCTTATCTCGAGTTGCTCTTAAGTAGAGCAGCTCTTATGTCGGGGTTCCACTGTACTTGTTTTAGCTCCTGGAATTTGAGCTATTTTTGCTAGTGACTTCCCTGGTTGAGAACTATGGGGTTTGTTTTTTTGCTTTTCTGACTTTCTTTATTCCATTTTTTAACCTAAGAAAGCTGAACGTGAGTCTTTGGGCTTGGAAGGACTCACAGTTTAGCACTGTCCTCTGTTGACTATTGCACCAGTTGGTGAGCAGTCCACTTTACTCGGCTCGATAAAAGGTAATCAGGACTTGGCTGGCTAACTGAGGCTGCGGTGCCAACTCTTTCTCAGAAGAGAAAGTTTTTCCTCCCCCTCTGCTTGGAAGCCTTGTAGGCAAGTCAGGGAAGCCGGGGCAAGCGTGCTGAGCTCTCCGACTTCCGAATGATTGACAAAGTCAGAGGGCCCGCCCAGCTTTAAGGGATCGATTCTGGACATCTATGGTAAAAATATATAAATTTTTGTTTATTTACTTATTTATTCAGATTTATGAATCCCAAAGGATTCTGTTTGGCTCTCTGCTGAGGTGGATGGGAGCCAGGAGCCTCGTATATGCTTAGAGCATGGTCACTGGGCTCTATTGCCACATGGTAATGCTGTAACGCTCTCTACATGTGGCTACCTTTGAAAAGTGTTCGGAAACTTCAGATCGTGCAGAATGCAGCTGCGAGAGCAATCATGGGCTTTCCCAAATATGCCCATGTTACACCAACACTCCGCAGTCTGCATTGGTTGCCGATCAGTTTCCGGTCACAATTCAAAGTGTTGGTTATGACCTATAAAGCCCTTCATGGCACCGGACCAGATTACCTCAGGGACCGCCTTCTGCAGCACGAATCCCAGTGACCAGTTAGGTCCCACAGAGTGGGTCTTCTCCGGGTCCCATCAACTAAACAATGCCGCTTGGTGGGACCCAGGGGAAGAGCCTTCTCTGTGGTGGCCCCGGCCCTCTGGAACCAACTCCCCACAGAGATTAGAATTGCCCCCACCCTCCTTGCCTTTCGTAAGCTACTTAAAACCCACCTCTGCCGCCAGGCACGGGGGAATTAAGATTCCTTTCCCCCCTAGGCCTTTACAATTGTATGCATGGTATGTTTGTATGTATGTTTGGTTTTTTATATTAAGGGGTTTTTAATTCGCTTTTAGTATTGGATTATTATTGTATACTGTTTATGATTGCTGTTAGCCACCCCGAGTTTTCGGAGAGGGGCGGCATATAAATCCAATAAATAAATAAATAAATAAAATGGTGGTGGCCATTTTGAGTCAGTGGATACCATTTTGGAACCATTTCCCAATTTCCCTTTATCAGACACTACTGTCTTGATGTTTATGCCTCATCTGATACTACCTTTGGCAGGTGGATCTTCCAATGGGTTTTAGTGGAGGCTGAAGTTCTGGACCAGACCGTTTCCTGCCCTTGAGACTGCCAAACTGCTTTGGTATGTCCCATGCTGGATTCCCCTGTTGATCAGAGCATGGAGAATGGACATTGGTTCTTACCTGATATGTCCTTTCTAATGCGGACCGACAGAGGAATTCAGTTCCGCCTGGGGTGTGGTCTAGTGACTCGCCGGGTGGTAGTGGTGGTTGGTCATTTGATTAGCATTTTTCACAGTTGTTGCTGCTTGTTTCTTGTTCCAGAGTTCTCTTTAGTTAGAATACAGTTCTTGATTCGCTTTGACTTCATTTTCAAACTGGAGATTCTGACTAGGGAAGCGTGTCTTCAGTTCAATCAATGCAATCATAGGGTTAGAAGACTAAAATCCTGGCTTCTCCTGCCGATCTGCATGAGAAAGGACGTATCAAGATTCTTGATTATCTAAACAATAAAATGGATGTTTTTATTGTTTAGATAATTATTCCATTTTTATTAATTCTTGAACTATTCTAGTTTATTCTAGTTATTCCATTTTTATTGATTCTTGAACTATTTCCCCATCAAAATGGTTTTGCCTGATAATAATTAATGAAGGATAATGTAGGCTGAACATGAAATAAAATGGATTTTCCCCTGACTTTTTTCCTCCTCTTAAAATATTGATGCTTCAGCATCCTCTATCTTGTTTTGGCAGTACACAGCGTGAGCACCAATTTGTTCATGCTTGTCTTCCTCGGAAGAGTAATTGAGTTCTGTTATTGTCCTCCTGGGAGAATAGTTAAGTTCATTTGTCCTAACTATTTTTTAAAAGGGGAAAATTGGCCTTGCTTAGGATCTCTGCCTTTTGGGAAGTGCTCAGAATCTTATCCTTCCTATACAGCACCATGTGATATTGCTTCCTGGTCATTTTTTAAAAAATATCATAGCTGGAAATTTTGGCTGTAGAAAGAGATTTTTTGAAACTGTTATGTTATACATCCTACAAAACTTTTGTGAGCATAACATATGAATTCTTGGCTCTATAAATTTAGCTCACATCAGCATTTTCTCCCTTACCCCCTTTCTATGTGGTCTCAATTTTTTACTTGTTTGTTCTCTTTCTCGATTTCCACTTATATATAATACCTCTGAGGTGTTGTGGAGCCATATGAACTAGTTCTCTACCACAAATATTATGACCAGCAGCCAAACTGTGCAGGTTGGAAGGGTTTTCATGCATAGACATATACTCTATACAAATGCTGATTATAATTGGGGGAAAAATGTTTATATTTGTGGTAGGGAGCTTAGTCTATTTACAGATTCTTTCTTTTATAGTTTTTGAATACTGGATGGTTTGTTTCCTCTTTTGTCATGCTAAATCTAGGATATTGGAATGCTGAATGAAATCCTAGCTATTAAAGTCCCTCCCCTTTTTAATTTACTGTAAATGACAGCATTCAGTTTATTCTGTACAGCTTGATAGAACTATAGGAATCTGTATGTATTGTTGTAGGGCTCAAATATATCTAAGTATACATTCAAAAACCTATTTGTTTCTGGGTCACCATTGCTCCTTCTTCAATACTTAGTTTTGATTCTGAAATATGATTGTTAAAATAAGTTTTCCTGTTTGTTTCATTTTCAGTCACTATGTATTGGTGTAGTGCTTTAGTGAAATATTATTATTATTATTATTACTATTATTATTGGGTATTTTAGATTATTTTTTAATATTAGATTTGTTACATTGTTTTCTTTATTGTTGTTAGCCACCCCGAGTCTTCGGAGAGGGGCGGCATACAAATCTAATAAATAAATAAATAAATACATACATACATACATACATACATACATACATACATACATACATACATAAATAAATAAATATTAATTAATTAAATTTGTATGCTGCCTCTCTCCATAGACTCGGGGCGTTATATAGTATGATGTTTAGCAACCACTTAACTAGAGGTGCAAAGTAATTTAGAGAGCACATGATTTCCTTTTGCACATGATGACATTGCCAATAAACCAAAGCAAAAAGAATTCTGCCAGGCACCAGTTGAGCATGCTGAGAAAAGTAATTCAGTATCTCAACAGAATGATAACGCTCGTGGAGGTTTGAATTTAGGAGCCAATATAAATAACACTGTCCTATTATCCGGATGTACTTTTTGGTTACAGATCACACAAAAAGTATTCCCACAATGAGAAATAATGACATTATTATACTATTATAATAATAAATGAGCCGGGGTGGCGCAGCAGGTAGAGTGCTGTACTGCAGGCCACTGAAGCTGACTTGTAGATCTGAAGGTCAGCGGTTCAAATCTCATCACCGGCTCAAGGTTGACTCAGCCTTCCATCCTTCCGAGGTGGTAAAATGAGGACCCAGATTGTGGGGGAAATGGCCTAGCTCTGTTAAAAAAGCGCTATTGCTAACATGTTGTAAGCCACCCTGAGTCTAAGGAGAAGGGCGACATAAAAATCAAATCAAATCAAATCAATCAATCAATCAATCAATCAATAAACAAACAAACAAACAAACAAACAAACATTATTGTTATCATCCAAACATTATCTATCTATATCTGTTATCATAAGTTCAATATTATATATGTTTAAATAATTATGCATGTATATATATATGTAGGCAGTTAATTTTTATAGCCGACAAACTATATATGTCTAACATTTTTTTTTGCTGATAATGAAAATGAAGTGAGACTAGTATAGATCGATTTCAAGCTATTTTGCTTTCATCAGATAGCCATACCCTTACCAGGATTTGATAGCCATACCCTTACCAGGGCAATCTGGAGGGACCAAGTGTCAAAAAGGAAATAATATGCTCCTTCCTATATTGGGGTATACCAGGGTGATTCGACAGAAAAAAAAACCCATATGACTCTTCCCTGGTACAAATTAAGAATTCATATGAAATTGATATATTATATTTCATCTACTGAAATAAATGAACTTTTGCACAATATTCTAATTTTTCAAATTTCAACTGCATGTGTGTGTGTGTGTGTGTGTGTGTGTGTGACATATTTATATATGAATGAAAAGAAAAATATACACCACGATTTCATTTCTTCCCTCTCATTTGTATAACAGATAAAAGAAAGGATCAGAGGTGATCCAGGAAATTATAGACCAGTCAGTTTAACCTCAGTTCCAGGCAAAGTAATGGAAACTATTATTAAAGATAAAATTACTGGGCACATAGAAAAACAGGCATTGCTGAAAGAAAATCCATATGGTTTCTGCAAAAGCAAATCATGTCTTACTAACTTGTTAGAATTCTTTGAGGGTGTAAATAAACACATAGATAAAGGGGACGCAGTTGATATTTCAAAAGGCTTTTGACAAAGTCCCTCACCAAACCCTCCTAAAAAAGCTCTTCAGCCACGGAATTAGAGGACAGATCTTGTCCTGGATTGGTAACTGGCTAAATTGTAGGAAGCAAAGGGTAGCAATAAATGGACAATTCTATGGATGGAAAGAAGTGATGTACCCCAAGGTTCAGTTTGGGGGCCTTTATTTTTAATTTATTCATTAATGATCTGCATGCAGAAGTAAATAGTGAGGTAGCAAAGTTTGCTGATGACACTAAATTGTTCCAGGTAGCGAAAAGTGAAACTGATTGTTGGGAGCTCCAGAAAGATCTCTCAAAATTGAGTGAGTGGACAACAAAGTGGCAAATGCATTTTAATCTAAACAAGTGCAAAGTTACACATATTGGGGCAAAGAACCCCAATTATACCTACCAAGTAATGGGGACCAAGCTTTCTGAGACAACCCAAGAAAGGGATCTTGGGGTTTTGGTAGACAGCTCAATGAAGATGCCAATCCAGTGCGCAGCAGCAGTAAAAAAAGCAAATTCTATGATTGGCATGATTAGGAAGGGAATTGAAAATAGGTCAGCAAGTGTTGTATTGCCTCTGTACAAATTGACGGTGTGACTACACTTAAAGTACTGTGTACAATTCTGGTCACCACACCTCAAGAAGGATATAATAGAACTGGAAAAGGTGCAAAAAAGGGCAACAAGAAGGATCCAAGAAATAGAGCACCTCCCTTATGAAACCAGGTTGCAACGCCTTGGTCTCTTCAGACTTGAAAGACAGCGTTTAAGAGGCGACTTGATCGAAGTGTATAAAATCATGCATGGAATAGAAAAGGTAAGGTAGAGAAAAATTATTTTCTCTATCGCACAATACTAGGATGAGGGGGCACTCCCTAAAACTCATAGGTAAGAAAGTGAGGACAAATAAAGGGAAATATTTCTTTACCCAGAGGGTCGTTGGTTTATGGAATTCACTTCCAGAAGAGATTGTGACAGCTGTCAGACTGGATAGTTTCAAGGCAGGATTAGACAGATTCATGAATGCCAAGTGTATCAGTGGTTATTGAAATGGATGTTCAAGTGCGGCCTCTATGTTGGTTGAGGCAGGCAGGATTCCCTTGGGTACCATTTGTTGGGGTCAAGGGAAAGGGAGGGTTTTGCCTTCTCTTTCTGCTCAAGATCCCCATGTGGGCAACTGTATGACACAGAATGCTGGACTTGATGTGCTTTGGTCTGATTCAGCATGGCTCTTCTTATGTTCTTAAATACACCAAAAAACGTTAATATTTTTTTGCACATGGGTTTTGGAATACAATTTTTCTGAACAAAATTTGCCAATATAAACTTACTTACATACAGGGCACTAAATGCAAAAGACAGAATCCAAAGAGCTACTTTAAATTCCTTGTGGATTTCACATATTCCCAATGGAATTTGTTATTATTTTCTTTTCTACTTCTCCGTACTTCTGGATTTTAAGTCACAGTACAATACAGTCTGCTTTCACAAATCTCTTTCATTTTGAATGTAATTTGTCATCAAGTAGGAGGGATGTTCCTTAATATTCTGGATGTGGAATTAGTTGTATGTAGTTCTTTGGAACCTTGTTATGACATTAAGAATGAAATACGATTGACCTGGTTTTTTTATTTTTTTTTCTGACTCTCTAAGATTTTTCAGGATTTTCATTCAACTGCATTAATCTCAGTGGTTTTCCTCTTGGTGTAACTGTCTTTCTGTTTCTTTAATGTATGCATATTCAGAATTTTGGATGTTGTGGGAAAAGGTTTCACTGGCAACTATTCTTGCCATTAAAAGCACTTCCCATCTGAATATCGGCTGCCAAAGTATGTGGTATCCAACAGAGAAAGGGGATGAGGACATAGATTGCAATGAAGCCGAACAGTCTGCACTTCCTAGAAGTGACACCAAACATCAATCTTTAACAAGACAGCCCAGTACAGAGAAAAATAAGAACTCTTTAAAAAAAAAAGAACAAAAGGAGAATTATCTTATTTTATTCTCATTCCAGTGGTTTCCTCTTCAGATCCTTCCAAAGAAAATATATTCTCTTTGACATTTCAGGTTAAAAAAGAATATTGCAACTTTAAATATAGTTTTGAAGTTTTTAATGTTTGCGCTTCAAAAATATGAACCCTTTGATTCTTGAAATGCACATACATACAACTTTACTGTACATACAAAATAGGCAAGTAAAACAAGCATAGTTGCAGAAGTGCCCTAAAAGATTTTTGTTTTTATGTATGCAGGTTTCTTGTTTTCCAACATTAGTACTCGTGATTTGATAAAGTTCAAGTTATAACTCAGAGAGGATTGTAGGAAGTGCTATTGCTTTCAAGGTGATTATAATCTTAATTCTCAAACTTTGCAGGTCATCTGCAAAAATATATAAAAGTAGCAAAATTCTAGGGGTTGTCTGAAAAGATTGCCAATAAACTATGATTTATGCCTTCTGTATTTTGAATCTGCTCTCTAAAGACAATTTACCTAATGCCAAAACTTGATTGATTTTTCATAAATTTGATTTGAATTGAATGGTAAATTACAAAGAGAAAACTTTGTAATTTTGGATGTTTCATCAAGGCACAGAATTACACACTGCTACACTTCAGTTGCTAGTTTACACCTTTTCACTGTAACAAAATCAAATGCTCGATTTAAAAAAAAACACGCCCCACAATAATTTGCATAATTACTTATTGAATGGATGACCAAAGGGATAAGAATCAGGCAAGAAATGATTTATCAGCTTCTCTGTATGAAGAAAAACAAAACAAAACTAGTTCTAGAAAATTTGCTAGAAGGACTTTTAGAGTAAAAAAGTCTCACATTTAAGGAGATTGGCAGATCAGTGCAGAATATACTTGAATGATTTGATAAAATGTTGGTATTTCAGATTTTCAGAAGGGCTTTGAATAGGGGTATCAAACTTGCAGCCTGTGGACTGGATGCATCTCGCGCTGGCTTTGCCTAACCGTATTTTAGCAAAGGGGGGAAAAGAAGCGATACATCATGTGATGCCACAACACCGTGAGTTTGATCCTCCCAGCTTAGAACGAAAAACTTAGTACAGATTTGAAAAGTGAGAGCAGACAGACTTTCCATCTTCTTACTTTCCAATATTAATTAGCCAAGCTTAAAAACTTTATTATTAATTTATTTTTCCAATTAGAACCTGAAGATAATGTTCCTATCCCTTTATAGTTGTATTATTCAGATACTGTTGAATACAATTTACAACTGTAACTATAGGCTCAATTATGATCATAAGTCTAAGATTATTATATATACAGGATTAAAGCTTTAATTATTAGTAATTTTAATTGCAAGAACTGCATAATTGTACGGTACATAACAATGGTTTAAAACGTAATGTATTTAGAACTGGAAATTTCTCTTTAATTCTAGGTTGCATCTTTCTTTGTTAATTTTCCATTTGTTATTTCCTGTTCTGGCCTCAGATGCTTTGAAGAGTAGGTTGACCCTCTCTTCTCTGTGACCAGAATATATTGGAAATATTGGAAAACTGTTATCATGCTATCTTTTTAGACTAGACATTCCCTGTTCTCGCAACTGTTAATCATATGGTTTAGTCTCTGCTTTCCTAATCATCTTTTTTACTCTAGTCTGCATATATTTTTAAAGTCTGAATTTTTGGGGGTATTTTGATTATTAAAACCGGATACAGTATTCTATGCAGCCTTATCAATGTTCAAAATATTTTACCTGAAGTAAGAAAGTTTTACATGAAGATCACTTTCACTTTACCTTTTCATTTCATTTCATTTTATTAAATTTATTTCTGTATCTTTGATTGTAAAACTGATAAGTGTCCAAAATAAAGAACTGGCTTTTCCCCTTCAGATAATAACAACATATATTCTTTAAGATATAGTGGTATATAGCTACCCTGGGAATTTTCTGTGGGTGTGGTGTGATTATCTTTATTTTTTCTGGATAAACTGGCTGTGGAATTTTTCATCTAAATTGCATCAGATTGGTGGTTTTTTTGGATTATTTTAACTTTTGTGGATCTTATCTGTGGGAGGAACTGCTGTCTTTCTAAAATGATATGGTATAAAATCAGGCATTTATATATATATTTCTAATACAGTATATGTATAAATGCAGGTTTAGCACTCATTCTTGGCATGTATATCTTGGGAACATTTTCCCTGATTTTCTATTTGATACTAACTGGCCCATTCCTTGAATCCTTAAAAGACCACACAAGATTTTATTTTCTGAATGACATAAATAGGATTGAATGAGAAAAAAAGAAGTTACATTGAAGTGATAAATTTCCAAGTTTTGTTTTCCCAAAAACATTTTACATCTGTCTCCCTTTCTCTCTGCCTCCCAACTCCCACTGCCTTTTAATATTAAATAAGTTTGTTTAAAACAATTTAACACCAATTATGTCAATGCCAGTACAGTACTGTATTTTGTATTCAGACCTTAGGATGATTATGGGAAAAGCCCACCAATTGATGTAGAACAAAAGAGAGACAGAGAGATAGACAGAGAGAAAGTGTTTAAAAATGGTTAGAGCAATATAGGGTGATTTTTTTCACACATATGAGTTACTTCTGGATCTAACATTTCCAAAGTAATGTATAGTAATAAAAATGTAAAAATAAGCAATAAAACAGTTATCTAAACTGTAAAAAAAGAGAGCAAAGCAGCAAGTAACAGTTAAATTTGAGGCAATCGTCTAATCACTTGGTAGAAATGAAAGTCAAAACCTGGCAGCAACATGATGTATCTGTCTAGACTATTCTAATAACATTGGACCAGTGAAAAGATTTTCCTTCTAGTTGCAATCAGCTAAGTGTTGAACAGATTCAGCAGCATCACCCAGCTTTCAAAACTCTGACATCATGTTAAGTCTAATATTGACAGCTAACTTAAAAATCTAACTTTTCAGTTTTTGTCTGGCCAATATTAATGATTGAATTAAGTTCTCTCACTTATGTTCTTCACAATAATCTATAGGGAATGCTTATTAGTGATATTTAATTATACCTTGTAATATGTTCAGTAATTTATGAAATCAAGTATATTTTAATGTTTAAATGATTAAAAACAAAATGCTAAGGATAATGTATTAATAATGAACAAAGAACAAACTTGAATAAAACAAAGCTATCACACTCTATTAAGCTAGCCACTCTATTAAGGACATTGTCTTAGTGTTATACAGGAATATAAAATTAAAATTAAGAATAACACTTATTGTTCTGGGAAATAAATGTATGTTGCCCTTCTGGCAAAAAGGCATCCATTGGTTTATTTCCTGGATAGGCATTGGAACTGACAAGAGCACAGCTGATAAATATTGTTTCACAATCCCATTCACTGTATCTTGCATATTAATATATTCTTGTATCTTGTATATTAGTGTGTATATATATATATATATATATATATATATATATATATATATATATATTGCTGGAGAGACGGAGTAACGACACGGACACAAGAGCTGGATTTAAACTGGGTCATTTTTATTAACATAAATTTGCATAATTTATTCATTAAATTTGCATATATTAGCATAATCAACTATGACCCGGAAATGGACCTGCAGGGTCAAACAAACACTTCCGGGGCGGAAATGACGTTAGGGCAAAACTTCCTGGGCAACTCATGGGCGTATCTCGATGCAAGTCCAGGTGAGGGACCACTCCATCACCTGCGACCCTGCCATGCTTTGCATGAGGGGGGTCCCACCGGCTAACCCGAATCCGGGAATTTAAAGGTGCAGGACCCAAAGACAGGTTCCCCCCATCCGCTCAGGCAGTCGCTCCCTCCATGAGCTTGCAGAGAACCTGTCAATCATCCCCAAGGATGCCCAAGGGAGAACGCGTGGTTGCTAAACCACCCCCCAATTTTTCCGCCCCTAACCTGCCTACCCAAATGACCAAAGGTAAGCCAATTAATCTAATAAAAAATACAGGCACCCCCTAACCGCACATCCATCTCCTCAGTGTGGAATGGGCGAAAAAACAGCCCGGCTAAGAGGCAGAACTGCAAAAAATTCCCATTCGGCCCCCTAAGGGCGACCCCTAAGCACACTGCAAAATAGGGAGGGCGGGCGGGTGTCTGCTCGAGGCTGCTGTCCGGGCGAGAAGGCTGAGCCTCGGGCCTGCTCGCCCTTATATAGGGCAAGCAGGCCCCGCCCGGACAAATCAGCAGCTGGGCCAAACAGGCCCGAAATCCCGAGCGAAGTCTCGCCTCGCGAGACTTCACTCGGGATCCAAAATGGCGGCCACCATGGGGGTCCGGTGTCTCCCGGTCCCTCCAGCAAAGCCTGCCTGCCGGGTAAGTCCAGCGCCGTCATTGCTGGAGAGACGGAGTAACGACACGGACACAAGAGCTGGATTTAAACTGGGTCATTTTTATTAACATAAATTTGCATAATTTATTCATTAAATTTGCATATATTAGCATAATCAACTATGACCCGGAAATGGACCTGCAGGGTCAAACAAACACTTCCGGGGCGGAAATGACGTTAGGGCAAAACTTCCTGGGCAACTCATGGGCGTATCTCGATGCAAGTCCAGGTGAGGGACCACTCCATCACCTGCGACCCTGCCATGCTTTGCATGAGGGGGGTCCCACCGGCTAACCCGAATCCGGGAATTTAAAGGTGCAGGACCCAAAGACAGGTTCCCCCCATCCGCTCAGGCAGTCGCTCCCTCCATGAGCTTGCAGAGAACCTGTCAATCATCCCCAAAGATGCCCAAGGCAGAACGCGTGGTTGCTAACCCCCCCCAATTTTTCCGCCCCTAACCTGCCACGGAGCGGGGGTCAGATCTCTATCTTCCCCCCGACTCCCCCCTCTAGCTGCGCCAGTTCACGCAGAGACCGCTGCAGGTCCTGTAAGAAAATGGCGTTCCCCTGTACTGACAGGTGAACGCCATCGGCCCGGTAAAGCCACGGCCGATCTACAGTGATGAGGGGATGGGCCACTACAACCCCACCTAAATTCCCTGACAACCCTTCCCAGGGCCTTATCGCCTCTACACCTGACCCGGTGAATGGCCCTAAGGGAAAGGGCGACCCACAAAGATCCCCAGGGGATCGAAGACCGCACCACATACGTGGCGGGCCACACAGCGTGAAGCCACCGCAGGCTTCCGCAAGCCTGGCGGGTCCCCAACCGACCCCCAAGCCGTACCGGTCTTTGCCCCCAAGAGCAAGACCAGCGACCGGGGCGCAGCAATGGGATGCCACCCTCCCCGAACAACTGGGCGTAGCCATGTGACCACCCGCCCAGCACCGCCTGGGCGCAGCAATGGTATGCCGCCCTCCCAGCACCACCTGGGTGCAGCAACAGGATGCCGCCCTCCCAGCACCACCTGGGCGCAGCAATGGGATGCCGCCCTCCCAGCACACATCCAGGCGCAGCAATGGAATGCCGCCCCTGGCACCAACTGGGCGCAGCAATGGGATGCCGCCCTCCCAGCACACATCCAGGCGCAGCAATGGAATGCTGCCCCGGCACCAACTGGGCGCAGCAATGGGATGCCGCCCTCCCAGCACTAACTGGGTGCAGCAAAGGGATGCCGCCCTCCCAGCACCACCTGGGCGCAGCAATGGGATGCCGCCCTCCCAGGACCAATCTGGGCGCAGCAACGGGATGCCGCCCTCCCAGCACCTCCTGGGCGCAGCAATGGGATGCCACCCTCCCAGGACCAACTGGGCGCAGCAATGGGATGCCGCCCTCCCAGGACCAACTGGGCGCAGCAATGGGATGCTGCCCTCCCAGGACCAACTGGGCGCAGCAATGGGATGCCGCCCTCCCAGCACCACCTGGGCGCAGCAATGGGATGCTGCCCTCCCAGGACCAACTGGGCGCAGCAATGGGATGCCGCCCTCCCAGCACCACCTGGGCGCAGCAATGGGATGCCGCCCTCCCAGGACCAACTGGGCGCAGCAATGGGATGCCGCCCTCCCAGGACCAACTGGGCGCAGCAATGGGATGCCGCCCTCCCAGGACCAACTGGGCGCAGCAGTGGGATGCCGCCCTCCCAGCACCACCTGGGCGCAGCAATGGGATGCCGCCCTCCCAGGACCAACTGGGCGCAGCAATGGGATGCCGCCCTCCCAGGACCAACTGGGCGCAGCAATGGGATGCCGCCCTCCCAGGACCAACTGGGCGCAGCAATGGGATGCCGCCCTCCCAGCACCACCTGGGCGCAGCAATGGGATGCCGCCCTCCCAGGACCAATCTGGGCGCAGCAATGGGATGCCGCCCACCCAGCATAGCGGTAGAAACGCCCGTCCTACCGCACACCCCGTCTCCCCCGCCAGACAACAAGGACCCAGCCGCCACGACGGCAGGGTCCCCACCCCGGACGGCACCGTGTTGCTGAGTGGTCTCGGAGCGCTCATGACCCAAAGCAACACCGTCGGTCCATCCTGGCGGGGTTGAATAGAAGGGGACCAAAGGGAGCCCTGGCCTAAGATCTTACCCTGGACCCTCAACTGGCCGTTCGTAGCCCAAAACAGGCCGTCGACCGCCAGCGGTCGGCATCCCCGAATCCTCAGTATCGAGAACGCCGTCACCGCACTAGAGGCGGCGCCACTGCGGAACGAGCGTTCCCACAAGCGGCGGGATCCACGTTTGGCCTAGCCAAACCCTGTACTCCAAAACCCGCCCGACTAAGGCAATGAGATGGAAGGCCAAAAGGACCTAGCAACCAGCGATAAGGCCCTGGCCAGCCGTCCCGCATCTTCACTATGCGGAACTCACCATAAATCCACAAACCAGCCCCCGCCTTAGACAAAAGGCGAGGCCGGCCATCTGGACCTCAAAGTCCTAACTGAAAGGCCACACTGCCTAAACTGGACACAAATATGGCCAGGTACACAACTGGGGCAGGCCAGCTATAGGGGTAACCCGTATCCTGCCTGAACTCCCCGAACTCTGCACCTGTCTGCTGCGAATCCCCCACAGTGCCAGGCACCACAGAGAGGGCCATAGCCCAGCAGACCTTTACTCTCCTACGCCCGGGAGCCCCCCCAGACTCCAAAGGTGGCCGGGGAACGCCTCTGGCGACTCCCGGGCCCACGGGGTCAGGGTCCGAAACCTGGACAACTGACCACGGGACAAGGCATCAGCGACCCCGTTATCCACCCCGGGGACATGCCTAGCTAAAAACAATGCATTTAGGGACAAGGACCTGTGCACAAAATGACGGACAAGCCGCATGACCCTGTCGCTCTTAGAGGACAGGGCATTCACCACATGGACAACCGCTAGGTTGTCACACCAAAAGTGCACGGACTTGTCCCTAAACTGCTCCCCCCAAAGCTCTAAGGCCACTATTAAGGGGAAGAGCTCTAAGAACGTAAGGTCCTTAACCAACGAAGAGGCACTCCATTCCGGAGGCCATGCCGACCAGCACCACTGGTCACCTAACACTACCCCGAAACCACAAGTTCCCGCGGCATCAGAGCAGAGCTGCAACTCAGCTTCCAAAAGAAGCTCGTGCCTCCAGAAAGACAAACCATTAAACCTAACCAAGAAATCCCACCACACGCCGAGGTCAGCCCTGACCCCAGCGCAAAGGCGGGTACGATGATGGGGCAGACGGAGCCCCTCCATCGTGTCTTACAACCTCCTGGAAAAAGCCCTACCAGGAACAACCACCCGACAGGCAAAATTAAGAATCCCTGCCAATTCCTGAAGCTGCCGTAGGGTAGGAGCCGGCGGGGGGGCCAAACCCGGTTACAGGTGCCCCCCCCCGAAAACCCCCAAGAAAACCAGGACCGGGTGGCCACCAACCGTAATCCCCCCCAGCAGGACCCACCGGGGGGGGGCTTCCTAGCTACCCTGGCCAAGGGCCTCATCACCTTCCTAGGCTACCAAACATTTAAATAATTAATGTTTGACTAAAACGGTTGTACTGAAGTTTGACTACGACTTTACTGAAAGAGTAGTAGATCCTTGGAACAAACTTCCAGCAGACTTGGTATATAAATCCCCAGTAACAGAATTTAAACATGTGTGGGATAAACATATATCCATCCTGAGATAAAATACAGTAAATACTATAAGGGCAGACTAGAGGGACCAATAGGTCTTTTCCTGCCTTCTGTGTGTCTATATAAATATATTAAATAATATTAACCACAATTATCAATATTATTGTGTATGTTTTGTTTTACACCATAGTTCTTTTTTAACAGGAATGAAACCGGGGCCGCCCAGGCCCCAAAAGAGGGCAGCAAATGGCCGCAGCCCACACGGGCAGCGCAGCAGCAGTAAGCTGCCGCCAAGGGCCTAACTGCCCTCCAACAGGGGCCACGAATGGGGGGGGAGGCGCACACGCGAGCCCTCCGCCCGATCCCCCCGTTCCCGAGGGGGCGACCGCAACGATCCAATAGGGGGGCCAACAGCCGAAGACGGCACAGACCCAGCCTCACCGCCGGACCCGAAGCCCCAGCCGCTCCACGAGCCTCCGATGAGGCTCTCAAGATGGCGGCCGCAACACGCGGCCGCGTTTTACGAGCCTGAGGAGAAGACCGCAGGCCTCGGAAGGGCTGCTCCAGCTGCTCACGACGAGCTGCAGCCTCTTCAAGCCTCCGACGAGGCTTCCAAAAGCGGCGGCCGCCCACATGGCTGCCGAAAGGACTCCACGAGCAGACAGCCATGTGTCTGCTCGAGGCTGCTGTCCGGGCGAGAAGGCTGAGCCTCGGGCCTGCTCGCCCTTATATAGGGGAAGCAGGCCCCGCCCGGACCAATCAGCAGCCGGGCCAAACAGGCCCGAAATCCCGAGCGAAGTCTCGCCTCGCGAGACTTCACTCGGGATCCAAAATGGCGGCCGCCATGGGGGTCCGGTGTCTCCCGGTCCCTCCAGCAAAGCCTGCCTGCCGGGTAAGTCCAGCGCCGTCATATATATGGTGCTTCTGTCCTTGTTCTAGGGCGAACACAGCGAGATCTGAGCTGCCTTCCTTCTATAAATACTGGTGGCTGGGTGTGGTTTGATGGCTCAGCAATTGCCTGCTGTGTAGAAACTTCCTGGTGAGTCAGTGGGGTAACACCTGGGGTCGTTGATTTAACTGAGGTATGCTGATTAGTTAATGATTGTGGATTAGGGGTGATATCTTGAGTAGTTGGAGCTTGCAGGCTACTTGGTTGTTTTGCAATGTGTGTTCTGAGTCTGGTTTCAGTTTCTATGGCTGGGATACATTTGTTAATGAGGGCTGGTTTCTAGATGTCTGGTAGGCGGGAGGTATCATCCTGCTTGTTCATATTTTGGGGATGTTTTTCTATCTCGATGGCTTCCATGATTATCCTTTTCCTGTAGTGTTCTATTTTGGAAATTTGACAGTTGGGGTAGAAAGCAAAGCCTATTGAGGAGTGTGTTGTAATTAAGTCTTCAAACAAAACAAAGTTCCCTTAAAGCAACAAATAAATGTGCACAATTTAAAAATTATTTTTTCATAGAAGATTTCCATTTGCATTAAAAAATCAAAATTAAATTTTTAACCTTTATTATAAATATTTCTTTGTCCAAATTAAGACTGCAATGCTACATATAATTATTTATGAATGAGTCAAATCCACTTGGTGGGCACTTTGGAGTGTGTCTTGCATGAAATGACTGATGCATTGTTTGACTGAAACAAGATATATTAGAGGATTTTTTGCTTTCTTTTTTAACTAATCATTTGTTTTCTAATAAATGGTGGGAAATACTAAAAGAGTTGAAACTTAAAATCAGTCCCACCTGTGCATAACGTTTCGTATTGAGTTTTTAAAACACACTAATTTTGTGAGCTGGCTGTTTGATATACAGTGTTCCCTCGCTTTTCGTGGGGGATGCGTTCTGAGACCGCCCGTGAAAGTTGAATTTCCGCGAAGTAGAGATACGGAAGTAAATACACTATTTTTGGCTATGAACAGTATCACAATCCATCCCTTAACACTTTAAACCCCTAAATTGCAATTTCCCATTCTCTTAGCAACCATTCAGATTATTACTCACCATGTTTATTTATTAAAGTTTATTTAAAAAAAATTTATTAAAGGCAGACGAAAGTTTGGCAATGACATATGACGTCATCGGGTGGGAAAAACTGTGGTATAGGGAAAAAAACTGCAAAGTATTTTTTAATTAATATTTTTGAAAAACCGTGGTATAGACTTTCCGTGAAGTTTGAACCCGCGAAAATCGAGGGAACACTGTATTTAAAATGAAGAACATAATTTGTTGTTGTTAGCTTAAATTGAATACTGTTTAGCAATAAAAAGGGCTTGTAATATTTATTTCTCAATATCATTTGACCTTTATATGAATAAGAGCAGAATGTAAAATCATCATAGATTCTTTTCCTTGAACTTTTCACAATGTAAAAAAAATGAAGGGGGAGCAAAAAAGCAAGATTCAGTTACGGTATTGTATTTGTACAGCTGTATCTCATTGCAGTGAGGCTTGTGTTACACACAGTTTGTGATAGGAAGTATATGCTTTTAAAACAACTAAAGAGACAGATCTTTAACCTCCACACTTTTAAGATTTTTTTTTTAGTTTGCTCATTTAGCTTCTGTCATACTCCTAGGAAGTATTCAAATGTAAATTATTTTGCACTTATTGAAGTTTGAATGAATAACTGGGTCTCTAATGAACTCATTAGGAAGGGGTTTAAGATATTTTGCTTTCCTTAAGAATTGAAGTTTAAGAATATTGTATCCTTGGACAGAAGATGATTTTTAAAAAAAAGCTTTAGAGTGAATATTAGGGATTCTTTTCCAGGTTTAAATCATAGCAGAGCATCTAGTTGTACATATTGTGGGAATTTCAGGAAGTTAATGGATAATTAAATTGTTTCCTATAATAGTTCATAATTTTATGGTTATCAATTTTATGGTTATCAATGTTAATATCTAGCTTTACATGTACCGTATTATCAATGTTAATATCTAGCTTTACACGTACCGTATTTTTTGGAATATAAAATGCAGCAGAGTATAAGGCCCATTTTAGTTTTTGGGGAGGAAAATAGGGAAAATAATCTTCTTACCAGATATTGATCTGGCTAGCATCCTTAGTGTGGTCAGTTTCAGCACATGGTTTTATCCCCCCTGGTTAGGGCTTTTAAAAAACCTTATTTGGAGAGAGTAACAATGGAAGAACTTGCAAGCCGGTAACAGCTGGGAATATTGTTAGCACCTAGTTACGGCTGGAAAGCATTCAGAGCAAGTAGAATAATAAAAATACCTACAAAGACAGGGTTTGGAAAACATTATTCACAGAGAGTAACAGTGAAACAGCTATCAAGCGGATAAGAGCTGGGAACATTAGCACCTGGTTAGGGCTGGAAATAAGTATTTGGAGCAAAGTAGGGCAATGGAAAAAACCCTGCAAAGACAGGGCTTGGAAAATATTCTTAGCAGAGAGTAATAATGAAAGAGCTTGTAAGCCAGTAACAGCTGGTAACATTGTTAGCACCTAGTTAGGGCTGGAAAGCATTCGGAGCAAGTAGAATAATAAAAATACCTACAAAGACAGAGTTTGGAAAACATTATTCACAGAGAGTAACAGTGAAAGAGCTATCAAGCTGGTAAGAGCTGGTAACATTAGCACCTGATTAGGGCTGGAAATAAGTATTTGGAGCAAATTTGGGCAATGGGAAAAAACCTGCAAAGACAGGGCTTGGAAAATATTATTAGCAGAGAGTAATAATGAAAGAGCTTGTAAGCCAGTAACAGCTGGTAACATTGTTAGCACCTAGTTAGGGCTGGAAAGCATTCGGAGCAAGTAGAATAATAAAAAAACCTACAAAGACAGGGTTTGGAAAACATTATTCACAGAGAGTAACAGTGAAAGAGCTATCAAGCGGGTAAGAGCTGGGAACGTTAGCACCTGGTTATGGCTGGAAATAAGTATTTGGAGCAAATTAGGCCAATGGAAAAAAACTTGCAAAGACAGGGCTTGGAAAATATTCTTAGCAGAGAGTAATAATGAAAGAGCTTGTAAGCAGTAAGAGCTGGGAACATCGTTAGCACCTGGTTAGGGCTGGAAATAAACTTACTTGGAGCAAGTTAGAGTAATGAAAAAAAACTCTGCAAAGACTGCAGAAGTTGTGAGAACTCCAACACTTGAGACTTTCAACGGAAGACTGGACTGCCATTTATCCAAAATGGTGTAGGAAATACTGCCTGAGTACACCATTGGACTAGATGACCTACAACAGGCATCCTCAAACCTTTTAAACAGGGGGGCTGATTCACAGTCCCTTATATTGTTGGAGGGCTGAACTGGATGGGCAGGCATAGCTAGGTGGTCATGTGGCTGGGTGGGTGTGGCTAGATGGTCATGTGATTGGGTGGGCATGGCCAATTTAGCAGTTTATTTTGCCTTTTTCCTTCATAAGCTGTATTTGTTCAACCTAAGGAATCTATTTACTTAATAAGAACTCCTCCAAAAGTGAAAAAAGTGCAAACTTTCTTGCCATTTGCCTAACTTCATTACAGCATCAGTTTCAGGCTCCTTAAAATAGGTTATTAAAAAAGAATAAAACAAACAGGATTTCCTTCAAAATAACTCCTGATCATATGTTTCAGATGACCACACAATAAACCAGAGTGAGAAATGCATCAATTGAGACTGTAACTAAGTGAAGTCCCTTCCCTTCTCCTCTCTATGGACACATGTGGTTCCTTCCCCTTTTGTTCCAGGCAAAGGTTTCAGGGTGCTGTAAGCAAAGAGTTAAAAATTAAAGTTCAGATGTGATGGTTGAATTTAGGCTGGGCACCTTCTGCAAACACCCCACTCCCAGAGTCCAAACAATGCTCTCACGCACGTCTCCTCCCTTCCTATCTAGGATTGGGACAGCTTCTCCAATTCCTCCCTCCAAGAGGTCAAAGCACTCTCATACACAGAGTCTCCTCCCTCCCACTTAGGATTGAGGCAGCTGCTGCAAAGCTCAGGAAGAAAGAAAGCTCTCACACAAAGTCTTCCCCCTCCCACCTAAGATTGAGGCAGCTTCTCCAAAGCGCAGGGAGAGTTCAAATCTCAAATCTCTATCCTCTTGTATCAATCCATCATCGCTCCACTGGCCAGTATAGCCACTCCACCAGCTCATCCCCACCCAACCAGCTCACTTCCTTCAGCCTTATCTTTGCAAAATGTGGTTAGCAGAAGTGTGTGGGCAGCAATGAGTTGTAGTTCACAGACCTGCGGCTGCAATCTGCAAGGTCTTGTAGGCTGAAGGAGGGGCAATAAGGGCAGCAAGAAAAGTCAGTCTTGCAAAGAGTGGCTGGGAGTTGAGGGGATCCCACCACTGGTTGGGCCGGACAGAATGTGTGGGCAGGCCGGATGTATCCCATGGGCTGTAGTTTGAGGATCCTGACCTACAAGGTCTTTTCCAACTCAAATAAATAAATACAAATTTTCAAAAACCAAAGGAGAACAATCAATAAAATGAGGAAATTAGTACTTTATACAGAGATAGAGGTAGAAATGGACCTAGACCTAATATAGCTAATCAAGATGTAATGGAAGTAGTCACCTTTAAGCAGATTTTAACGATTCATTGAAATATCTATGGCCAATTTGTTTGTAAAAACACTATCTCTAATTCAGGGAAAACCATGTTTTCATTACAGAAGAAATAGTAACATTACAGGCCATACTTTGCTACAAGGGATAATGCATTTAGATGTGCATGATTATGTTAGTAACTTTGACGATATAAATATGTATTCAAATACCAAGTGTTTTTGACTAACTACTTCACTAACATCTTCAAACGTTAGGCAGTAAACAGGTTAGCATAAGCACATTTTTATGCATGGAAGGTACTTTACTAGAAAAAAAAATATTTGGAATGAGAAAAATATACTTTAGAGGCCGTTATAACTTGAGACTTTAGATATGGATCCAAGTCAAGAAGTTTTGATTGGTCCTCTAACAAATACATTTCTGCACTAAAGCGATCTACTAGGTGACATGAAAAAATTACTCCCTCACCCAAAGGAAATGAAAATCAGTTATAATAGACTGGGCCAGGGTCTCATTACATAGAATATGCTTAATTTAATCTTTCTTACCTTAGAAGAGCCGATGAAGTAATTTTACAGGAGAAGAATCCATGAGGTATTTTTTCAGCTTTTGGATACCATGTCATAGAAACATAGAAACATAGAAGTCTGACGGCAGAAAAAGACCTCATGGTCCATCTAGTCTGCCCTTATACTATTTTCTGTATTTTATCTTACAATGGATATATGTTTATCCCAGGCATGTTTAAATTCAGTTACTGTGGATTTATCTACCACGTCTGCTGGAAGTTTGTTCCAAGGATCTACTACTCTTTCAGAAAAATAATATTTTCTCAGGTTGCTTTTGATCTTTCCCCCAACTAACTTCAGATTGTGTCCCCTTGTTCTTGTGACATAATGGACATAATGTCCACAAATTATGATTTTTTTAATATATGAATGTTTTTATTTTTTCCTAATCATGATCTCTCATGGAACGCCTACTGACCTCTCACATAACCCTCCCCACCCCCGGTCGCCCAGTTGAGAAAAGCTGGTTTATCCCAATATTTAAGTAACTCACTCACATGTGGACCTCTTGTGAATCTTTCCTATTATTGAGGAAGATTGGTGGTATATGCTGAGGAATATGTTACTGTTATCTTAACAAAAGGTTAAATAGGTTAGTTACCTGGACAAGTGCATATTATTGCTGTATACTTAACCCAACCTTGCCTTGAAATCTTGTCTCAAGCCTTTCTGTAGTTCTGTTTTGTTCTGAAGAAAAGCACCATCTGTGACAAATTGCAAAAAACTCTGTGAAAACATCTGTGAGATGTTGCAAAACAAACAAACAAACAAAAACTGACAAGACCAAATTAATTGGTTGCCTCCAATAATACAGAATCACCTTTCTGTGACTTGAATCTGTTGTAAAAGCCTTTTTAAAATTAAATTTAAATTTTCAATTGAAGGATCAATTTGTGGTGGATCCAATTTATCTACATTTAAAAATAAATAAATAAATGAAAGATTCTTGTATTATATCCAAATTGAAAAATTCAGAGGTTTTTTGGGAGGGGGACGACTTCCTGAATTGGAAAAACGATATCTGATTTTTCTGCAGTAAAGCATAAAACATTAAACATTTAATTTCAAAGGAATGTATGAACCTATAGAGTATGCAAAGGAACGGCAATAAAATGAACAACATACATTTCTTTATTTCATGTGTCCTTTTAAATTCAAATATATACTTATAAAACATCCTGGTTTGTTCAAATGCTTGTTTCTTTCTTTTACAGTTTTTTTTTTAGATACTCTTTTCCAGATTAAAAGTAAACATTATATTTTTTCCAACAAAATAGAATGTTGTAAATAAATTATATACAGAGAATTTGGGTATCTGATGTGTTCATCTGTCTTTCATCAGTAAAGTAACTGAAAACTAAATGGTACAAAGCAGGAGATGCTGGCAACAGAAAGATTGAGTAACGCAATGGATTAGTTCAAGCAAGGACTGCTATAGAGAAATATAATGTTTCCTCTTGAATACATGCACATCCATGCATTCAGATGAATATGCTACGCAGAAGGAAATAAAATGTCTCCTACTACTATGAAAGGAGTTCCGGAAAGAATTCCAGAAGTCATTCTCTGCATTTTGTCAAACGTTTTTTTCAAAAGTAATTGCTAGGATATTGATTGGACTGGCACTTTACTTACGTTTTTCATAGACTGGGGCATCATGCATATTTAGCAATGCAGAATTTCTCTACACAAGAAAGGATATATTTGCTTATTGCTAAATTTTGTTTAAAATATAAATGTGATCATATTGTGCATGGCTCACAAAATATTTTTCTTTTATTGCAGAAGTTAATTTTTTATGGGCTGCCCATCAAACACATCATAGTTCTGAACATTATAACTTATTCACAGCATTAAGACAATCTGTTCTGCAAAAATATGCATCATGGGTGAGTATGTCCAGCGTGTAGTGCATGTCAAAGACAAAAAAGAGTAAAGCAATTAAAGATTTTACAGTTTTAGAAATTATGTATAACAAAGGAATGAATTTAACTAGAACATTTTTGCTTTTAGATACTTTTTAGATAGAGAACTATATGTACAGTGCCCAGGGACAGGGGGAAGCGCAGTGGGGTAGTGAAAATGGAGCTCCACTCTAGAGCACCCAATTTGCACTGAAATTGAAAGAAAATGCAGGGCGTCCTGCATAAGCCACGCCAACAGTGTGGTAGCAAAAATTTTGGTAGCCCATCACTGATAGTGCACTTGCATATGAAGATCTAGCCTACATGTTGAACAAGGGTGCTTGTTCTATGCCATTCTGTGTTGAACTCTTTTCAGTTGAGATATGTTTAGCATCAAATTATAATGCATCTTTTCACTTAAGCATTGTGTTCAGATGATATGACTGTGGCTCCTTATCTGATGTTTAAGTTGCTTACCATTTTCAAAATCATTTTAATAATTAGACTTGATTCAAAAATATTTTTTTAAAAATCTAACTCCTTAGGTATATTCTCTGCTTGTATGACATTCTAATATATTGTTGGTCTGTTTTAATGATATGTATTACATACACAAACACAAACCAAACCAAACCAAACCAAACCAAACTGTTGATTACCACGAAATAGCATTTACTCAATGTATTCAGGGGTGGGCTGCTGCCCGGACAGAGGGGAATGCAGTGGGGTAGTGAAAATGGAACTCCAACCCAAAGTACCCATTTTGCACTGAAAATGCAGGGGGTCCTGCAGACATATGGTAGTAAAAAGTTTGGTAGCCCTTCACTGAATGTATCTAATAAAAATGATCAACTAATGCAATAAGTGTGATCAGATGTAATTGAAACAGTGAATGTAACTTATTTTGAAATGTTGGCATCTACTATATGTTTTTTTAAAAGATGGTTATTAATGTACAGTGTTCCCTCGATTTTCGCGGGTTCGAACTTCGCAAAAAGTCTATACCACGGTTTTTAAAAAATATTAATTAAAAAATACTTCGTGGTTTTTTTCCCTATACCACGGTTTTCCCCGCCCGATGACGTCATATGTCATCACCAAACTTTCGTCTGCCTTTAATAAATATTTTTTTAATAAACTTTAATAAATAAAAAGGTGAGTAATAATCTAAATGGTTGCTAAGGGAATGGGTAATTGTAATTTAGGGGTTTAACGTGTTAAGGGAAGGCTTGTGATACTGTTCATAGCCAAAAATAGTGTATTTACTTCCACATCTCTACTTCGTGGAAATTCGACTTTCGCGGGCGGTCTTGGAACGCATCCCCCGTGAAAATCGAGGGAACACTGTGTTTATTTGTAATGAGAATATACCATAATAAAAATGATTGTATCCCTCTGAATGATAAAAATGGAAAATAGAAAATGATTCTGCTTATTGCACAGTTTAGCCTCTTCTCTTCCTTAAGACAGTTAATTTGTCAAATGATCAAATACACCATGACCTCCATGGTAGATATGAGGGCAATCTTACTGTGACAGCCATTGATCACAATTTCTTCTCACACTGTTGCGGTAATTTGAACCAGAGCTACAAGAGGGTGAAGACGTTTACTCTATTTTCACATAAGTATTGGTTAATTTTGTTGACCCATCATCACAAAGCCTTTAGAATGAAATAGTTCTCTTAATTAAAATGAGTTGTTCTTGAAGATATGAGAGTTTATTAACTTTATTAACAAGAGCTTATAAGTACTTGTTGCAGAATGAAACAAAAATAAATTAATTCGTGAGGCATTATGAAAATCTGCGGTAGCCTAGTGAAGCAATCAGTTTCTATTTCCAGATGGACTCAATAAGGAAGCAAAAGTATTTTATGCTGTTTGTTTTGTTTCACTGTGCTAAAAATGAATTTTTGTCATGCCAAAATGAAAAACAATCAGACTTCTCATAATCTTTATTTGTTGCTTTGGAAAAGGCTATATGCTGTCAGTTCATAATTTTCTATTTCTCTGATAATAACTGTTCCAAATTCTTCTCTTAAAATGCTTTATATAAATATACACTAGTTATTTTAGCCTCTGTTGGATAAAAGTGCTAATGTTTTTGGCTTGGAGGTTTTCAGATTCTTTCTTAATGATAATTAAAAAGGAGGCACATGAGTTGTACGGAAAGTATTGCTGCTTTTGGAATTCATCATTCTGACTAATAAGGTGTTCCATATCAAAAGAGCAAGAAGGAAATTATTTGAGTTAAGAGATTTAAAATAATAAAACATGACAACCCATTTTGTTATTTTCTCATCTTTATTGCTACTAGATTTCAAAGAAGTATACAGTGTTCCCTCAATTTTCGCGGGGGTTGCGTTCCAAGACCGCCCGCGAAAGTCGAATTTCCGCGAAATAGCGGTGCGGAAGTAAAAACATCATTTTGGGCTATGGACAGCCAAAAACTACCCCCACGCACCCTTTTTCAAGGCAGCGCAAGGAGCCAGGCTTGAAGTTGGGGATGGGGAGCGACGAAAGTGCGGAGACCGGCAAAGATTGTTTTGAATGTCGGCTGCCCCCGCCCCCCCAGTGCCTCTGGCCCCCTCGCCGCTACCGCCCGCCCGCCCGATCCACCCCTCTCACTGGCTTTCTTGGGACACGGGTCCTCCTGCAGCAGCGCTGGCGGCTACGGCTTCTCATCCTCCTCATTCGGCCGGTAGCCGCTCTGAGCGCTTTGAGAATGCCTGCCTCGCCCCTCTCACAGTCCCTTAGCTGAGAGTGCTTTCGTCCCAGCTATCAGCGAGGGGGCTGCAGGAGAGGTGGGGCAGGCGTTCTCACAGAGAGGGAGAGAGAGAGGGAGAAAGCGAGAGAGAGCAAGAGGGGGGAGAGTGGAAGGTAGAGAGAGAGAGAAAAATGATAGAAAAAAGGGGAGAAAAAAAGAGAAATGAGAAAATGATTGAAGCAGAGAATGACAGGAAAGAAAAAGAAAGAGAGAGAAGTGACTCTTGGTGATGACGTATGGTATAGAAAAAAAACCGTGGAGTATTTTTTAATTAATATTTTTTGAAAAACCGTGGTATAGCCGTTTCGCGAAGTTTGAACCCGCGAAAATCGAGGGATCACTGTATTTCACTGAGTTAGATTATCATAGGTTGCCAAGAGTTTTCTGTTATCTGGTTCATATTGTTTGAGACTTGATTATGCAGCTAACTTTACACTCACAATACAGATAGTTGCACAATGGAATCCAACCTTCCCAAACTTGATTTTGGTTTAGGAAAATAAAATCTTACTCCACTGGATTTAGGAGATAATAGATTGCTGAAGTTTTGTGACTTATATTCTAAAATTTGTTACTTGGCAAATTTTGATTTTAAAATAATATTTTAGTCATTAATATTCCCTTTTGTTTTTAGATAATTTACCTACCATTGGCTCTTTGCATTCCACCTTCAGTATTCGCTGTTCATCTTCAATTTAATCTCCTTTACCAGTTCTGGATACATACAGAGGTAATTTAGACTTTCGACAATGCCTAAACAGCTAGATTGAATCAATGTCTTCAAAACCTACTTGAAGCTGATTTATTGTATTAGAAAATTATTTTTATAACTCATTTGAAAAGAAGGCCAAGCTTATTGTTATTTTTTATTCTCCATTATATACTCAGTTGGGTTATTCTTTGTCAAGTGGACCAGCTATCCACTTGACTGATTTTTGCAGCCTTATTTGAGAAGAAACCATCACAAAAGCAACTTATATGATAGAGAAAAAGTGTTCTTTTTAATGAAATAAAAATGAAGATGATTGAAGGTGAGAAAACAGCTGTTTTATCACCCTCAGTCTTCATTAGAAAGAGCACATTTTTTCTATTGCTCTCTGTTTTCTCACCTTCAATCATCTTCATTTTTATTTCATTAGAAAGAGCACATTTTTTTCTATCATATATGTTGTTTTTGTGAGGGTTTCTTTTCAAATCAGGCTTCAATTTTCCCTGGTCCATTTGACAAAGAATGACCCAATTATAAAAAGTCTACATGCACTTGATCCCAGTTGTCATAAAATATTTTTGTTTGTTTGTTTAATTTATGTTGCTCTAACAAAAATATTTTAAACTGTAACAAGCATAAACAAATACTATGCATCTTCACTGTATAAAGTGCTTAAAACTGCAACTAAAAAAAGTATTTCTTAAATATTTTAAGAAAAATAGGGCTGTATTTATAATGCGTTTATAAACAAATCAATTTTTTCATTGATTCCTGGGTTTCTTCATGAATAATGCAATTTTGTGTGCATTTGTATATTAAATACTGTCATTTTTTTAAAAAAGATTTCAAGTATTTTAATACACTAAAATATGGATGTGAATTTTTTTGAATTTAGGGCATTGTGTTTTATATTTTTCTATATTAGTTGGACATGAATGATTACATGTGCTATTTTAAAATTGTTATGTGTTTGTTTATTTTTTATTTAGAACATATATTATAGATAGTAGTAGTTTCCTTATTAGCTCTTAACAGAGGCAGATCAAAACCTGCCTAACATCTGTTAAATACACTGCTGCCACCACCATCAAAACCACTGAGGCTAAAATAATGACATTTAAAACCTGAAATTACTTTTGAGTTCGTTTCTAAAATCTAGTGGGGAAAAGATGGATTTATTTCAGTTCTGATGGTGATTATTTTGCATAATAGAAGACCTGCCATATAGAATGCTAAATTTATCAATGATCTCATATATGTCAATGGTAGGACCACAAAAAACCACTAAGGTTTGATGACCTTAGCATTCAGGAAAGATTATATTAATGGTATAATATATTCAATTTAATAAATTTTATTTTATTTTAATTCTTAAATGCATTTTGAATAGAGATAAAAAGACAACTGGGGATGAGAATAATTGCTTCAACATAGGGATAATGTAAGAGTTAAGAGCTATCCCTTGTGTTGCTGTATATGGAATCAGGCAATTTTCAGACTATCTTTAAGAGTCATTCATTACATTAGCCCTCCTAGTAGACTCATGATTTCAGATATTCAACTTCCACCTTTTTCCTAAGAAAATACATAACACAGTTTAAGAATCAAATTATATTGTATGTATATAGACCAGTAATTTTGCACATAGTTATTTATTGGAACATCTGACACTAATTTCCCCTTTATAGATGAACAGATAATGCTCAAAAGTCTCTTGCCATACACAAATATAAAGCCCTACATGGCATAGGACCAGATGATCTCCGAGACCGCCTTCTGTCGCACAAATCCCAGCGACCGGTGAGGTCCCACAGAGTTGGCCTCCTTAGGGTCCCGTCAACCAAACAATGTCAACTGGTGAGACCTAGGGGAAAAGCCTTCTCTGTGGGAGACCCAATGCTCTGGAATCAGCTTCCCCCAGAGATTTGCACTTCCCCCACCCTCCTTGCCTTCCGAAAGAGCTTAAAATCTTTGTCACCAGGCTTGCGACTTTTAGATCTTCCCCCCTGACCATTGAATGCTTAAGTATGATTGTGGAATGATTGGCCGATAAGTTTTTTTTATTGTTTTTAAATGTAGCATTAATTGGATTTATATTATTGTTCTGTTTTTTATATATGCTGTGAGCCGCCTCGAGTCCTTGGAGAGGGGCGGCATACAAATCCAAATAGATAGATAGATAGATAGATAGATAGATAGATAGATAGATAGATAGATAGATAGATAGATAGGTAGGTAGGTAGGTAGGTAGGTAGGTAAATAAGTAAGTAAGTAGCTTTTGATTACCATCCTGAATAGGTCAATTGACAGGTATAATGTTTTATACTCGCCTATTTAATTGGATTCTCTTTAACTAGCTTTAGGACGTTTATGGAAAACAGATCATGTTTTAGAACAAATTTATCCAGACATTGAAAATTTAGTAAAGTGTTAATTACCACCATATAAGCATGTGTTATTTTGTACCTAGTTCTACAATATTTTGCTTTAGTAATGTTTGCTGAAGTATTACCTTTCTTCCAACACACTGTAGACATCTGTCTCTAGTTTGTGACCCTCCCGGATATTTTGTGTTATAAAGTCATAATTTTCAACCACATATATAATCCCGTACAAAATAATAAAATAGGTTTTTATTAAGACTTACATTTTTATATAATGTGTTTAGATTAAACTACATGTATATTCACTTTGTGTTATTTGAATATCATGATACTTTATTGTTTTCTCTATATATTTTTTTGTCTTTTAATGACTTGTAATCCCTTGCTCTGGGGTGAAGTGGGGAACTGAATGGAGCTGAGTGTACACTGGCCGGATGCCTTCTTGTCGCCAGTGCAGAGTTTGCAGCCAATATTTATTCATTGTGCCCCAGAGAGAGAAATATCTGCTGCTACTTACAATCAAACTCACAGCCAGTGTTCCCTCTATTTTTTTTGGGGGGGGGGGGCGCGGAAAAGTATAGTGTCTGAGCGGCAGTCCCTTCGGGACTGGGCGGCACAGAAATAATAAATAAATAAATAAATAAACAAACAAACAAACAAATAAAAAACCCACCCTGTTTTGCCTCAGAGAATTTCAAAATAAAATACTGTACTGTGTGTCTATAACAGTGAGATCATAATAGGGCAACTCTATCAATATCAAAATGCCACTTAAATAGTTGAGCTAGTTTCAAACTAGATTTTGATTTTCTTTCTCTCTTCCTTACTCCCATTCTTTTTCTTTCTCTTTTCCTTCCTCTATTTTTTTATCTGTTTCTCTCTCTTCCTCTCTCCTTCTCTCTCTCCTTCCCTCTCACTCTTTCCCTCTCGGCTTCTGGGCAGGTTTGGAAAACTCTGAGTTGATGATGATTTTTAAGTGAGCGATTGCTCACTGCTCAGCTTAGAGGGAACTATGCTCACAGCCCTTGATTATGAGACAAGAACTCCACCTCTTATCACTTATTTTCTCTATATATACCCACATCTTATTAATGTGTATTTCTTGATTAAGACTTTAAATTAGATTAATTAGATTAATCAACAGTCTTGATGAGTGTCTTTAGTTTAAATATTCAATGTTTACAATCTCTGGGGATTGTGATAGTCAACATCTGGCACAGCTGGAAGTTATCAGATTGAATTCAGACCCGTCATATTATTATGCCTATGCTGACATAATATATTATTATTTATTTTAAATCTTTGAGTGTATAAACCTATTGAAGTTACATTGGATTTTATGAGCTGGACTTTGACTAGTTAATTTGTATATTTATGTAATAATCTAAAATTTAAAATTAGTTTGTATTACAGTAAATGTAGATATTAACCAATGTATCTACAAGGCTTCTGTCGGATGTGACATAATTACATTACATGATTCAGTTATACTAGAAGGACCATCTGAGTTGAGTTCCAACACGAAGCAGAATCTCTTATCAAGTATTATAGGTAAAATAGATGCATTATAGGCCAAGTTCAGTCATAGGTTTAGAAATGTGGGTTTGGAAATAAAACAACAATAAAAAACCAGATGCCAGCACTCTGCCCTCAAGATAATTTATTACAAATATGACCTTGTGTTTCTTCTCTAAACAGTTTTGAACCCTAAATCTTCACTTCTTCATACCCAGAATATAGTTATATTAGAATTCAAACCCCCATGAATCCATTTATGATCCCAACAGGCTGGTTCTTTTAGCTTGTTTTTACTTGCAAACCAAAAATATTATTGTTTCACTCCTCAGTGTGGAAATTTGGCTACGTCCATATTACATGCTTACTGAAGTAGAAAACTGCCTAATCAGATAGGAAAACATTTGGCGATGAATAAATCAGGGTTTGCCGAAAATTTCAAAGTGTGCAAGCAGGCAGACAAGCGCATATCCTACGGTTTTTGCTGTTCCCAGGTCCCCTGTAGAGAATTCACATGGCAAGTATGGCCACCAAGTCCATCTGTAAAAATATATGGCTGGCTTATTTTGAATTAACACAACAACTTTAGTAGAAAAGCAAACCATGCTTTTATTTTTATGTTTCCTTACCAGATGGTCTCAAATATGGATTCATATTCTAAGGGTGTGAGCGTGTGCAAGTCAGGCTGAATTTGATTAAGGAAAGTTTAATAGTATGTGAAGAAAAATACATTATCTAAAAGTTTGATCAGTATAAATAAAATGCCTTGCCTCCTAAGCTTGACTGACAGTTTGTTTATAGGAAATAGTTCTGTTTATTTATGTATTTTTGTTTTATTTTTAAATGCAGGAAAATAATTACAGCTACGTATACAGTAGAAGATTTTTTTTTTAAAAAAATCAGGTGCTAAATATTTGCAGGTGCAATTGAGATCAACCTGGATATTTTGTTATATGCAGAGGTTCCTAAACTTTCATGGTCCAAAAATTCTATGCAATAATGTCCAGAGCACTGAAGCAGACTTACTAACAATTCTGTTTAAATGGTAAAATATATTACGGCATCCCTGAGAGTTTACTATGGCACTATAGGGCCCTGTGGTGTACAGTTTTTGTTGTTCAGTTGCCAAGTGGTGCCAAACTCTTTGTGATTCTCTTGAACCATAACACACCATTCTTCCCTCCCCATGCTGTATTGTCTCCTGGAGTCATTGATGTCCATTGCATCAATGACGCTATCTAACCATGTCATGTCATGCCATCCCGTCCTCCTTTTGCCTTCAGTTTTTCCCAACATCATGGTCTTTATCAATGAGAACCAGAGTTATATTTGGATTAATATTGCACTATTAATACAATCCAGTTATATTGCATTGATGATACTATGGAATATGCAATATGGAATTGTTTTCTAGCCCATGGTTTTTCATATTACCTTGAATTCAGCAGGAATAAATAGACAGGACATTTAAAAGGGTCATGCATTGTTCCTAGATCTGCATTGATTAGAAAATGCTGTATTTCACAAAATTTCCCACACATAATTCCCCGCCCCATTATTTGAACAAAAATTTCATTCAATGCCTTGTGGTACTAACAGATTAAATGAAGAGTAAAACAGATTACGGTAAATTAAATATTTCTGTGCAGTAATGGTATAAGGCTTTGTTTCACAAAGTGCAAAATTTCCCTTGAATTTCATCATATGGATCCATTATTTAACAAAAAAATGCATTCAATACCTTGCAATATTATCAGGAAAAAAAGTTTCCCAGGATTCAGCCAGTTTCTAAGGTCACAAATTGACATATATGGCAATTTTAGGGCTTGGTTTTATTTTGTAGAAATGACAGTTTTATATGTATTTTCTGCAAAATAAATCCAAACCCTAAAATTTACAAAGGAACCAATTTATTTTTCACTATGGTATATCACTTTGCTATTTATATGAAGTAAATGCATGTATATGTATAGGCATACACATATGCATAACACATAGATAGGGTGAATGGAAGAGGCAGACAGAAGTGGCTTCAAAACAACAGCTTTTTATTTGGCAACTATTTACAACCCAGCAAAGGCTATGCCTTTTATAGGGAGCTGCCAGATAATCTGGCCAATCAGCAGTCAATATTTTCCTTCCAGAATGAAGGACCTGACTGAAGCCATGTGCTTCATCTGAGAATGTAACACCCCTCCCCTCTTTGATGGGCTAACCCAATGTGTGACATAGTCATGCAGATAGGCAGGACGTTTAGTTTGTCTTTCAGACCTGCACAACTCAGTCAGAGCTGTGTGAGTAGTCAGGTCTGATGAGCTTCTGTTGCTCCTGGCCTTGACCAATATAAGTTCCTGGATTTTGGCCCGAGGTATGGATGGAGCTTCAAGAACCAGTTCACTTGGAGCTCACCCCCTGGCCTGAGCATCACTAAGTAAGACTTCCAGACTTGGTTGGCTTGAGTTTTCTCTGATAAAAGTGAGTAGCTGTTCCTGTTGGCTAGCCGTTGGCTCAGAAGTTAGTTCTGGTAGCCTAAGAGTGTCCTGGCTGAGTCGGCCAATATGCCACCTGCAGCAGAAGCTCTGGAGGTGTCCTTAAACTCTATTCTACTGACCTTAAGCTCCACTCAGTAAGAGCGAGGGCTAGTAATCTCTGTGACCATGGCAAGAACTGAGAGAGGACCCCCAGCATACTTGTGAGTGTATACTTGATCCCCTATGCTAAAGTGTCAGAGCTGATTATGGGAGTCTACCGGGGCCTTGACAGAATAGTTAGGGTGTAGCCGATCTAGGTGGGTTCATAGTCGGCAACCCATTATAAGTTCAGAAAGCCATTCATGGGGCTAGGAGTGATATGCTACACTAATAGAAATTTATCGATTCAGATTTGCCAGTCATCTGGGCCCATGCATGAAAGGGCTTCTTTGGCTGATCTCACCATTCTGTCTACTTAACCATTGCTAGAGGGATGAAATGGGAACAATCAATGCTTCTGATCACCTGTTCTGCTAAATAGGTTTCAAATTCTAAGGCTGTGAATTGGGGCCTGTTGTCTGAAACCAGGACATTGGGCAGATTGTACATAGCACCTTGATGACTGCCTCTGCCCTAACGGTGGTCATGAGGGCTATATCTAACCACTTTAAGTATGCAGGAAAGTTTGCCTGTGAATACGACAAATGAAGTCAATGTGCACCCTGGACAAGGGCACCTTCCCATTTGTGTGCGGTCACCTTTTGGGAGACCTGGTCTGGATTCCTGACATGGCCATCCATTCAGAAATGTCCAGGTTCATGTTAGACATAGCTTCTAGTCAAGGCTTTCATCTGGACAATGCTCAGATGTCCTACATGCAACGCTTCCAATCCTGCAATATGCAGTTTCTGTGGAATAACCATTTGGTCCCCCCCCCAGAGAAGGTAACCCCACAATAGTGGCAGTTCATTTTGTTTGGTCATACACATTTTAAAATGGGCCCCAACTGACCCCTTTCTTCTACATCTTCAATCACCCAGTGCAAAACTTGGGTGATTATTTTGTCCTTGGTAAAGTATCATGCAACCTCAAGTGAGGTTATTGGCCAGACTCCAAGCAGTCAATTAGAAGCACAGGTGTCTTTGGTGTGGGGTCTTCCAGTAACTCTGGCAACGGACAATGGCTGAGGGCACTGGCATGCCCCAAAAGTCTGTCGGAGCCAATGGATTGGCCTGTAACTCAGAAATATGGCCCATCTAGTCATCCTGAGTGATAGCAAGGCAGATATGGGGTGGTCACCTACGATGAGTCCCAAAAGCAGCTTGTGGTCAGTGATCAAGTCAAATTGCCATTCGTAGTCGTGAAAGTGCTTGACTCCACCTACAGCCAATACGTCTCTATCCAGCTGACTGTAATTGTGCTCTATTCTAGGACAGAATCTTATAGCCTTCTGTCTGTATAGTCACAAATAGCAGTTAAGGAGCCTGAGGAAGGCTTGTATTTCAGTCTGGTTCCAAGGGGTAGGGGCATCCTCACTTCTATAATTTTTGAATTTGTGGGGTACATCTCACAGCTGTCAATCATGTACTCTAGGAACTCTACTCTGTCCACTCCAAATTGGCATTTACTCTTTTTAAACTGCAGACCCTTATCACAAATTCGGGTCAGCACTGTCCTCAGTCTTTAAAATAATTGGTGTTTTTTTTTCCTTTGGCTGAAATTAAAATATCATTGAAATATGTTATGATCCCTGAAATTCCTTCTAATAGATGTTCCATAAGACTTTGGAACAGTCCATGGGCTAGGCTAACTCCAAACTGGAGCCATGTAAGTTTAAACATACCCCTGTGCATCACAATAGTCTGGGCCTCTACAGTGGCACCATCAACAGGCAGCTGCTGATAGGCCTGCACAAGATCAAGCTTTGCAAAAATCTTTCCTGGGTCCAGGGAGTGCAGCAGATGCTGGACCACAGGAACTGGATAGGTGTCTGTTGAAGTGCCTTATTAAACATGCACTTATAGTCAACACAGAAGCAAATTGATCCATCTGGTTTGACTGGGATTACTACAGAGCAGTGATTAGATTAGATTAGATTTATTGGATTTATATGCCGCCCCTCTCAACAGACTCGGGGCGGCTCACAACAATGGCAAAACAGTACATAGTGACAAATCCAATACCCACCAATCCAATTACAATTTTAAGCTAAAAAATTCATAAAAACAACCCCAGAATATATAAAAAACAAGCACACAATCAATCAAACACCAAAACAACATGGGCAAGGGGGAGATGTTTCAGTTCCCCCATGCCTGACGGCAGAGGTGGGCTTTATGGAGTTTGCAAAAAGCAAGGAGGGTGGGGGCAATCCTAATCTCAGGGGGGAGCTGGTTCCAGAGGGTCGGAGTCGCCACAGAGAAGGCTCTTCCCCTGGGTCCTGCCACACAACATTGTTTAGTCAACGGGACCCGAAGAAGGCCAACGCTGTGGGACCGAACCGGTTGCTGGGATTAATGCGGCATAAGGTGGTCCCGAAGGTATTCTGGTCCGGTGCCATGAAGGGCTTTATAGGTCATAACCAACACTTTGAATTGTGACTGGAAACTGATCGGCAACCAATGCAGACTGCGGAGTGTTGGAGTAATATGGGCATACTTAGAGAAGCCCATAATTGCTCTCGCAGCTGCATTCTGCATGATCTGAAGTTTCCGAACACTTTTCAAAGGTAGCCCCATGTAGAGAGCATTACAGTAGTCGAACCTCGAGGTGATGAGGGCACGAGTGACTGTGAGCAATGACTCCCGGTCCAAATAGGGCCGCAACTGGGGCACCAGGCGAACCTGGGCAAATGCCCCCTCGCCACAGCTGAAAGATGTTTCTCTAATGTGAACTGTGGATCGAGGAGGACGCCCAAGTTGCGGACCCTCTCTGAGGGGGTCAATAATTCCCCCCCCAGGGTAATGGATGGACAGATAGAATTGTCCTTGGGAGGCAAGACCCACAGCCACTCCGTCTTGTCTGGATTGAGTTTGTTGACACCCATCCAGGCCCCAACAGCCTCCAGGCACCGGCACATCACAGTGATGGCGAACCTATGCCATGAGTGTCACAGGTGGCAAGTGGAGCCATATCTGCTAGCATGAGCTGTTGCCCTAGCTCAGCTCCAATATGCATCTGTGTGCCAGCCAGCTAATTTTTGACTTCTAGAGAGCCTCCTGGGGGCTAGGGGTGAGCATTTATACCCTCCCCCAGCTCCGGGGTAGCCTTTGGAGCCTGGGGAAAGTGAAACACCAGACGTTGGGAAAAAGGGGGGATGTGGAACTGTTTTCACCTCCCCCAGGCATTTAATTATGGGTGTGGGCAGTCACACATATGCAATAGCGCTGACCCATGCTCTTCCAGCACCAGAGGGAAAAAAAGGTTCGCCATCACTGCTATAGAGATTTTGCAGCATAAATGGTCAATTGGGCCTAGGATCCCGTGGCCAATTAACTTGTCCAATTCCTTATCTATTTTTTGTTGGAGGGTGACTGTAGGCCTCCGGGGTTTAAGCCAAATTGGCACTATGTTTGGGTCCAAATTGAATGAATTTCCCCTTATATATATCTAGACTGCCACTAAAGATGCCTTCAAACTCCCTCAGAAGGTCTTCTGTGGCTTTGTTGTTGATGATGTTGATTCCAGGCATTGCATTTCCAAGCAGGCTTGGAAGGAAGCCACTGATCACTGTCAGAGTGAGGGAACTATTGAAATTCTTGAATTGCACCAAGAAGGTGCCACAGCGGTTGACTGAATGTGGTTACCTTGGTGCTCAGTCAGCCTCAGCTCTTTGCATCACAGTTGTTTTTCTGGATCCCCAGGATTGCTTGTTGCAGTGTGGCCAAGCATATGATGGTGGAAGATGACCTGGTGTCAATCTCCATATTGCATAATGATTCCTCGAGCAGGATGGTGATTTGCATATTCTTTCGATGTGGAGTAGTTGCTTGTTGGCGAGTTGTTTGGCAGGACTTGGTCACACTGGCCCAGTTGGTTTTCCTTAGTGGCTGCCAACCATCATATTGAGGCTGCTTGGTGTAGACGTGCTCAGTGCTCATTGTGTTGACAGTGGTGAAGGCAGTTTGGTGCAGCAGACTCTTGCTAGATGATTGCGACCATAGCATCATTGATGGATGGCCTCACAGTATCGGCAATCGGTGCAGTGATGGTGCCCTCCTCAGCTGGCATATGATGGAAGTCTCTCATTGGGTGCCGCTTCACGCTTTTTGAATGGAAAGCAGTAAACCTCCTCAGTCTCACATGAAGTACACAGACTGTCTTTCATCTGCTTTTTGGTCTGCTCGGTTGCTGTAGTGCCTCATTCGGCCTAGTGGACACTTCAGCTGCCCTAGCCTTGTCTAGCACAATCTGGAGAGTGAATGTGGTCTTTGAAAGTAATCTCCATTGGCAGTTAATGTTCAAAATTCTGCAGGTCACTTGGTTGAACAATAGCTCATCTAAATCGTGGAACTCAAAATGGGTAGCAGCCTTGCATAGTATGGCAATGTATTCATTAATAGACACCCCCCTCCTTCTGGTTTCACAAATTAAAGGTATGCCGCTGCATAATTTGGAGGGTTTGGGTGCATAATGGATCTTGAGCATTATCTGTAGGGCAGGCCAAATGACTGGACTGATATTGGTTCAGCGAGTGCCTGGGCCATCTTGAACATGTCTGTGCTGCAGTAGCTCAAGAGGAGTGCTCATTTGTGGTGGTCCAATAGTCCGATTTGCCTCCATTAAGCATTCAAAGTGAGTAATGTAGGTGTCCCAGTGTTCCTGTGTTGGGTTGTAGTGACTTGGCGGGGCATGCGTAATCATGTCAAATGAATCACCATTTTGGAAAGGCCGTTTGTAGAAGACTTACTGCCCTGGGGTGGATTGTGAGGTTGTCAGCTCTTTTCTGTCCTATCTGCCTTCCAATCCCAGCCTTCTCGCCTTTTATTTATCTATCTATCTATCTATCTATCTATCTATCTATCTATCTATCCATCCATCCATCCATCCATCCATCCATCCATCCATCTATTTATTAGATTTGTATGCCGCCCCTCTCCATAGACTCAGGGCAGCTAACAACAATAAAGAATAGCATTTAACAAATCTAATGTTTAAAATAAATAAAAAACCCTTATTTAAAAACCAAACATACACACAAGCATACCATGCATAAATGGTATAGGCCTGGGGCAGGGGTCCACAAACTTTTTACACAGGGGGCCAGTTCACTGTCCCTCAGACTGTTGGAGGGCCGGACTATTAAAAAAACGTGTGAACAAATCCCTATGCACAGTGCACATACATTATTTAAAGTAAAAAACAAAATGGGAACAAATACAATATTTAATATTTATTCTTCCTCTTTCTCTCTCTCTCCCTTTCTCTCTGGCCATCTGTCTTTCTAGTTCTCTCTCTTTCTCTCTGTCCTCTCTCTCTCTTTCTTTCTCTCTCTTCTCTCTTTCTCTCACTCACTCTCTTTATATCTCTCCCTCTTTCTCTCTCCCTCTCTCTGTCTCCTCCTTTCTCTCTCTCTCCCTTTCTATCTCTCCTCTTTCTTTCTCTCTCCCTCTCTATCTTTCCCTCTTTCTCTCCCCCTCTCTCTCTCTTTCTCTCTCTCTTCTCTTTCTCTCACTCACTCTCTTTCTCTCTCCCTCTTTCTACCTTTCTTTCTCTTTCTCTCTCTCCCTTTCTCTGTCCCTCTTTCTTTCTCTCTGTCCCTCTCTTTCTTTTTCTCTGTCCCTCTCTTTCTTTTTCTCTGTCCCTCTTTCTTTCTCTCTGTCCCTCTTTCTTTCTCTCTGTCCCTCTCTATCTTTCTCTCTGTCCCTCTTTCTTTCTCTCTGTCCCTCTCTATCTTACTCTCTGTCCCTCTTTCTTTCTCTCTGTCTCTTTCTTTCTCTCTGTCCCTCTCTTTCTTTCTCTCTGTCCCTCTCTTTCTTTCTCTCTGTCCCTCTTTCTTTCTCTCTGTGGACGCGCCTCTCAGCTGCAGAGTGGAACGGGGGTGGAGATCAGCGGCGGAGTCTGGTGTTGGGGGCCTGGGGCCATGCGGGACCGCTCATCCAGGCTTGCCGGTCCACGCGTGCCTGGATGAGCGGTCCCGCATGGCCCCAGCGCCGGACTCCACCGCTGATCTCCACCCCCGTTCCGCTCTGCAGCTGAGAGGCGCGTCCACTCCTTCGCCCTCCCAGGCACCCAGCCGCCTCCACCTCCCGGTAAAGTGCCCGATCTCTTCCTGCAGGAACGGGTGGTGGGGCGCCGCGAAGGGCCGCGCTTGAAGGCCACCACAGCGCCGCAGTCCCAGAAAGTGGCGTGCTTTTTAAATGTGATGCTTTCCTTTCCTGCATCAGCCAGCAAAGCCGGGCAGTCGGCTTTGCTGGCTGGAGAAGCGAGCGATCTGGGGCTGCGTAGTTTTGCGCAGGGGGGACAGGGGGACAGGGCAGTCCCCGCCGCCTGTGTCAGCGGCGAGGTGTGCTCACCTTGTGCCGTGGGGGGGAGGCGATGGAGGTCAGGGGTTTTCAAGCCGCCGCCTCCCCCCTCACACACAAACTTAGCCATGGTGCACTTAGCTGTGACTTTCAGTGGACAGTTTTTCAATTGCCAATCGCCTTTTCATGAATTTCGCGTCCACTCACTGCGGAGGAGGAGGGGAGGAGGAGGTGGAGAGGCAAGGGGGCGGGGAGGAAAGCGGGCCTGCAATTGGCCAATTTCTTTCTCGCCTTTAGGGAGAGGAACTGTTGCTGCTCTGCCATAGGGCAGCAACAGTTTCTCTCCCTAAAGGCGACAAAGGAAGGGGCCAATTGCAGTCCCGCTTTCCTCCCTGCCCCCTTGCCTCTCCACCTTCTCTTCGCTGAGCAGCCGACCGCGGTGAGTTGACAGGAGATTCGGGAGCTTATTTTATCGACCAGTAAAATCTCGTGAGCTTGCCACGGGCCGGTTAAAAGACCTCGTTGGGCCGCATCCGGCCCGCGGACCGTAGTTTGGGGACCGCTGGCCTGGGGGAAAGGAATAGTTCAATGTTAGATAGGGTGAATGGAAGAGGCAGATAGTGGCTTCAAAGCAACAGCTCTTTATTTGGGAACTATTTATAACCCAGCAAAGGCTGTCTGACAGCCAGCCCTTTTATAGGGAGCTGCCAGACAGCTTAGCCTATCAGCAGTCAGTATTTTCCCTCCAGAAAAGAGAACTTCACTGAAACTTATGTGATTCAGTCTGAGAATCTATCAGTAAACAATGTATAACAGCACTGATTGAAGCACATTATAGACATTATAAACTAATGAGGCAACAAGGATATAAAGTTTTTAACAGGCCAGATGCTTTCTTTTTTTTAGACAAATGTCAAACTATACTTGATAAATATGTCAAGACAAATTTAAAGCTGTATTCTGAAACAATGTAATGACGACAATCGCTAAATTTAAATGTTATTCAAATTAAATACAATTATTATGATACTGCTTAAGTCCTAATTTTTTTGCTTGGGATAATCTCAAACCAAAATTATGGAAGTTTCTGAAGGCTACATCCCAAAGTTACACAAAACCTTAGATGTGTCTGAAAAATATAAAAACTGAATGGTTATTAAATACAGCAGTAGAAGAAGTAGTATTTGTAAAGTACTAATATTAGTTCGTATTTATACTAGAATAATAAATTTTAATTGTTTTAAAATTCCAGGGTCAAATGATTGTGTTGAATTTCTTTACTGTCCTTCTGGCATAATCCAGGGAAACTAAGCAAGTAATCGTACCAATCTTAGGCTAATTACTGTTGGAGGAGATGCAGAACAAATTATTTAATATTCATGAATCATTGAATCATAGAGTTGGAAGGGACCTCCAGGCTCATCAGGTCCAATCTCCCGCTCAATGCAAGATTCATTAAACCATCCAAAAAGATGACTATCTAGTCTCTGTTTGAAGACCTCCAGTGAAGATGAGCCCATCTCCTGTGGCAAATTGTTCCACTGGTTTATCACTCTTACTGTTAGAAAGCTTTTTTCTGATATCTAATCTAAATCTACTCCCTTGCTGTTTCATTCCATTATTTCTAGTCCTTCCATGTGCTAATGAGAACAGTGCTGATCCCTCTGCTCTGTGACAGCCCTTCAGATATTTATAGACAGTTATCAAGTCTCCTCTCAGTCTTCTCCTTTGCAGACTAACCATCCCTAGATCCTTTAACTGTTCCTCATAGGGTTCAAGACCACTGACCATCCTTGTAACTCTCCTTTGAACTTGCTCTAGTTTATCAATGTCCTTTTTAAATTGGGCCCCCCAGAACTGAACACAGTATTCCAAGTGTGGCCGTACCAAAGTAATGTAAAGAGGAATAATTACTTCATGTGAGCGAGATTCTATGCTCCTCTTGATGCATCCCAGGATTGTGTTTGCCTTTTTTATCGTTATTTATCAAAAAGCTATGAGATACTAGTATCTGTTCTGTCTGGGTCACTCCAGAAGCCAATACCAATCCAAAAAGAGAAGCCAGACACACTGGTAAAAGGCAAAGGCAGTTTTATAAAATTCAAGAAAAACACAGGTAACAGAAAATGTCCTTACAAACAGGAAAATGCTGTATCTTCAGATATATTCATGAAGGCCAAAATTCCATGCAGCAATACAGAATTCTTGCTGCCAAGCCAAGGCTGCAGATAGCAGACCTACACCTCCCACGGATCTTCCAAAGCTGCTGGGCCACAAGCCAGGAACAGAGACGCCGAGAAACAAGACAGGATAACGCCACGCCAAGCTGATAACACTCCACATGGCTTCAAGGGCTTGCCTGCCTTTTAAACCCTGCTGATGAGGACCACACCCAAACCCAGCTGTTTCTACTTCAATGGTGATAATATCTCTTTAACTGCTCCTTTCGCTGCTCTGAACGTCGCTGTCTCATGTCAATGACAGGTTGTGCGTCATCACCTAATGACTCCAAGCTACTGGCTGGGGAGAAACCCCCCCCCCCGGGGCTCTCGTGCTGTTCTCCTTCATCCCATTCTTGATTTTCCTCTCCCCCGTCCGATTGTTCATCCCCCTCCTCTGCGCTGTCATCCTCCTCCGGGCATGGAGCCAGCAGAGACACAGCTGGTCCCTGAGCAGCCTCAGGCTGAATCACAACAGTATCATCCTAAAAGATAGTCAACACTACCCACCTTGGCAATTTCAGTAGCTGTGTATAAATGAGAGGGCTGTAAAGCATTGTGAAGTGGTATAGAAATCTAAATGGGGGGGGGGGGAAAGTGTGATTCCAGAACTACCTTTATTCGTTTCATTAAGGGCTGACTGAATACATGCTGCTAACTTGCAGTGAAGATAAACTGCTTTAAACAATATAGTCATCCTTCCCATTTCATGACATCTTTGTGAATGTTTTTATAGCACTTTTTATTGAACAATATTTTGGTCCACTTGGGTGATGAGAATAACTTAAGCATAAGATAGTCAACATTATACATAACTTGATCTCCTGCCCTTATTGCAACTTTCTCTCTCTCTCTTTCTCTCGTGAGTGAATAACATCAGTGTTTTGTTCTGTGATTTGAACTGCAGCCCACTGCTGTGCTAGAGATGTGGGCCAGAGGTTAAAATCAAATTCTTCAAAGGATCCATATTGTAAGCAATGCTGTTCACAGGAATTTTTAAAAATCAGAAGTGTCGACTTTGATCAAAAGTACAGCCCTAAGCCACTTCTAAGCAAAGCCAAAAAGTATGAATTGGTCTATAATACTCCTGTTGAAAGTCTAAATATGGAATATTTTTACTAAAGCATTTCAATATTTATCTTAAAACAAGCTCAAACTTGGTAAAACAAAGTTAGTGTGGTACTTTAGATAAACTGCTTATTTTTCATTTTATGAACCACAATTCATAGAGAATCCTTCTCTATGTTTAAAATAAGTAGATTCCAGTTAAATTTTTATTCAAAAGCAAGTACCTATGATTTGAATGAGGCCTTCTTCCAAGCAAGCATGTACAGGCTTCATCTACTTAAAACAATAATGCTTTAAGAAGAAAATAGAATTAATTTGAAATGTGAGGATTTTTGTTCCAATCTAAGATAATTTGGAGAGCTTGAAGTTATTTTGGGACAATATTCAAAAGCAAACATTTCTGTTGTCTTTGATTTTTCAATATTAAAAATAGAACTAAGCATCTAATTGATATAGGATCTGTTCTATAGAAATAAAATTATGATTCAGATAAATATGTGATCATAACTAAAATACTTTTAGGTAATAGTTTTCTTACTTGTCAGAAAAGTATAATTTGAAATTATATTGATTTTATATTTGGAAAAAGACCAAGAGAAACACACCTTAATTTATTGCATTGAAATAATATTTTGAGATTAATAAATATTACCATGAATAACTGAATGTACAAGATTATTATTTTTCTTGAACGTGTTCTCAATTTTTAAACTATTTTTCATATTGGTATGTGAGTTTGTAAATTTTACATTTACAGAAGTATTGAAAAAGTAAGGTGAAGCAGGTTCAGATATCTGCTAAAACATTAAATAGATGATCTGATAGTTATACATGGTATAATTTGAAGATAGTTATACAGTGATCCCCCGATTATCGCGAGGGTTCCGTTCCAAGATCCCTCGCGATAATCGATTTCTCGTGATGTAGCGGTGCGGAAGTAAAAACACCATCTGCGCATGCGCGCCCCTTTTTCCATGGCCGCGCATGCGCAGATGGTGTTTTTACTTCCGCACCTGGGAAGACCCAGCAGCTGAGGAGCCGCCTGCCTGCCCGCTTGTCCGCCGCTTTTCCGCTTGTCCGCCGCTCTGGGAGTTGAAGACCCAGGGAAGGTTCCTTCGGCCGCCCACCAGCTGATCTGCTCGGCAGCGCAGTAGCAGCGAGGAGCCGAAGATGGGGTTTCCCCGTTGCCCACGCAAAGGGGAAACCCCATCTTCGGCTCCTCGCTGCTACTGCGCTGCCGAGCAGATCAGCTGGTGGGCGGCCGAAGGAACCTTCCCTGGGTGCCACCCGCCGCTCGAGAGCAAGAGGGGGAGAGATAGAGAAAGAGAGAGAAGGAAAGAAAGAGATGAGAGAGGGAGGAAGAGAGTGTGAGAGAGGAAGAAGCAAGATAGAGAAAGAGAGAGAGAAAGAAAGATGAGAAAGGAAGGGAGTGACGTCATCGGGTGGAAAAATCGCGATATAGCGTTTCGCAAAGATCGAGATCGCGAAACTCGGGGGATCACTGTACATGGTATAACTTGAAGTTTACATTATAATGTTTTAAAAATAGAATTCAATGAATATTCCCTGGGACTCCTTTCCAAAAGATTATGATAAAATTATAATACTATAGGAATTAATTGCCTATAATTACCTATAATCAATACCATATCTTACAGGAAGTAAGATATTATTCTGAATTATTATTGTTGCTATGTTATTACACACTATAGAAATGTCCATCTCATGAAAAATGATGAATTTTCTGAATTAAGTAAATATTTATTAAACAGTTTCACCACCCTTTGTTTTCTTCTGTTGTAGCATCTGCTATTATTTTATTGAGCTCCAATCCATTGTAATTATACTGCATGGTTTTTCCCCCTCAAAAGGTCATTGAAAATCTTGGTCCATTGGAGTTTATTCTTAATACTCCTAGTCATCATAGAGTTCATCATGGTAAGCAATACTGGATATTTCGAATCTATAATATTTATTTTGTTAGATATTATTTAGAATTCTCTTTTGCAATGCCTTTTGGGTGATGAATTTTAAAGTAGTGTTGTAAAATCTTACCAATACCATGGGTTCTTATATCTAAATTAGACACTGGTTACCTATTGATATTCTATATGGCTATATCTCTGTCTGTCTGTTCATATATCTATCAAGTATTTTACTTACACATACACAGACAGAGACAAAGATATTATGAAATAATTATAAGTGATGGCCTTGAGATTACTAGGTTAATAGTGCTTAATTAAAATTATTCAGCATTTAAGTAATAATAATGACTATCTTTTCTCAATTGTGTCAGTGTCTGGTTTCAGCTTAATATATTGTTCAAATCCAATGGGAAAAAATTATTTTTTTCCTCTTTAGGCAGAAATCGATACTGTATTGATAAAAACTATGCTGGTACTTTAATTATTTGGGACAGAATTTTTGGTAAGTCACTTTTGTCATTACCTTATGTTCAGAACATTATAAAAATGCTCCTTCTTGGACTGCCTTTGATAAGGTGACCAGATGTCCTGAATTTTGCGGGACAGCCCTGCTTTTTGCTATTTGACCTGCGTCCCGCTGGGTTTTTTAAAAAGTCCTGCTTTTTAAAAACATCACGTCCATGGGGAGGGGGCTCAGCTCCATCAGCCCCGCTCCAATCTCCCGCCAGAGCAGAGCCCGGCCAGAGAGAGATCGCAGTGGAGAGCACAGAAGAAATGGTCTTGTTTGGCTGGCTGTAAAACCCGGAAGTGCTGCAGGTTCTGCGTAAAACTGGAGGACATGCTAAGAAGAAGTGGGGTAGGCTGCTGGCTCATCCCCGGAGAGACAGGGATGGAGGGAAAGAGGAGGGGGAGTGAGAGAGGGAGGGAATGTGAGAGAAAAGCAGAAAGAGAAAAATTAGAAACTGATGGAGGGAAAGAACGAGTGAGAGGAAGAACAAACAAATGAGAAAGAGAAGGGGAGAGAAAGAAAAAGAGAGGGAGAGGGAAGAGAAAAACAGAAATGAAAGGGAGAGAGTAAGAGAAAAATGAGGGAAAGATTGAGAGAGAGAGAGAGAATGAGAGAGGGAGAAGAGGGAAACAAATGAAAGAGAAGGGGAGAGAAGGAAGAAAAAAGGGAGAGGGAAGAGAAAAACAGAAATGAAAGGAAGAAAGTAAGAGAAAAATGAGGGAAAGATTGAGAGAGAAAATGAGAGAGGGAGAAGAGGGAAACAAATGAGAGAGAGAAGGGGAGAGAAGGAAAAAGAGAGGGTGAAGGAAGAGAAAAACAGAAATAAAAGAGAGAAAGAGAGAGAAATGAGGGAAAGATTGAAAGAGTGAATAACAGAGGGAGAAGAGGGAAACAAATGAGAGAGAGGGGGGAGAGAAGGAAAAGGGAGAGGAGGAGGAAAGAGAGACAAAACAAAAATGAAAGTGGGAGAAATGAGAGCAAAAAGGGGGGGAGAGAGAAACAAATGAGAGCAAAAGGGGGCATAGAGAGGGAAAAGAGAGAGAGAAGTGGAGAGAAAGAAAGAAAAGGGAAAGAGAGAAAGGAAGGAGGAAGGGAGGGAAGGAAGGAAGGAAAGAAGGAAGGGAGACATTTCCCATAGAAAACACCAGGAACTACAAACCCACCCCCTCGTGGCTAGAGAGGTTGCTATTATACTGCAACCAAGACAACTAGACACAATAACAGTTTTTTACCGAACGCCATCACTCTACTAAACAAATAATTCCATCAACACTGTCAAACCTTTTACTAAGTCTGCACTTCTATTTCTACTAGTTTTTCTCATCATTCCTATCACCCATTTCCTTCAACTTAGGACTGTATGACTGTAACTTGTTGCTTGTATCCTAAGATTTTTATTAATATTGATTGTTTCTTCATTGCTTATTTGAACCTATGACAATCATTAAGTGTTGTACCACATGATTCTTGACAAATGTATCTTTTTCTTTTATGTATACTGAGAGCATATGCACCAAAACAAATTCCTTGTGTGTCCAATCACACTTGGCCAATAAAGAATTCTATTCTATTCTATTCTATTCTATTCTACTATTACTATTTAATACTAAACCACCATGTGGTTTAGAATACTTTTTCCTTGTTTTCCTCCTCTAAAATCTAGGAGTGTCTTATACACCAAAAAATACGGTACCCCAAATTTTTAATCAAGACGCCCCCCTTCCCCATCCCCCCCCCCCCCCATCAATGGTGTCCCTCTTTAGTAATGTTAAAATCTGGTCACCGTAGTCTTTGAAGATTACTTAAAAATTTCTAAATGCTGCTCTTGCTTAATAACACAACAAGGTTAGTTCCGTAGAATCAGAAGTTACAGAAGTTAAATTTTTCAGGTTTCTGGCCATAATTCAAAATATTGTAATAGTTTACAAAATATTATATTTCAACTAGAAATAGGACTGTAACAACTTAAATAACTTAATAAGAAAATTCAGGAATAAAGAATAAGTCATATATATTGGGGAAAAATTAGAAAGCCAAACAAAAGGAAATTCAACTAGTCCTCAAGAAGTAGAGCAAGTGATAAAGACATTAAAGCTAACAGAATACTTGCTAATTTCTTTATCAACCTGTGCAGAATGATCTCCCCTGACTAGAATCTCCCTAACTTACATACTGTGGCAGGGTATAATTTTTATTACCTTCTCCTTACCCTCACCCCATAGGTCTAAGGAGGAAGGTTTATGGAAACAAGCTAGAAACAGTAAGAAGACTGCTGTTTTTCTGTGAACATACTGTTCACAGTATTAGGTGATTATTATGCTGAGTGTGTAGTAAGTTGATTATTAATTTATTGTACACATCAACATATTCTGGTTCAATGTTATGGCTTTCTGGTTTTAAGATGACTTTATTTGATATAAAAATCCCTCCAGGGATTGTTATATGGATCATATCTATGCATGACTGAAATGAAATACTGTAATAATAATAATATGTTTCTTTATTATTTATTTTTAAAACTTTGTATTTATATTCTACCTAGGTACCTTTGTTGCAGAAAAAGATAAAGTTGTTTATGGTCTAACACATCCCATAAATACTTTTGAATCTTTACAAGTTCAGGTAGTCATTATTATTATTAAATTTTCCTATATTATTTTTATGTTTTAATAAAAGATCTAGATCAAACTGTCTCTTTTTTCCCTAGGATGGTGATCATGTTCAAGCGTAATTATTTCCTGTGGCTTAGAACAAGTAGTCCTTGAGTTACACATGTAATGGAGCCATTTGTAACCCAAGTATTCATGAGAGTTGAGAGTTGATCTCATTGAATGAGATCACTTGCTGCTTTCACCATGTATTCACTAATTTGATGTGTAGGTAAATATGTGGTTTGTTAAATGCATCTGAGGTATCTCTAGGTGGGGAGAATCCATGTGGGAGGGCCTAGTGATGGAACAGTCCACTTACTTCAGACTTTCCCCAACCCACAGACACGTCATTCTCCCTCCCCTGGGACTCCCAAAATTGCTTGTCCCCATCCTGCTGCGCTGGTGACTTACCTTACGTAGATCTGACTCCTCTTTAGCCTGTTTCTTTGACTGCTTTTCTTTCTTGTTAGCAAAAGACTTGGCAAGGCCTCTGATAATGAAGGCATGACCTTCCAGGCTTTCTTTCTGTCTGGAGATCTGCTTCAGGTGTCTTGTGATGAAAAAGGAGATCTGGAAGGTCCCATGTGGCCTTCCAGGCTTCCTTTTTCACCTGAGATCCACTTAAAAAGTGTGACTTTAGGTTTCAGCAGCCGTTTTCAAAAAGGCTGTGCCGATAGTAACAAAGTTTTAGAGGGACACACCTGCTCTTTTGAAGTTTCCCTGGTGCCAACAAAAGCTTTTTCCAAAGGACTGCCAAAGTCTACTGGAATGCAATCTTCCTGCAGGCTTTGGCAAGGAAACACCAAATGGAGGAAAAGCCTGAAGGACTTTCCCTCCCTTTGCAAAGGTCGAGGCATCAATTCACATATAATAGAGGCCTAAAGTAGAAGATCACAAGAGATCAGTAGCACGGGATCTCACGCTATTGATCTGTCAGTTCTCCCTAGTAGGTGGAGCTAGCCTCCAAGGATGGGAAGACTTTGGTCCCCCCGTGCCTAGATCCCCCTCTTTTGGCTCAGTCCTTAGTCTTAGGATGTGTGCATTTTGCTTATCCTTGCAGTTTGTTCCCATCAAATTTCCAGCATCTTCATTCTTGACTACTTTCTACTCATCCATGAGTTAAACTGAACATCTGTCTCCCCAGTGACACCTGCACCCACCTGGTTAAGGCTGGCAGTGGGTTTCAGCCCTGCCTCGAGCCGTGTCTCCCGCTGATAATAAAGCTGTCCTGTCCCAAAATTCCAGCTGGTGATATCTGAGTGCTGCTCTTTTGCCTATTCTGCCCTCTTAGTGCAGCTCCTTAACTCTCACCTCCATCTGTCCTTTCTACTTCTCTTCTGCCCACTTTTTAAATTTCATGTTATTTTTCTTTCATTTTATACTTTTATTCATTTATTGCTTTGCTATTGTTATGTGTGCATTATTTTTATCTTGTTTTCAATTTTATTGTTGGAAACTGCCCAGAATAGCCCCATAGCAAGATGGGCATAAAATACATTTAACAAATAAAACAAATGATCTTGGTGTTTCCCTTGTTTAATGAAGCTCTCAAACATTAAAATGATTATGCAGATTTTCTGTCATCCTTGTCATGATTGTCCCAAAGAAAAAAAAAACTTTTTAAAAAGGGAACTGGACGTTTTTTGTTTTTCCTTGGAGACACTTTGCTTCTTATTTAAGAAGTTTCTTCAGTTCTGACTGGAGAACTGAGGAAACTTCTTGGATTATATATAATGTGTGTGTTTGTATATTTTCACAGGTACAGGTATGTAGGTCTAGGTATATTCGGGTTTCTTCCCATTTAAGAGAATCCTAACATACTACAGTCAGTGTGCATGTCAGAGAGGGGATGCAGCAATTGGAGATGTTGCTGTGGTTTGGCTTCTGGGTGATGTTTGTGTTTTGTCTGTAGGGTGAGTGTGGTTTTGGGTCTGGTGAGGGTAATTGGTGGTGGTGTCCTGTGTTTGTCAATTTCCATAGCTCTGATTAATCTGTTGATAAGGGCTTGTTTCCATATGTCTGGTAGGTGGGAGGTATTGTCACATTTATTCATATTGTGAGGATGTTCCTCTATTTCAATGGCTTCCATGATTATTCTTTTGTTGGAATGTTCAGTTTTGGAAATTAATTTAGTTCTTTCAAATTCAATTTCATATCTTGTTTTGAGGTGTTGGAAAAGGGAGGAAGTTTTTTCTTCTTTTCTCACCGCGTTCTTATAAGAAGTAAACTGCACACACAAAGCAAACTGACACACACCATAAATACATGACCACACCACAAACTCAGAGCCAAACCAAAACCCAGGATATTACACCACATACATACATTACAAAACAGCTGACTAGTCTGCAGGCTTCAATTGCCACAACTACTTAGGATGGCATCCCTAATCTGCAAACATCAAATAATCTGCATACATCAATTGCATCAATTACTCAAAGAGTTACCCCACCAACTAATTAGGAAGTTTCAACACAGCTTGCAGCAGCTGAACCAGCACTCCAAACCCACCCACCAATATTTATAGAGGGATGGCAGCTCAGATCACGCTTTTTTTGCCCAAGTACAAAGCCAAAAGCACCAGACTGATGATGATGATGATGATATTAATTTAAATTAAGCATTATATAATAAGAAATATATAATATATATTTAATTATAATATAAGAAATGAAATATAAAAAATGACAGACATCACAATCTCCAGAACTCTTCAGTGATGATTTTACACTCTGACAAAGTTAGCAGGCGCTAACAAAAGCTAAGTGAATTTTTTTTTTAAAGTTCTGGAGATTGTGATGTTTCTCATTTATATTATATTATCATTTACATTACATTATTGGAACTCCAAATTATATACACAAATGAATTATAATACATTTAATAATTTTAAACACTTCTAATTTGTTTCAGATATTTTGTTTATAACAATAGGTACTTTGGCAGAAACTTTTTCTGTTGTTTTGTGTGTTTGTGTACTCACAAATACTTTGTTTTCTAAAGAATGAATTGCAAGGGGGAAAGGAAGTAAGTTAAACATGAATTTAATATTCCTTTTTCATTAGCCCTTTGAATGAATAAACCTTTGGTGTAACAACATTCAATGGACTGTAATAATTAAAAAAATCAGGCTGCAGGTACATATTATATTATTTTACAAAATAGTTCATAATACTACAGGACAGGTTAGCAGTGGGCACGGACTTTTCAACTTTTTCATTTTTTTTTTCATTTTTACATATTTTATGCTTTTTTAAAAATTGTAACATGTTTCTCAAATTTTCTTTGGTCTGATTTTGCACACTGGATTGTTTCATGTGTTAGTTTCTGTAAATTTTGTGCACATTTTTCATAGTTATCTGCTCTTTCTACTGCCTTTTTTATTAGTATAGTATGACCACAAGATGCAGACTGAAGTTGTCTATAGTCATTTTCAAGTACCTGTAAATGTTGTATTAAGTTCTAATTTAATTTAAGAAATAGTCTGGTATCAAACCATAGATCCTGAACCTGGTTTATTTCTTTAAAATGTACTGATAAGCAAAAGTTAAAATCTTTTGTTGCAGTTGTTGGATTTGTTTTGGTGAGTGGTTTCCCATTTCCTTCTTCATAGGGCAAAGAGAGAAAGTGATTGGTCAAAGTCACCCAGTTAGGATCAGAATGGAGTATGTCAGTTTCTGGCCTGGTATCTTAACCACAACTTTAATCACTAGCCATTCTTAAATCAAAGAGTCGAATTGAAATAAAAGTCAAAAACCATTTTTTCATTCCAATAGAATTGGGGGGAAGCCCCTGAGATCCAAAATTGCTAATGATATTTAGACAGTTTATCTTCTCAAAAAAGCTAAGCAAAACTTTGTTACAGTCTATAATCAAATATTTTGTTTATAACACTCAGTAACAAAAATTGCTCTGTTGCTTTGTATTCCAATTAATTTTGAACAATATAAACCTAGATGTTTTCCATTTCTACAGTTTCATCATTATGTTTATATATGGAACATATTTTGGACCACGCCTGGATTAGTCAATAAGCTTTCAGTTATATTCAAGGGACCAGGATGGGCACCAGGCAAGCCAAGACTTGGCCTTATTGAGGAAATTCCCGAAGTAAGTATTAATGTCCATTAAGCCTTAAGCAGTTTCTAGATACTATACCCTGGGTCTTTGCAAACAAACTAGCCTAACAGTCAGAAACCCTGCATTCAAGACCCGACTGCTGCTGTGCCACCAGGTCAACTCTCATAATTCGCTTTGGTTCCGATCTAGCAGTTCAAAAGTGTGCAAATACAAACAAATAAATACTCTGGTGGGCACATTAATGAGAACATTAAAGGAGCCCCAAACTGAGCATCCCCTGGCAACAATGAAATCACCATCTAATTATTTTAACCCGGAAGCACTTAGATGCTTCTTACACGAAAAGAAAAACAATAACTATTGATTAAAATAATAAATCAGTTAAAGATATCTCAAGGAAAGTTATTTTCAATAGAGGCAAATAGAAATTATCAATAAAATGTACTGATAATGTATTTTAAATGACTGATTACTTATTTTTAATAACAAAGATAATTTGCTTTTTTAACTATAGATCACTGGGAAGGAAGTTCCTTTCACCCTCAAATTGCCAAGTTACATGTATATCTATGTAATAATGCATTTTGTCTTAATGTTGGGAATTTATGTTGACTTAACTACTTCCAAACATGTAAGTAAAATTAAATTTTTCGTAGAAAGGCTACTTTTAATTTTCTGAAAAAAAGAAATATACAAATGTTTTGCATTGCTGATGATTGATGAATAAAACTGAAAAACAGTTGAATGTAACAACTGTTACATTCTGTATCTTGTGAGACATGATTAGCTAATTACTTTTCAGAGTATAAGACACACCTTGCTTTTGGGGGAGGAAAATAGGGGGAGGAAATCTCTCTTAACAGGTGTTCATCTGACCAGTCTGTTCAGCTTTAGCACATTATTTTATCCCCTGGTTAGGGCTGAAAAAGCCTTTTTCAGAGGGAGTAGAAAGCCGGGAAGATTGTTGTTAGCATTTTTTCCAGTTAGGGTTGGAAAAAAAAAACTTGGGAAAAGCTATATTCAGACACACCCAAAGTTTCAGCCTCTTTTAGGGAGGAAAAAGCTCCACCTTACACTCCAAAAATATATATAATTTAAATTTGGCAAGACAATTGTGATTTTTATTCGCCATTTCGCCATTTTTTTATCTACAATTTATTATGCTTATCCCTTAACTAATATAAGCATATCATTTTGTATAACAGATGAATAAGTAAGTATACAACCATTCAGTGAAGGACTGCTAAAAATTTTACTATGACACTGTGGGTGTGGCTTATGCAGGATGCCCTGCATTTTCTTTCAACATATTTCTGTGCAAATTGGGTGTTCTGGCATTCTCGCCTATCTGGGCAGCAGCCCACCCCTGCAACCATTGCTATTTAGTGGGATTTGTTAAAGAAGTACAAAGTAACACATTTTTTAGCTACTTCTATCAACCGCATTGTGTCCTATCTTAGATAAACGTTTATAGTTGCATTAATAAGATGAACTGATTGAAGATAGCTCAACATTTTGTTGTCTCTCCCTTAAATGTTTGTGGTGAGGATAAAGGGCATTTTATGGTACAATAATCAGAGCTAGAAGTGGCTTATTACCAGATGATTGACCTGTGCCTGCTTATTATTCATGCCTTTTGTTGGTTAAACTAACCGATCTTTAAAAACCTGTCATTCAAGTTATTCCTTTCATAAATTCTCATAAAATCAGAATACCAAAGGAAGTATATTAATGATACCAGGGACAGACTAATAGAATGGAAATGTTTAGAAAAAAGCCAGAATAAAATCCTGGGTGTTTCTTACTTTATTACAATATTTGATGATTTGGGAGTTATGGCAGGTTTCATTGGATTTGCCGTGGTCATAATTGCCAGAATTCTTTTATCTTACCCAAACATAGCTAGTTCTAATAAGGCTTCTTTTATTTCAATTAATTACTTTTGAATAGTCTTATCTGATTAATTTATCTTAGTGCAACCAAGTACTTCTATACTGCTCTATTTTTTTCATGTTCTGCTGTTAAGCAAGTTTTTAAGGAACGGATAGAGGAAACTTCTGATTTTGTCCTGTTGGGTTAAAGGCAGGGTGTCAAATATTTGGCAATTTAGCTAGTGGATAAGATCTTAGGATGCTTTATTCTGATCAGTAAGAAGAACTCTTGAAAGAGGACTATTTATTTCCCCATGATTACCCTGCGCTGGTTAAGGAGAATTTTGCTTTGGCCGACGACATCAATTTAAGAGTATTGCAGAATGTGGACCAATGATAAATACAAAACAGGCAATAATTGTTGAAAGGGATAGTATTACAAAATAATGGAAAAACTGCATAAGAGTCCACATTTCAGGATTCTTGGCCTAGGCATGAAATAGAGACTCAAACTAGACAGAAATCTATGTTGCAGGAATCCTAAAAAAAAGTCTAGAGCTATTGTAGAAATAAAGCATGTATGTGAATAATATAACTTGGCATATATCTTCAATATCAATTTTCCACTACGATGAATTATGAAATGCCCGTAGACACAACTGGAGCTTTTTCCTTGGCTATGTCACAAATGTGGCAATAGTCCATATATAGAAACAACTGTTTTCCTCATTTTTAGACATATGTTCTATTCTACAAAGCACTTGAAACAGTATATAACTTTATAATTCTCATTACTATAGTGACTTTATCTTTGCTGTTACACATGAGCACATAATGTTTTTTTCTCTCCATGAAGTTTCTTGGTATGAAATGTTTTTCTTGGACAAAATAAGAAACACAGAAAAAAAATATTTGGACCAGACCCCTGCACACATTTAGGTAGATGATTCTTCCACAAACAGGTTTAAATAAAAGTCCAATGGGAAAAAACAGCACTCCACTGATTTCTAAAAGGATATGACTCTATTTCAAATTATATTAGACGGAAATAACTTGAAACTTAATAGTTTGAGACAGCAAGAAATGCTCAGTTTAGTTTCCTTTCAGATCTGGTTCTATGTCTTTTGCTTCTCTCCAGAACTTAAATGACAATTAATTCTGACCTTTTTTGGTCTTAGTAAAGAAAGATTCTGACAATGATCACTGGCTTTGTTAGTGATAGTGTTGAAAACAATTTTGTTTCACTGAACATGCTTGTGATACAAAAGTTGCAATTGGTGGAATATAGCAGAATCATCGGAATGCATTTATTTGGCAGGAGAAAAATAAATAACCTAAGTGTTATTTACTTCTTGATTTGAAACAATGGAAAAATAAGAGTTGTTTTATAAATACTTTACGGAATGCAAAAGTTTGGATTTTGTTTTGATGTACCAAAAGGTAGGTAGGAGGTTAATGGATTCAAAAGCAGTAAACACAAAATTAGGTAAAGCTAAAAAGTTTTATTAAATAAGGCATAATATAGATATGAAATATTTCCAGAAAGGACAAAAAAGGATGTATGGCATCAGTAGAATTTCTGAGTTTGAAATCATAATATTCTGATATTATTGATGAAAGGTCTGAAATAAGCATATAATTTTCTACTCATATAATGTTTAAATATCACAAGACAAAGAAAAAAGACTCATATTGATTTACAACATATAGGAACCATTGTTACTACTACAACTACTACCACTTTCTTGTATTTTTCTGCCTAGATTATAGAATTTATTTACTTTCTATGTGGTTTCACACAATAGATCTTCACAAGATTCTGTTCTCCATACTTTGGAACTTGCTGGATCTGCCCCTTCCCCAGAATTTGCTCGGTCCTTCTACCAAGTAGGACATGTGGTGGCTCCTCCTCTTGTTGGCCTTCCAATCCTTCCCATCCTTGATCCTCAATTTCCACCAGGTGGCTCCTCTATTCTCTTCTTCTCCTACAGAACAAGAAAACATAATAATCAGATAAGTCATTATCTTCTGGCTTGCCTATCTCCCTTGCCTCTCTCCCACCCCCCCACTTGGGGGACCGCAAGCTCATCAGGGCCGACCCTTGAGGCTCCGGCAAGGAAAAAACTTCACAAAGAGGACCATTGGCGGCACAGTAGGATTCTTCTTCTTTTTAGTTGCAGTCATTCGCTGGTTGTTTTTCTGCCTTGCCACTGCTGACTTGTTTTCTATTATCATGAAACAACCTGGCCTCTTTTTATATACAGAGTGGGACGATTGTTTCAAAGTCATTTTTTAAAAAGAAAATATAATCTTTATTTAAGATAAATATAGGAGAGGATACATAAAGCAAAAAGACTAAGTGAATATTGGTACAAATGAATTTAGAGTATACACACGCTTACATATATAGAAGAAAATTTAAAATTTAGAGTATATGCACGCTTACATATATAGAGGAAAAATTTAGAGTTTATGCACGCTTACATATATAGAAGAAAATAAGGCTAAAGAGAGAGAAAGAAAAAAAGAGAAAAGGGGGAAAGAAAGAGAAGAGGAAAAATTAAAAAGAAAAAAGAAGAAAGAAAGAAAGAAGAGATACATTCATATCTATGTCATTTTGTTCCATCCCCAGGGCTTAGTTTCTATTTTCCAAAAAGGTATTTATTAGTGCAACAGTCCCAGTGCTCCCTTAAAAAGTTCACATCATTGGTTCACCCACCCAGAGCCACTTGGCACCTAAAGCCTACTGCAGGCCTCGAGCACGCTGCTTACTGGTTTTTTTGGTAGCACACTCTAAATTACTGGGCCTTGTCGGGACTCCTGTCATGGGAGATTTTTCTAATTTGCCTTTATCTCCACGAGGGCCTAGTATCTGCACCATCTCTCAATTACTTTGGAGTCACTCCAAATAAGCAGAGGGTTGCAGAGGCCCCAAGACCAGGAACTTTTTTGCTATTATGGAGAGCAAACAGAGACCGACTCCTAGGCCCCTCTGTTGTGAGGTTCCTCAGGGGTCAGTTCTCTCTCCCCTACTGTTTAACATCTACATGAATTTGCTGGCTGAGATCATCTGATGGCACAGGGTGAGTTTTCAACAGTACGCTGATGGCACGCAACTGTACATTTCCACCCCGTATCAATTCAGTGAAACAGTGGCTAGGGGCTTTGAGTGTCTGGTTGAGTGTCAACAGGCTCAAGCTCAGCCCTGACAAGACTAAGTGGCTGTGGGTTTTGCCTCCCATGGACAATTCCATCTGTCCATCCATTACTTGGGGTGGAAATCTTGACCCCCCTCAGAGAGGGTCCACAACTTGAGAGTCCTCTTTGATCCACAGCTGAGGCTAGAACAACATCTCTCAGCTGTGGCAAACAAGACCTTTGCACAGGGAGTCTCTCCTCACAGTACTCATGCCCTCATCATTTCAATGCTTGATTACTGCAATGCGCTCTACATGGGGCTATTTTTAAAGAACTTTTGGAGACTTCAGTTAGTCCAGAATGCAGCCGCACAAGCTGTTATGGGTTTTCTCAGATATACCTATGTTTCTCCATTACTCCGTGAGCTGCACTGGCTACAGACTGGTCTCCAAAAATGTTGGTTATTACCTATAAAGCCCTACATGGCTTAGGACCAGATTATTTATGGGACTGTCTTCTGCCTCACATATCCCAGCAACTCGTCAGATCTCGCAGAGTTAGCCTTCTCCAGGACCTGACGGCCAAGCAATGCTGGTTGGGAGGATGATAGGGAAAGGCCTTCTCTGTGGGTGCCCAGGCCCTGTGGAATCAACTTTCCTCTGAGATTCATACTGCCCCCACCCTCCTGGCCCTTCTTTAAAAATACAGCTTTGTAGGCAAGCCTGGGCATTAGTGGAATGGATGACTGATGGATGAATGCTTTTTAATATTTTGTGGTTTTATATTGTATCCTATTTTACTTTTGTATGCCTGAGTCCACTGATATGTGTTTAATTCTAGAACTATTCTTGCTGCAGAGTTGCTGTTCTAACATGTATGAATGTACAGGACATGGCCATACCTGCAAGCGTAATTCTCATATTTCCCTGAAATGGAAACAACACCAAGATTTTAATATGTTTTTATTTATTTATTTATTTATTTTGTTTATTTATTCGATTTTTTTATGCCGCCCTTCTCCTTAGACTCAGGGCGGCCTACAACATGTTAGCAATAGCACTTTGCTGGAGAGACGGAGTAACGACACGGACACCAGAGCTGGATTTAAATTGGGTCATTTTTATTAACATAAATTTGCATAATTTATTCAATACTTTGCATAAATTAGCATAATCAACTATGACCCGGAACTGGACCTGCAGGGTCAAACAACTACTTCCGGGGCGGAAATGACATTATGCCAAAAACATTCCTGGGCAACTCATGGGCGTATCTCGATGCAAGTCCAGGTGAGGGCCAGGCCGTCACCTGCGACCCTGCCATGCTGTGCATGAGGGGGGTCCCACCGGCTAACCGGAATCCGGGAATTAAAGGTGTAGGACCCAAAGACAGGTTCCCCCCAGCTGCTCAGGCAGAAACTCCCTCCATGAGCTTGCGGAGAACCTGTCAATCATCCCCAAAGATGCCCAAGGGAGAACGCGCGGTTGCTAAACCACCCCAGTTTTCCGCCCCTAACCTGCCTACCCAAATGACCAAAGGTAAGCCAATTAACCTAATAAATGCAAGCACCCCCTAACCGCACATCCATCACCTCAGTGTGGAATGGGCGAAAAAACAGCCCCGCTAAGAGGCGGAACTGCAAAAAATTCCCATTCGGCCCCCTAAGGGCGACCCCTAAGCACACTGTGAAATAGTGGAGGGCGGGCGGGTGTCTGCTCTTCTTTGCAGTCCGGGCGAAAAGGGAGAGCCCCGGGCCTGCTCGCCCTTATATAGGGCGAGCAGGCCCCGCCCGGACAAATCAGGAGCCTGGCCAATCAGGCCCTGATCTCCCGAGCGAAGTCTCGCATCGCGAGACTTCGCCCGGGATCCAAGATGGCGGCCGCCATGAGGGACCGTGTCTCCCGGTCCCTCCAGCAAAGCCTGCCTGCCGGGTAAGTCCGGCGCTGCCCTTGCTGGAGAGACGGAGTAACGACACGGACACCAGAGCTGGATTTAAATTGGGTCATTTTTATTAACATAAATTTGCACAATTTATTCAATACTTTGCATAAATTAGCATAATCAACTATGACCCGGAACTGGACCTGCAGGGTCAAACAACTACTTCCGGGGCGGAAATGACATTATGCCAAAAACATTCCTGGGCAACTCATGGGCGTATCTCGATGCAAGTCCAGGTGAGGGCCAGGCCGTCACCTGCGACCCTGCCATGCTGTGCATGAGGGGGGTCCCACCAGCTAACCGGAATCCGGGAATTAAAGGTGTAGGACCCAAAGACAGGTTCCCCCCAGCTGCTCAGGCAGAAACTCCCTCCATGAGCTTGCGGAGAACCTGTCAATCATCCCCAAAGATGCCCAAGGGAGAACGCGCGGTTGCTAAACCACCCCAGTTTTCCGCCCCTAACCTGCCACAGGAGTGGGGGTCAGATCTCTATCTTGGCCCCCCGACTCCCCCCTCTAGCTGCGCCAGCTCACGCAGAGACCGCTGCAGGTCCTGTAAGAAAAATGGCGTTCCCCCGCTCAGACAGGTGAACGCCATCATCTCGGTAAAGTCATGGCCGGTCTATTGAGATAAGGGGATGGGGTACTACCACTCCACCCAATTCTCTAACCGTTTTACCCAGAGCCCTATTCACCCGTCGCCTAGCCCGGTGAACGGCCCTAAGGGGAGAGGCGTCCCTCCACTCAAGCCTAGGTAATATTTCTGACCACACCACTTGCGTGGTGGGCCAGACCTCACGAAGCCTTCGCAGGTCTTCGCGTGCCTGGATGATCAGCGCCAGGCCTCCCAGTATGCACAGGTCATTGCCACCTAAGTGCAATACCAGCCACCTGGGTGCGGCCACAGGACACTGCCCACCCAAACCCACTTGGGCACGACTCCAGGAGCCGCCCCCCAATACTGCTGGGCGCAGCCACAAAATGCTGACCGCCCAGCAACGCTGGTAGGAGACCCTCCCACCGCATACCTCTTCGGCCCATCCAGGCAACCCTGACCCACCGCCCCAGGGACGGCTGGGTCCCGATGGCGCTCCTGGCCGCCAGGCGGCCGGCCCAGCAAATCATGCTGTGGCCACACAGCAGCGCCGTCGGTATCACGTTAGCCTGGGGACCTGCAAGAGGACACACACACAGAGAGGTTACCTAGCCTAAGCCCTGCCTAGGATCCTCAGCGGGCCTAACATAACCCAAATATGCCGCTGACCGCCAGCGGCCGATCACCCGAATCCAGTGGGCCGGGAAACCAGAAAGTGCCGTGCTAGTGGCGGCGCCGATACGGAACGAACGCGTTCCATAACCGGCGGGATCCGTGCCCCTGGGCCATTGCCCTGGGTCTAACGCACAAAATTGTAAACGGGTCAGAAGGGGTACCGTCCCAATGCCTAGACGGGTACCCCGGACCTGACCCCCGCAGAAAACAACAAAGCTGTAGGGCGGCCACCGTACACACCGATTGGTCGGCGGCCGCACTAAGTTAGATGGTAACCCCTCTGCGTAGCTGATCTGACTTAGACCGCCTTACCACAAGGGACACCCCCCCTTGTCTAAAGGCCAGATCAGCGTGCTGGAAGGCACGGAGCGAATTGTCAGCCTGAGATGAGGCCAGGCCTCGCTGACCCCAAGGGCCCCAAAAAGCATGACACAAGTCGCTGCCCCAAAAAGACGGGCCTCTTACAATGAGGAACACAGACTGCCAAAAACCACGTTGATTAAAGACAGCTGCTCCACCATCAGAGCCTGACGAGTGTCACCAGGGGCCCCCGCTCGCTCCCTCATACAGCCATCCAGCACCTTCCGGATGCAAAGTCACCCGAAAAAGCTGCAAACCCCGCCGCCTTGGACAGAAGGCGAGGCCGGCTAACCAGGACCGGATCGTCCTAACTGACAGGCCACGCTGCCCAAGCTGGACGCAGAACCCGGCCAGGCGCTATACAGGGACGGGCCAGCCAAGCTGGTAACCCCTGCCCTGCCTGAACTCCCCAAACTCCTTACCCGCACGCTGGTATGCCCCAAGGGTGCCGGGCGCTACAGACAAGGGGATTGCCCGGGATGCCCCGTCTCTCCACCACTCTGGATCTCTCCCAGACTCCAGAGGTGGCCGGGAAACTCCTCTGGCAACTCTCGGGCCCACGGGGCCAGGGTCCGAAACTTGGACAACTGACCACGGGACAAGGCATCAGCGACCCCGTTATCCAACCCGGGGACATGCTTAGCCAAAAACAATGCGTTTAGAGACAAGGACCTGTGCACAAAATGGCGGACAAGCCGCATGACCCTGTCGCTCTTTGAGGACAGGGCATTCACCACATGGACAACCGCTAGGTTGTCACACCAAAAGTGCACGGTCTTGTCCCTAAACTGCTCCCCCCCAAAGCTCTAAGGCCACTATTAAGGGGAAGAGCTCCAAGAACGTCAGGTCCTTAACCAACGAAGAGGCACTCCATTCCGGAGGCCATGCCGACCAGCACCACTGGTCACCTAACACTACCCCGAAACCACAAGTCCCCGCAGCATCAGAGCAGAGCTGCAACTCAGCTGCCAAAAGAAGCTCGTGCCGCCATTGAACCTGACCAAGAAATCCCGCCACACACCGAGGTCAGCCCTGACCCCAGCGCCGAGGCGGGTACGATGATGGGGCAAACGGAGCCCCTTCATCGCATCATACAACCTCCTGGAAAAAGCCCTACCAGGAACAACTACCCGACAGGCAAAATTAAGAATGCCTGCCAATTCCTGAAGCTGCCGTAGGGTCACCTTCCGGCAGCCCAGCACCTCATCAAGCTTCCTATTAATCTTGACCAACTTCTCTAGGGGCAATCTGGAAGATTGCTCCTCTGAGTCCAATTCAATACCCAGAAAGGTAATCCTGGTGGCGGGGCCTTCGGTCTTCTCAGAGGCTAAAGGCACCCCCAATTGAGCACAAAGGGCTTCGAAGTCCCGCATCAGAGCGAAACATTGCTCCGAATGCGCAGGCCCCGCCAACAGGAAATCATCAAGGTAGTGAACGACAGTACCCAGACCACTTTGCCTCCTGAGCGCCCATTCCAAAAAGGTGCTAAAACTCTCGAAAAGAGAGCACGAGACAGAGCAACCCATGGGTAAGGCTCTGTCCACGTAATAACCCCCCTCGAAACGGAAGCCCAACAGCCCAAAGTCGTCTGGGTGTATGGGGAGGAGCCGGAATGCCGACTTAATGTCGCATTTACCCATAAGGGCTCCCACCCCACACTTCCTAACCATAGTCACGGCTGCGTCAAAGGACGCATACCGGACTGAACACAGCTCGTCAGGAATGAAATCATTCACTGACTCCCCTTTTGGAAAAGACAAATGGTGAATCAACCTAAATTCACCACTCGCCTTTTTGGGGACCACACCTAAGGGAGACACACGAAGATTCGGGAAGGGCGGTTCCGGGAAAGGCCCAAGGACCCTGCCCTCGGCCACCTCCTTCCGAATCTTCTCCCTAACAATGTCTTCATGACCAACAACCGACCTAAGGTTGTCAGACATGAAGGCCCTCCTAACACCCAGGTAAGGGATCCTGAATCCCTCCAAAAAACCTAGCAAGAGAGCGGCCGCTCTCGAGCGAGGGTGGTAGTCACCCAACCAACCCTCAAGCACCATTAAATTAATTGGGCTGGGCCCCTTTTCCCCCAGCAGGTGGGGGAGGCTTTGGGGGACCCGAGCCTTTTCAATCCCCTTCTTGGGGCGGGGGCACACGGCTGCGGAATGGTTCCCCCCACAACTCCCGCAGGCGTGCCGAAACCTGCAAGTGGGACGGAAACACGCCCCCCTTGCAGCGAACTCGTGACACACCAAAGAGGCCCCTTTTCCAATGGCACCCGCCACGGCCTTGGCCGGTGCGGGCGTCGCGGGCTCCTCTTCCATAAAGTGACCGCTATTGGTCCTATCGCAGCCCTCCTTCCCTGACATATGCGTGGCCTGGAACCACAGGTCCGGAACCACCATATCCCAAGGCAAGTAGGGGTCATGGGCAATACGCATCCTGAACCCCTTGTCGTAATGCCTCCATATGGTGCCCCCATATTCAAAATGGGCCCTCGCTATAAGGTCGATGTACTTCAGCAAGGCAGCGGCCCTACCCGGCTGCCTCTGAATTACCACCGACGCAAAGGTCAGAAAGGCGTACAGCCACGAGCTGAAGCACTTTGTGACCTTTGTTTTCTTAACCTTCTCCCCAGGGACCACCTCCTTGTCCTGTTTAGGGACCTCCCTGTTTAAAATGGAGAAAAGATCGACGTACTCCCCCCGCCATATTGCCTCCTTTACTGACGGGTGAAGATGGTACCCTAAAGGCGTCGCGGGCAACCCACAAGGGATGGCCCCAGGCTTGATGCTGGTGAACGGGTCCCACACCGTGGTGGCCCCCGAGCCCAGCACCCCAAGCCCCGGTGGATACATAAAAGGAACCGGTGGCATAATGGCCGGTGGAGGAGGGATCCAACCCCCCACCCCCGCCCCGGTTGGGACAGGTACCCCCGGCTCCCCTGCAAGCGGAGCCGGCGGGGACCAAACCTGTCCACAAGTGCCTGCAGCAGCTCCCATAAAGCTGTTGCCACCCCCCACTGTGGGCGGGATGAACCCGGGACCCTGCACGGGAAGGAGCGGTGATGTGCCTACGTGTGGTGCAACCTCACCTGCCCCGTAAGGGGTAGAAGCCATCCACGTTGGGCCCATCCTTGTTGGGCCCTGGAACGATGACGACTGCCCCGACTGGGCCCTCTGCCCGGTGTGTCCCGTCTGCGGGTTGTGGGCCCCTTGCCCCTCTGGGGTTGACTCCACTTCGGGGTCGGTGCCCCATGCTGCTGTGGCAGTCGAAGGAAGCCCCTCCGGACCTGCCCCCGACCGCCACCTCTCCAAATCATCAAGACGCTCCAAGACCCTGGCCCAGGAGAGAGAAGGGGAAATCTCGGGGTGAGGGACAGTGGGGGTGAATCCCACCACCCCCTCTACCGGGATCCCACCCAGGGGCCCCTCTGCCGCCGCCCGAGCCCGGGCAGACGGCCTGGCAGCCCTCCTGGGCCGCACCACTGGTGGAGGCCGATGGCCCTGAGCTGGACGCTTTTTAGGGGCCATGACCCTAATTAATAATCTATGTATAACAAGAATAGAAGAAGGGCGTGCCAAAAAACCCCCCCCGAAGGCCCGACACCCAGACAAGGCCTACCCTACCCGCAGGCCTTGCAGCGCACACCTCCCAGGAGGCCCAGACACCAACCCCTCCCAAACTGTGGCAAGGAAGGCCCCACCCAGGCCTTTTATAAGAAGGCCTCAAGCCCCAAGGAGGACCCCCGCGGGCCCGCGAGGACACCCCAAGGGCAGCACACCACCCCACCACCAACGATGGTACTGTGGCTCCAAACCGGAGCGGAGCCCAGCCGATGCTGGCTCCGCTATGGTAAAGGGCTTCCCGCTGGTCTGCAGGCCACAAAATGGCGCCTCGCACGAGGTCGCCAACAAAATGGCCGCCGGAGCAGAACGAACGAACGTCTGCTCTTCTTTGCAGTCCGGGCGAAAAGGGAGAGCCCCGGGCCTGCTCGCCCTTATATAGGGCAAGCAGGCCCCGCCCGGACCAATCAGGAGCCTGGCCAATCAGGCCCTGATCTCCCGAGCGAAGTCTCGCATCGCGAGACTTCGCCCGGGATCCAAGATGGCGGCCGCCATGAGGGACCGTGTCTCCCAGTCCCTCCAGCAAAGCCTGCCTGCCGGGTAAGTCCGGCGCTGCCCTTTTAATAGAGCATTTATCATTGCAAATCACAACCACTTAGCATTCTTATCTCCATATCTTTGAGAGTTTGTTTCTTTGTTGCTAGTCAACATTCCATGACTTACATTATCATTTATACTGATGAGTATTCAGTAAATTTTAAGTTTCAGTGATAGATTGTCTGATTTCATAGAACAATAACAGATAGTGTTAATTTCTCTTTAGTCATCCAGTCATATATTACAGTGTGAAGTCACATATGAACTCAGATATTTATACCTAGGTCACTAAATATGTGTTGTATACAGATATATTTCCGTTCTATATCTCTGTATAGGGATATTTTTCCCTACTGTTTTTCTCAGTAGACAGGTAACATCTATTATATCTGTTTCAGAGTCTTTGATAAAACCACAGTGGTTTGGCTAAGTATTGAGGTATCAAAGCATAGTGAACATTTAAAAATGTTCATTGTATAGAATACCAGATTAACTTGTACTTTGGGCAGTGGCATACATTATATTTGCCTTTCTAAGTGGGAGTGTTGCATTAGTTTGCCAGACTGCTAATAATTCATTTCCTTCTGAAATTTTATTGAGCAGTACTAAAAAGCATTGTGCTCCCTGTATTGTAAGGAGCTTCCCAATTAAATTTTCTCTTTTTCGGTAAGGGAAAATAGTTTAACCTAAATCAGTGTATATTTAATTATATAAAATGTGCTAGTAACTATATTGTGCTGAGAATAATTGCTGCAATGAACTACCTTTTAGCATCACTTTTATCCGAAGTATGAAAGTGGCTCTGTGCTTAAAATGTTGGCACAAATGAGAAATTTGTGTTGGCTTATAAACTGATTAAGTTGTGTGCATATTTAAAGCAATGGATCTGTTTTTGTAGTTTAATAGAAGTTAAAACTTTAGGGATGACGGCTGCCTTTTGAATCTTCAGTGAAGCAAACCCACTCAAAAATGGCCTGGGTCAGAGGGCCTAATGAGTTCCCCATACCCAGAGAAAAAGAGTTTGTGCTTAATTTGAGACTCCTATTCAACAGCATCCTAGTTGATAGCTATTCTTTCAGCTACCATGACTTTTCAGAAATAATTTAATAGCTTTCAAATAATCAACACTGCCTTCATGCTTTCGAATAATCAACTATCCTATCATAAATCACAATATTTTTAAAAAGTTTAAACAATAAGTCTTTCATCACTAATAAATGAACAAATATTATCTTTTTTATAATCAAACAAATTAATGTAACCATTTTAGCAATTTCTGTTATTCCATTCCACCTTATAGATATTAGCAGTTTGTACACTAGGTGTACAAACAATAATCTTACAGAGGTTATCATATATAAAAAGAATGTGACGAAGATGAGAAGCAACATGAGAAAATATTATTTTACTGAAAGAGTAGTAAGTAAGTAGAAAGAACAAACTTCCATCAGACATGGTTGGTAAATCCACAGTAACTGAATTTAAACATGCCTGGGATAAACATATATCCACTCTAAGATAAAATACAGGAAATAGTACTGTATAAGGGCAGACTAGATGGACCATGAGGTCTTTTTCCACCGTCAGTCTTCTATGTTTCTATGTTTCTATTTTTTTTTCAAACCACTTATCCAGTTTTCCCAAATTCCAGTCTTCAACTTATGAACACAATTGGGACCAAAACTCCAGTCATAAGTTATTGCAGTCTTAAGTCATAGTAACCATGTGACATTTTTTGAAATGATCATTTAAAAAACCCCACTGTAGCTGTTGCCTTATTCTTGTGAATGCCTTATTCTTCCAAATAAACCTTTTTCTTCTGAAGTTAGCAAAAAACATCACAATTCATGACCATGCGATGCTGCAACCAGACACCAAGGAGAGAAGTTTGTGAAATGCCAGAAATATGGTCATGTGATCGCATTTTACAATGGCCATAAACATAGAAACATAGAAGTCTGACAGCAGAAAAAGACCTCATGGTCCATCTAGTTTGCCCTTATACTATTTTCTGTATTTTATCTTAGGATGGATATATGTTTATCCCAGGCATATATGTTTATCCCAAAGCATCTATTCTACGCCATTTTAACTACAAATGATTATAAAATGATAGTAATTACTTGAAGATTATCTGTAAAATTCTCAGGATTACTGTATATATTTGAGTCCCAATTTTTTCAGCCGACAAGCATGATAAAATATCCTTCCTGTTGTTCTCATTTCCAACATAAATCTGAAGCATCTTTATACATTCTAAATTATTTTTCTGGTATAATACGTCAACAGTACAGCATTTAATAAAAGTATATGCTGTGTTTCCCTGAAAATACAACATGTCTTGATATTAAGCCCAACAGGGCTCTCCAGGGCATGTGCTGAAATAACCCATCCCCAAATAAGCCTCCCCTGCAAAAAATACTTTCCTGGGAAAAGGGGAACCTGGCCCATGCACCAAGGCCAAACTGCTTGGGAGCAGCAGAGGTAGCCACTCCCTCAAACGGTGGTTGCCCCCAGTGTGTGGGTTTCCCATTTGTTCCAAGCCCCCACCCTTTCATCAGAAAGAAGGTAGCAGCAGAAACTCAGCCGGTGGGAGGAAATGTTTGGTGTCCATTTCTGTGATTTAACTCACGGCCAACGGCATGGTGTGGCAATAAATGGTGGGAAAGAGACAAGGTGGCGGGAGGGCCCTGCTACAAAGCCTGCTGAGAGAGTTGCCTGCTGAGCCAGAGGTGCAAGGAGGTGGATCCCGGGCCAGACAGGTGGAAGGGCATTTTTGTGTCTCTCCACATCACACTGGCAGAGGGGGGGAGCGGCTCTCCTCCCCTCCTTCCACAATGTCCCCAGAATCTCAATTCCCTCCTCTTCTCCTTGCAGACAGGAACACATTTCAAAATGCCACCAGAGGCAGAACCCAGAGGAGCTGAGCCATTCCCGTAAAGTGTGCGCATCTTGTGTCAGTGCCTGCTTGCTCTCTGTCACTCTGCCAGCCAAAACAGTGGCCACCAAGAGAGAGAGAGAGAAAGAAAGAAAAAGTGAGAGACGGGTGCGCATAGGCACCAACACAAGATGTGCACACTTTGCAGGACTGGTTTGGCTCCTCTGGGCTCTGATTCCAGTAGCATTTTAAAATGCACTGCTGCCTGCAAGGAGGAGGAGAAGGCAAGACAGGGATCGAGGCTCTGGAGGCTCTCCCGACACCACAGTATGTTACGCATGTTACCTGAGTCTGGCAGTTCTGTGCCGTCTCTCAGCAAGTCTGTGCAGAGAAACCTTACAAAATACAGAAAAACTTTTCATGCTGGCAAACAATTAACACCTTCTTGCAGCGAGAAGTTTGTCAGTACTTTGCAAGGTGTTTCCCTGCACAGACTAGCTAAGAGATGCTACGGAGCTGCCAGACTCAGATACGATGTGTGTCTTGCACCATGCTCGCCCCACCATGAGATACATATCTTACCCAAGTCTGGAAGCTCTGTGGCATATCTCAGCCAGTCTGTGCAGGGAAACATTGCAAAGTACAGAAAAACGTCTCGTGAGGGCGAGCAATTAACAACTTCTCACAGCGAGAGGTTTTTCAGTACTTTGCAAGATGTTTCTCTGCACAGACCGGCGGAATGACAACACGGAGCTGCCAGACTCAGATGAGATGCATGTCTTGCATCTGCCTGGCCAACCTCCTGCACCCAAAAATAATAAGATCTCTCCCAATGATAAGGCCAGGGCCATATTTTGGTGGTCAAATGGGTCTTATTTTTGAGAAACATGTGAACCTTTTTCCCCCGGGTACTGAAAATGTGTGTGCATGTGCTATTGCGCATGCATGAGTTCCCACAACCATAATTCAATGCTTATGAACCGCAAAAATGGCCTTCCCCACAGAGGCCCTATTTCCCAACCTCTGTGGGCCTGGTAGGCCCATTTTTCACCATCCCCAGACTCCAGAGGCAAAAATGTCCTCCCCATCTCCCCAGAAACTCTCCAGAAGCTGAAAATGCCCTCCCAGTGCCTCTGCGCAAGCCAAAAATCAGCTGGCCGGAACGTACATGCACATTGGAGCTGAACTAGGGTAATGGTTCATGTGCCAGCAGATATGGCTGTGCCTGCCACCTGTGGCACCCGAAACCATAAGTTCGCCATCACTGATATATAATGTACAGTGATCCCTCGATTTTCGCGGGGGTTACGTTCCAAGACCTCCCGCGAAAATCGATTTTCCGCGATATAGCGGCGCGGAAGTAAAAACACAATTTTGGCTGCCCCCGCCCCCCCCCCAGCGCCTCTGGCGCCCTCGCCCCTACCACCCGCCCGCCCGATCCACCCTGTTCCCCGTAGGCACCCGCCGTTCGCCGCTCGCCCACCCGCCCGCTGCCCACTCCCTTCTGTCCAACCTGCTGTTAAGGACGGCTAAGCAACTTTTCCCCGCGCACACACACACACGCACACAAAGCGAGAAGGGGGTGGAAAGGAGAAGAGGCGGCGGGAGGCAGTCCCGCGTCCCGCTGCCCTAAGGCTTTCCTTCCCCCAGCATCTCCCCCTTGGCTCACCCCTCAAGCTCACGCCTCTTCTCCGCTGGAGCAGGCAGCTGTCCTCGCCCGCCTCTGCTCCCCTTCGTCCAGCTCCCACTCACCCGCCGAGCCCAGGAGCAGCCACTCTGCAAAACTTTTGGGGGGCTCTCCCAAGAGCCTCCGCCTCTCGGCCCGGCCCAGGCCCAGGCTGCTGCTGCTGTGGTGGTAGTGGAGAAGAAGAAGGAGGAGGGTCAGGGGGAGGCTCCCTTCCAGCCAGCCGGACCCTCACGCCCAGCCTGCCACCTGCCTTTCTCGTTCGCTTCCTCGCGGTGCGCCCTCCCTCGCGCTTCTTGCCAAAAGGGAATGGCCACTGCGCCGCCCTCACGACGTCCCGGAGCCCAGGCTGCTCCCGCTTTGCCCGAAGGTAGGAGTGGTCACGACGGTGGTTAAAATTATTTTCTGAGCCAGAACTGCAGAAAAAACAATTGCTGCCAGTCTGCCTTCCATTGAGGACTTTATATACTGCAAAAGAGGGCGGTCAAAATAACCGTGGTATAGAAAAAAAACCGTGGAGTATTTTTTAATTAATATTTTTTTTAAAACCGTGGTATAGCGTTTCGTGAAGTTTGAAGCCGCGAAAATCGAGGGATCACTGTAATACAAATTTCAATTCTTTCAGCCACATATTTCCCATTTGTATATTATAACCAAGGTATCTGAATTGAACTGAATATACTTAATGTTCCCCTCAATTCAAATATGAAGAGTCCAGATTCCAAATAGTAGTATTATTTGATATATATATAATAGCTGTGATGCAGAAATATATATATAAGATTAAACTGTCTGACTTATTCTCTTTCCATACTCCAACCCTTCCTTTTTTAACAGAATTTTTTTTTTAGTTGCTAATATTCTCCAAATAAAGATTGGAAAGTATAAAGATCTAATGCTTTTAAGAGAAAAGCTGAAGAAAGGAGGTAGTATGTGATGTGATATTTATTTAGAAAACAGGTCTACCACTTTGTTTCTGGTCATTAAAGGTTCAAATAATGTCAGAAGGATAAACTGTAATAAGAGTGAAATAATTATTTCAAAAGCAATATTGTGCAAAGAATTATTTGAAAGAAAATATCCAATTTTTGTAATCTTCAGCTTTGAAACCTGAAGAAGGAATAAAGGATCTGCAGTGGATTTGCAGTTGTAAAGCTTAAAGTATCAAACTACTCAAAGAGCAGACAGTAACAAACTCATATAATTGAGACTGAAAGTTCAGACTACCTCACTGGGAAATTTAGAACACAATATCTCTCCAGAGAGCTAACCTAAATGAGTAATTTGTCTGCTTGTTGTTTTAACAGACATTATCACAGGTAACTCTTCTCATGAGGATTGGCTACATTGTTCTGACATTGACCTCCATTGGGTTCCTTATGGACCAAAGGTAGGTAATTGAGCCTTTATTTCTATATCCCTTCGTTAGACAGTAAAAGCATTTTGTCTGACATAATAGTTTCTTCTGGTGCTAAAATTACACAAAGGACAAATGTCAAAGTGATAGTTTTTGATTTAAGCAAGGGAAATACTTTATATATCTCTTCTGAATAATAGAGGAGGTGAAAATAATGCATCCTAAAGACTTGGGGGGAGGGTTGGTCTAGGTCAATAGAAGAGAGAAACAATGGAGGACTTTTTTCATATAATAGCAAAACAAAGCTCTTAGTGCTGATCGCTTAGTGATGCCACTAGGTGTGGCCACTAGGAATTTTTAATTAAAAAGTTACATGCAAATTGTCTAGCTTCTGACTTAGCTGTTTTCTTGAAGAATCTAGGACCTTGAGACAATATATCTAGGACAGCCACACCTCCTAGCCACTCCTACCTAGCCGGTCATTAGGGCATATAACTGGTTGTTAAAGATCTCTCTCTCTCCCTCCCTCCCTCCCTCACTCACTCTCTCACTCTCTTTCCCTCCCTCCCTCCCCCTCTCTCTTCCCCACTCTGTTTCTCTTTCTCTCCTTCCCTCTCCCCCTCCCTCCCTGTATCTCTGTCTCTCTCCCCCTTCTCCTTCTGTACTTCTCTGTGTGCTTCTTGCTCTGTCTCTCCCACCTCTCTTTCCCTTCTCTCTGTATCTCTGTGTATCTCTTTATGTCTCCCTCTCCCCTTCTTTAACTCCCCTCCCTTCCCCCTCTCTCTATCTCTCTCTCTCTCTTCTTATCTGCTCCCCCACTGTCCCTCTCAGTCTATCTCTCCCCATCTTTCCTCCTCTCTCTATCTCTCATTCTCTGTCTCTCTCCACCCTTTCACTGTATCTCTGTCTCTGTGTTTGTCTCTCCACCTCTCATTCCCCATTCTGATGTGAAGGATCGAGAAAGCCATGAGGCATTCTCCCATTGTCCCGCAGCACAGTGGACTTTCTTTAGTGCACTTCACAATGGGGGAGATTGGGTCTCCTTCTCCTCCTGAAGCCCATTATGACATGGAGCCACAATGTAACCCTCCCTCACCCCTAGCAGTAGGATGCGGCTTAAAACTCTGAGCCCAAAGCAGTGGGAGGTGAGGACTGCCTTGAGCCAAATAGGGCCACTTTGCTCCTGCACAAAGCCTCCAACAACCCTCCTCCTCCTTCCCCTTCTTCTCTTCTCATGACCAATTTGCCAGCTGTGGTGTGGCTGGGAGGGTGAATTTGTGTAGTTTAATCCAAAATATTTTCATTTCAAGACACAGCCGCCACATGTGAAAGAATATTAAATACTGTTTAATCCTTGAACATTAAATGATATCAGTTGGATTTCTCCCTGCATCTTCCTGTTCTCTTATCTATCTCTATTTTTAGTTTACTTTATTAGCTTTCTGGGCTCTGATTCTGGGCTCCCTTTGTTTAGGTTGTTCTTCTGTTTCTTTAATTTTGTCTTCTTTCTCTTCTGATTCCTGTCTTTCCTCTTGAGTTTTTAGTTCTGGTCTCTCGTTTGCTTGGGAGTCTTCCTCCACTGCTCCTATTTGTACAAAAATTTCCAATGCTTTTACCACCGACTTTAATTCTTTTCCCTTCCCATGAGATAGACATCGCTTCAGGTATCAACTATCTAAAGCAAGGGTGGGCAATTAATTTTGCCATGGGGCCGCATGAGAAATTGGGATGGTTTTAGAGGGCCGAACTAATATAATTAACTCGGTTCTACCCTCTTCCTTGTTTTTTTTCTCCCAAATTATCCCCCCATACACACACACACACACACACACACAAAGAGTGCAAACCTCCCCCTGTTCCTTATTTATTTATTTGCTCCTCCACTCTCCTCCCCCTCCTTCCTTCACTTTTTCACTCGTGCTGCACCTCCCCAGCAGCCCACACCCCCAATCCTGGCTGGCCCCACCCCTGCATTATCACAATAACACTCACTTGTGGCACAATAACACCCAATATGGCATGAAGCCGCCCGCCTGCCTTCCTCCCCTCTGTGTCGGCCTGCTGCCACCTCCCCCAGCAGCCCTCCGCCCTTGCATTCTATCCTCTGGGCTGTTGTCTCCCCGTCTTGGCTTCCCAGCTTGTTCCCGCTGTGGTTGGACTGTTGCTGCTGCCGCCCTGAGCCTCAGCAACAGCCCCCCCAACCCGCTGCCTTTTGTCGGGCACCGCACAGAGGAGAGAGCCATGAGGAAGGAAGGATTGTTGCTTTCCTGCAGCAAAATGGGACTAAAAAGGGTGACCCTGATTTGTCCCACGATGGTGGGGCTCTAAGACAACCTTATTGGTGGGTGATTTTTGGCCTGTTCATTCAAGGCACTTGTACCCCCAACTCCATGGCTTTCTCCTCCAGGAAACTGGTCACAGATAGCGGGTAGGCCTGTCACAGACAGTGGTCAGGCCACATGCAGCCCAGGTCTGATCTAAAGGGAATATTTTTCTATTGAGTACATTGGCCAAAAATCTATAATCTCTTCTTTGCTTCCTCACATGCCCCGGAATTTGCTTCAGAACAATTATTTCCTTTCCTTTTTCCTCCTTTGTTGCTATATATACTAGGTCTATGATTTTCTTGCAAATCTAACATGGATTTCCTGGGGAGATTGTTGCATTTCGCATAATTGGTGTGCATACAGTACATCTCATCAATTTTGTTGATGGCATCTTTTATGTCTTTCCGGAGTACCTCTGCCACTGTTCCATCCATCAACTTTGCCAGGTCTTCATCTCTTGTTTCTGTGACATTTTGGAAGCATAGATAAAATGAGAAATGGTCCATTTTGAGATTTATAATAGAATTCTCCAACTCCTTTTTGGTTGTCATAATCTTCTGATCCAGATGTTCCACCCCCCCCCCCATCTTTTCAGTCTTAGATTCTATTAATTGTATTTGTTTATCATATTTTAAAATCATTCCCTGTATTAATTCCATTTTTCATCTAATTTTTGAATATTTGTATTCCACTCTTTATGGTTCAGAGACATTGTCTCCTGGAGTTTTAACATGGTCTCCTGCATCATAATTAGAGTGATGTTCATGGTCTGAATAAGGGGTACATTATTAACCTTTTCAGTAGTTAGCATATCATCAATGGAACATATTTAAATGGAGAAGTGTAGATTGGAGGCTGCCTTTATTCCCCATTTTTAGGTTGTAGGAGTTATGGTACACATTTTTTCTTCCCCTAATATTTTATATATTCTCCCCAAAATTACCATTCAATAATGTTAGTCAAATATTTATCTATCTGTCTCATCTCGAAGGTTGTTTTTCAATTCTTTACCATCTACTACTTAATTTTGATTCTATTATCAATTATCTAATTGTAACAATGTATTCTATTGTTGCAGTAGCCTCTTATTTCCTGAAATAATGAAAAAGTAATAATATATTTAAATGTTTAATAAGTATTAAATTTCAATAGTTTTTTTATTTCTTCCCGGTAGTCTGACTATACTGTATTCTATAAATTGATTTCTATGTATACTATTACTCTATACTATACTATTATAAATATGGTATATAATGCTATACAATACTAATAATTACTAACAATATGGAATCTTAAATATATATATTATATTTAACAATCAACAGTTTCCACTAAGATACCATTCATTACTTGTAAAGAAAAAAGAGAGAAAGAAAAAAGAAAAGAAAAGGGAAAGGAAACAAAAGAAAGAATGAGAGGTAAAAGACAGGTAAAGTAAGCAGAGGAGAAGAGAAGAAGACCCAGAGAAATAAAATAATAAATATACAAGTATTTTAAGGATCTTATCAATTTATAACCAGTATAAAGCAATTAAAAAGAAGGGAGAAAACAATATAGTTTTATTTTCTTTACCTTAATTATATCCAATCTAATTTTAGCAGTCCTTTTCAACAGTTTTTATAGTTCAAGAGGGTATTAGTCAGCAAGATTGTCTAAGTATGGAGTCTAGCCTCAGAGTTTTGTTTTGTTTTTTTGTCTTCTCAACCTCTGACTCCAGCTTCCACTTCACTGCTTTAATCCTCAATTCTCAGTTCTTAAAAGTCCAGTAATCCACCAATCTTCGTTGCCTTCAAATTTTGATTTATGTCCTTGCACAGCTCACTATATTCTGTCATTTTTCTTTTTCCCTTTTTTTGATTCTCCTTTCATGTTTTAGTCCAAATTTCTCTGCTTCCTCTTCAGCACACTTGCAGAAGTCTTTTCTGCTCGTCCTTTCACTGGCCGTCTAGTTCAGCTAGGAGCGTTACTAAAAGGTAGCCAATATGCTTTCAATTTCTATCCTCTCAGTCGTCTCTGATTTTTCAGGAAATCTGGTATCCATTTTAACCAATCCAATGTAAATAATTAGCTTCCTCTGCTATACGACCTGCAGAAGCTCCAGACCCACCATGTTAAACAACACACATGGGTGATTCAGTACTGCGTTAGAGAGAGAGACCCTTCTGGTGCTCTACACAACGGTGACACCCAGGATGCCTCTCTTCATCCGTGAAGTCCTGCGGACTTTCTGTGCCTCAACAGGTCCCCAGTCACCGAATAATTCAGAGTTTGAAGACGAGCGCCATCTTCTACCTACTATCCCACTCCCCAATGACACAGGAGGTGGCATTTTGTATTTTTTGATATTTTATTTTAAATCATAGTATATGATGCATATATTCCTTTTCAGTATTAAATTTTTTTTTTCACTATCTAACATTTCAATATCATCTGCACATTCATAAATAGATTGTTTTCTGTGTCATATCAGCTGAAAAAGTCTAAGAAATGACATTTAGCAACTCCCATTTTACAAACATTTTTGCCAAAGTTGTTAAACACATTTGGTTATTTGTTTGTTTGTTTGACTTCTATGTCACCCTTCTCAAAGTAAGTTTTTATTGTGAATCTGGTATTGGCTTTGCTATTCGGAATCTGGCTGGCAAATGCTCAAATTCTCAAATGCTGGTCACATGATCCCAGCACACTGCAACTATCATAAATACATGCCAGTGGCCAAGTACTTGAATTTTGATATTGTGACCATGGGGTTGCTTCAATGATTGTAAGTGTAAAACTGGTCATAAGTCACTTTTTTTCAGTGCTGTTATAATTTCAACCATTGAAAGAATGGTTGTAAGTTGATGAAATGACATTGTGTAGAATCATTGAGATATTTATGGGACAGTTTATACAAGTTCTTGCATCAACAACAATAAATAATAGATCTGACTCTGGTTAGAATGAAAATAAAGTATCAACACATTGTGATTTATGCTACCAGAATTATACTGCTAAGTACGGTCCTTAGTTTCTGAGAATAAGAGTTGTTGATTCTGTTTTTTTGTTACCTAAAGCAGCAGTCCCTAAGCTTCTTGGCTCTGAGGATTGGCAGCGACAGTGGTAGGGGGAAGGGATAGTTCCATGCATGCAACCCAATCTCACACATGTGTAAATAGAGCTTTTTGCACTTGCCTGCCAATTGTCTGTCCCGATTCCCAAAAGACCATAGACCAGGGGTTGGGGACCCCTGATCTAAATGGCAGAAATGTGTAGATACTTGGCTTTTGAATAATATGTTGGAGCTCTTCTAAAATACTTTGAAAAGACCGAACTTTAGTTTAATATGATGTGCTTTATCCCTGTACAATTAAAACGTTTCCCGGTCCGTCTTTCCAACTTTTAGAAAGGTTGAATATAGCAATGTATGGCTTTGTTCAATTCTGTTATTTATGTATATAAAATAAAACATGCAACCAATTAAAGAGTCAATTAATTTTGGTCATTTTAAAATTGCAATTTTAGACCTGAAGTGACTGTCATGGAATCTGCACGTTGCTCTGTTTTTCTTGCTCTGAGGAAGCTTGGATATTTAGAAATACATTCGACACTTTTATCAACTACCTATGAGGTAAGAAAAGTTGTTTTATTATAGAATTACCCCACATTGATCTCCATATAGAACATTTATTTTGCAAAAGTAACAATACTCTGTAATACTTTAGAGAAGAATAGATTTTCTGAAACAGACATTGTTTTAAGTAGAAAATGCATAAATATAATTTGTCTACCAAATTACCCCCTTATAAAATGAATTATTTAAAATATTATCTCTATAATTTGTTTATGCATATTTCCAAAATTTGTAATTATGTTCATACATCTTAACTTAGCACAATTGTTCATATAGATATTAAATATTTCAGCTAATGTACATAAAATCATTGGTTTCGCATGCAATTTTTCTGCATACACATTTGTTTCTATAAAAACTTTTATATAGTATTTATTTACTCTTTCCATGCTGCTTTCTTTCCAAAGAACTCAAAATATGTTGAGAATGTGAAAATATAGTACTGTTTGTAATACTCCGATTAAAATATATCATACTAGAAAAGTATGGCTGGAGGAATCAGGTAACTTGAGAGAATGCAATATAATTTCATGTCCCCTTCCCCTATATCTTTTTTTCGGGGTATAAATTTTTATTGTTTTTCCACACCTGTCAGAGATTCCAATTCACATACCACAAATTAAAATACAATATAATATAATATCAAATGCCCAATTCTTAATCCAAATTTTCTAATTATTTATCCAATTTATTCTGGTACATATAGTTCATCCAGGTTTTTGCCCAGGTTCGCCTGGTGCACCAGTTGCAGCCCTACTTGGACAGGGAGTCATTGCTCACTGTCGCTCATGCCCTCATCACCTCGAGGTTCGATTAATGAAATGCTCTCTACATGGGGCTACCTCTGAAAAGTGTTTGGAAACTTCAGATCATGCAGCATGCGGCCGCGAGAGCCATCGTGGGGCTTCCCAGATTCGTCCATGTTTCTACAACACTCCGTGGCCTGCATTGGCTGCTGATCAGTTTCCGGTCACAATTCAAAGTGTTGGTAATGACCTTTAAAGCCCTACATAGCATTGGACCAGAATACCTCTGGAACCGCCTTCTACCGCATGAATCCCAGCGGCCAATAATGTCCCACAGAGTTGGCCTTCTCCGGGTCCCATCGACCAAACAATGTCGTTTGGCGGGCCCCAGAGAAAGAGCCTTCTCTGTGGCAGCCCCAGCCCTCCGGAATCAACTCCCCCCGGAGATTAGAATGGCCCCCACCCTCCTTGTCTTTCGCAAATTACTCAAGACCCACCTATATCACCAGGCATGGGGGAACTGAGAAAGCTCCCCCAGGCTTTTATATTTTATGTTTGGTATGTATGTGTTGTATGGTTTTAATTGCTGGGGTTTTATATATCTTTTTCTTTTAATATTAGATTTGTTTCACTGTTATGTTGTCTTTATTATTGTTATGAGCCGCCCCGAGTCTTTGGAGAGGGGCGGCATACAAATCTAACAAATTATTATTATTAAATTATTATTAATCCCATGCTACCTCCTTTTCAAATACTACCATCCGGATTTCAGATATTGTTCTTCACCTTCATTTGAATTCAAAATGCTATAGCTATCTAAATTTCTCTTAGCTATTTGCTATTCTTCAAAAACATGCCATCGTGCTTCAGTCCATTTCTTTCATTCGTACTTAACTCACTCTACTCATTTTATCGTAGCTGCCCTTAACAGAAAATTTACAAATTTACTTCTCTTTAAATTCCAGGAAGGAAAAAAAATGCCATTCACATTGTATCTTAATCTAATTATAACAATATCAGTATACATACCCTGTTTCCCCGATAGTAAGACACCCCCGATTGTAAGACGTATCGGGGGTTTCAGGGGGGTCGGCTAATATAAGCCGTACCCCGAAAGTAAGACATATGTCTTACTTTCGGGGAAACACGGGGGTATTGCCGCCTCCCTCTCATCTAGCTGCGCGCCGCCTCCTGCCCACGTCCGCACCTTCCCCCTCTCCATACGTTGCCGCGTCTGCCACCTCCCTCTGATCTTAATGAGCGCCGCCTCCTGCCCACTTCCGCGCCGCCCCCCTCTCCATACGTCACTGCGCCGTCCCCCTCTCCATACGTCACCGCGCCGTCCCCTGCACTTGTCACTGCCGCCTCCTGCTTAAAATACGGTAATGCACACAGTATTAATCATACATCAGTAAAACATACACACTGGCATACTGGGGTATCATCTGCTGTTTTGTGGTGAATACAATACTGTTCAGGTTGTAAATAAATGTTAATTTTATGGTTAAAACAAAAAATTTTACAATTTTTTTTCCAATATAAGACATACCCCGAAAGTAAGACATAGTGGGGCTTTTGGGGATAAAAAGAAAGTAAGACACTGTCTTACTTTCGGGGAAACACAGTAGGAGGAAGGGTTGTTATTAGAGATTTACAATATATTTCCTGTTTGATTCATTCCTTTCATTTCTTTCATTATACCTATATATCATTTCTACTTTAACAGATCATAATAATTATATATCATATTATTCCATTATTTTTCAAGAAAGGTTTCTTCCATTAGAAAACCCAATATAGTAATATTCTTCCCTAATCTATATATTTTCCACTGCCACTCTTAGTGTGATAATCTTCCCTTATCTATAAATTCCACTGCCAATCCCCTAATCTTTCTGTCACTGTCATATCAGTGCAATAATCTTCTCTATTTTAATTTCTTTCACTGTCAAATGCAGTGTGATAATCTTCCCTAGTCTATATATTTCCCTAATATGTATATTTTCCCTATTTCTATATGTCCTCCACTATTGAGCTCAGTGTGATAATCTTCCCTAATCTATTTAACCCAACTTTTCCTTACACCATCTGTCTTTCACTATAATACCTAGCATGATCAATAATCAATGCTAATTATTATTCCATCTTAATCATCCTTTAATAATCATAACTTGTATTATATTTCTATAATATTATATCCTTTTCCCCCTCATATTTTATTTATACATCACATAATCAACTTATAGTTCAAAGAATCAAGAAAGAAAGAAAAAATATTAATCAATGATGACCTCATCGAAGCCTACCTCTCACCTCTCAACTGGCACACAATTTTCTCTGACTGCATCATTACTGAAGACTACTACAATGTGTTTTTACTTGAAATCCCAAGAGTCATCAAATTATATGTACCACTAATATTCACCAAAACTAAGAAAAACAAATTACCCATAAAAATAAGAAAGCTCCAAACCGAAAAAAGAATTCTTTGGTGCAAAAATAAAGCAGGCCATGCTTCAAACTTTAAAAGCTGCTATAAAAATATGTGTCACCAAATAAAGACTGAATGTACCAATTATCACATCATCCAAGAAGAAAACCTTCTATGGACAAAGTCTACTTGTGCCTTCTCCAACTTTGTTAACAATAAACTCAAAGACTCTAGACCCATCCCACCCCTTAAAGAACCAAACAACATAGACTATAATGATGAATCAGTCAAAGCCAACCTATTTAACATCTTCTTAAGCTCAGTCTTTGTTAACAACAATGGCTCATGCCCAATATTTCTTAACCACACCACAAATAACCTCAATGATCTTACACAAATTGATTTTACAGAAGATAATGTTAGAAAGACATTACACAACCTAAAACCATCTTTATCTATTGGACAAGATGGACTATGTGCATACGTCTTAAAAAAGCTCTCCTCCACCTTATCTGAACCTCTGAGCATACTTTTAAATAAATCTTTCAGTACTAGCTCCCTATCCACACTATGGTCACTTGCCACAATCATCCCTATCTTCAAAAAAGGAGATCCAAGCAACGTTAAAAATTACAGACCTATCTCTTTGTGTTGTGTCACCTGCAAAGTTATGGAATCAATCATAAACCAATCCATTACACTCCACCTTGAAGCTAATAACCTACTTTCCAATAAATAATTTGGTTTCAGAAAAAAATAATCCTGTAATCTACAACTCTATGAGTCTACGGAGAGGGGCGGCATACAAATCTAATAAATAAATAAAATAAATAAACTCTTACACTGTAAAAACATTTGGACCACTCAATTTGACCAAGGTAATTCAATTGATGCAATCTATATCAACTTTTGCAAAGCCTTTGACTCAGTTGTCCACGACTAACTTGTTCTGAAACTCAAATCCTACAGCATCTCTGAACTACTACACAATTGGTTAACAGCATTCCTATCTAGCAGACAACAGGTGGTCAAAATAGGAAGTGCCGCTTCTCTTCCTGCTCCTGTTAACAGTGGTGTCCCTCAAGGTAGTGTTTTAGGACCAACACTATTCATACTATACATAAACGATCTTTGCAATTGCATCATTAGCAATTGCTTTCTCTTTGCAGATGATGCCAAACTATTTAATACCACCAACAATACTGCTACCCTTCAAAAAGACCTTGACAACATAGCAGAATGGTCTAAAACCTAGCAACTTCAAATCTCCACCACTAAATGCTCTGTCTTACACATTGGTAAAAAGAATCAGTATACTAAATATAAACTTGGAGGAATTGAACTTATTGATAACCCTAATCTGTCAGAGACCTTGGAGTACTCATATCCAATGACCTAAGTGCTAGAGCCCACTGCAACAACATTGCCAAAAAGGCTTTAAAAGTAGTTAACTTAATCCTTCACAGCTTCTTCTCTGGTAATTTTGAACTGCTAATAAGAGCTTACAAAACATTTGTCTGACCAATTTTAGAATACAGCTCACCTGTATGGAACCCACATTGCATATCTGACATCAACACAATTGAGAGAGTCCAGAAATATTTCACAAGAAGAGTCCTTCATTCCTCTTCTCACAATAAAATACCTTATTCCGCCAGACATTAAATTCTCGGTTTAGACAATTTACAACTCCATTGTCTCTGTTCTGACTTAATTATAGTTCATAAAATCATATACCAAAATGTCCTACCTGTTAACGACTACTTCACCTTCAACCACAACAACATACAAGCATGAAATCAATTTAAACTAAATGTCAACCGCTCTAAACATGACTGCAAAAAATACGGCTTCAGCAACAGAGTAATCAACACCTGGAATGCACTACCTGACTCTGTGGTTTCTACTCCTAACCCCAAAAACCTTTAATCTTAGACTATCTACAATTGACCTCTCCCCCTTTCTAAGAGGTCTGTAAGGGGCATGCCTACTGTCCCTGTCCTATTGTCTTCTTTTGTTACTTTTGAGCATTACTTATCTAATGTTTTATTTGTACAAATTACCACCCTATAATTGTTTGAATGAATGAATAAACAAACAAACAAACAAACAAATAAATAAATATCCTTCCCTCAAATACTAGTTTGCACAAATTGTTCTGGGTTATTTGGAGAACATCCTTCACTCCCATGTTCTAAACTTTTTAAAATCTTCTCTCTGATTATTCTTTAAGTGAGCACCAGATGCCTCAACCGCCCTTTCTCTCAACATAGTAAGTGCTATCCTGATCACCACAATTGCCTACTCTTGTTTAAATAAACACAAGTCATACTGTTGATACTGTACCTACTAAGAAATAAATCTGGACTCATTGGGTAGAATGATATATCTTTTCTTATTGATAATGGCAGAAGTGGTAAAGATGTCCTTTGGAAATATTGTTTTCCACCTCATTGTGACAGAGTCATTACCAATTCTGTTTGTAGTTGTGTTAGCTTCATTACCATCTACTACAATGATGATGTATAGTTTCAAATGCTGTGGCCAATTGACCGTAAAATTGTTCTGCAGTTCTGGTAGGGCAGCCAAGTTAGAGCTTTTAAAATCTCTGTGCTGAAGCTCAACACCCACTGTTTGGAAGCTGATCCTTATTTTTCTTGTCTCCTGATCTGAACAAAAGAAAAACTTCTGGAATTAATTAGGAATGTCTACTCTTGATGAGATTTGCACGTGAGTTTGCAATTGTGAGGCTTTGATAATGTCAGCCAACAGCTGCAGCTTCAGGCGGTAAAATCAAGAGACAGATTTTCCTTGGGCTTAATTACAATCAGAAAGTATATATTTGAGGGAGACCGAAACAAGTCAGATGGGAAACTGTCAAGTATTATCATTGAAGATGAGACTTAAACATCTGTTTCTTCATAGAAAAGTAAACAAAACATTTATTGTTAAGACCCTTGATTGTGAGACTCTATCTACCAGTTGTATATAACTGGAAATATGAAATTTTCTGTAGTACTTGCTATAAAAGAAACATCTGGCACTATTTATGTCATTCATATTTGACAACTCAAGGCAATAATTTTTGTACAATGTGGAATGCAATTTTTCCTAGATAGTGTTAACAATACCAAAAATTTGTATAAAAATGAGCATTTAAAAGTATTTCAGCTGTTTTAATTAAATAACTAAAACTTAACAGAAACCACTTTAATTATAAATAAACAGTTTCCACCTATTCTTTTATAATTTCCTTGGTATACACACACACACACACACACACACACACACACACTTTTAATCTAAAAGGATATTTTACCTATAAATATGAGCTTATGTCCTAAAACCAAGATATCGTTAATAAGAAGTAAAAAAAAATCTGCAAAGTGAATCAGACTTCACAGTTATAACTGTAAACTGATGTTTTGTTTTAATATTTTCATAATGACATTAAACTCGCTGATGTACATATATTTATTATTTATTTGTATGCTTCCTTTATAATTTTTACAAACAACTCAAGGCAAGATACCATCCTTTTCCTGTTTTCCTTACAGCAATCTCCTTGATGTATTTTATTCCTATATTTTCTCCTCTGTTCTTTCCTTGATATATTTCACTTCGAGTATATCCACTATAACCTTCATTTTGTATTAAATGTGTATTGGACAAAATAAATAAATAAAATAAATAAATAAATTGATTTGGGCAGAGGGGGGGAGAAAAAGAAAGAGAGAGAAGGAGAGAGCACTCAAAGATTAGAGTGGAATTTTAATTCACTAACTGTGGCTTGTTGCTTGTTGCCTTAACTACTAGGCAAAACTGGTTCTCTCTATTTTAGTATTGTTATTATTACTATTTGTTTTCAACTAATTATTTCAAAATAGTTTTTAAAAAAAAATATTGCAAATAATGGTAACTTAAACCTTCAAATCAAACAGCAGCATTGAAGTTGCAAGTAGTAAGATTTCTGAAGGATTGAAATGTGCACTAATTAACTGACATTCTGAATCATCTTACTTCTGATGTGAAAATGAGGAAAATAACTATTCCAACAATGTAATTGTGAAAGTTTTCAGCCTAAGTAAAGAAGTTCAAGAAACATTGCAATAATTAGCATTCTGTCATGAAACAGTATAAAAGAAGTCTGCCCTCGGGTTGTGCAGATCAGTCAACAAGCCAATTGCTCCACTGGATTCACTTCTTAAATCCTCAGATATTTGCACCAAGGAAATCTTGGGCGTGCTCTGAAGCAGTATCACAAATCTTTTGAGCTGCTATATCTAATTTGCAGCTTCGGGGAATAGATACACAAGGCTAAAAAAAATATTTCATTGTATGCCTTGCATAGGTCTAGTAAATTTAACCCAATTCAATAATCCAAGAAAATAAAAATTATAGTTGCATCAATTTTAGCAGATTTATTTTAAAATTCATGTTCTCAATGAAAATCATAATAAATGTACTGATAATTTTAAAAGATTCGGTAGAACTGAAAATAAAATGAGACTTTATAGTGGTTGCATTCTATATATCAAGGATGTCAAACTCATCATGTCATTTTCTCCCCTCCATTAAACCAGGAGTGGGTATGGCCAGCAGGTGACACAACCAGCCCAGTCACGAGTTTGACACCCCTGTTATATATTAAAGATAAGATGTAATTTAGTTAAGACAACACAAGATATGAAGTATTGTTTATTCTATGATGCTTGTAATATATGTTTCACAGTATAATCATTTTTTGTAAAGGATTACAGCAATTTCTAACATTTTGTAGAAAGGTTTAATAGTTTTATACATCATAAAAAGCATTCTACAGCCTAAAGCAGCTGGCTTGATTTATTGCTTCAAGTCAATGTCATAAGTGTTTTAAAACTTCAATCTGCCACAAGATACAGTGTTCCCTCAATTTTCGCGGGTTCGAACTTCGCGAAAAGTCTATACCACGGTTTTTCAAAAATATTAATTAAAAAATACTTCACGGTTTTCCCCCCTATACCACGGTTTTTCCCGCCCAATGACGTCATATGTCATCGTCAAACTTTCGTCTGCTTTTAATAAATATTTTTTTAAATAAACTTTAATAAATAAACATGGTGAGTAATAATCTAAATGGTTGCTCAGGGAATGGGAAATTGTAATTTAAGGGTTTAAACTGTTAAGGGAAGGCTTGTGATACTGTTCATAGCCAAAAATAGTGTATTTACTTCCGCATCTCTACTTCGCCGAAATTTGACTTTCGCGGGCGGTCTCGGAACGCATCCCCCGCGAAAGTAGAGGGAACACTGTACTTACATTGTTGTTCTGCATACAAACCATTAGGCAGAATGCTATCTCAGATAGCAGATATTGAAAGTTAGATAAACATGGGAATTCTGTGCTGACGCCTATATTTTCTAACCTGGCCTATTGACTCCATTGTAGAATTCTGCTGCAGTGGCAATGTTAAATAAACTGCTAATCTAATCAGGTTTTGGATATGGAAATAACAAGGAGTCATCTCATTCTTTGCTGCATGCAGCAAAATATATTCCATTATCTTCCTGATTTATATGTATTTACCATAAGTTATGTATATCATAGAAGTCAGGTAGAAAGTTTGCCAAATATTTCTACAAGAGCTCGCCTCATAGCGTTCCATCATTTTGACTTGCACTCGTGGAAAAGATGGAATGTAGGACTATTTTCCATGTTTGCTTTTGATGTGGCAAAGCTTTAAAGAAATTATATACGGTATTCATAGTAACTATTATATTGGATTACCTAAGGGTCCATCTTTTTCCAAGAGCTCTACTTGTCAAATTCAATTTGGCAAACTTGGCATGGTGCAGATCCTATCAGACAATCACTGTCAACTGTCAGGAACTAGAACAGAGGTCTTTAAATTTGGCAACTTTAAGACTTATGGACTTCAACTCCCAGAATTCTCTGGGAGCGCATAGCTGGCTGGAGAATTCTGGGAGTTAAAGTCCACAAGTCTTAAAGTTGCCAAGTTTGAAGACCTCTGGACTAGAAGATAGATTTTCTGTGTCATAGCCTCTGCTTTGTGGAATATTCTCTGTCTTTCTCACTCTATCTCTCTCTCCCTCCCCTCTCTTTCTTTCTCCTTTTCTCCCTTTGAGATTTGAATGGCCTAAACATTTGCAAGGCTTTAAAAACTTGACTTTGTGAATGTGATGAGGGCCCTATTTCTTGGCCAAACTCTTAACTTTATTAACTAACTTGGCTGCTTATTTATTTATTTGGGGATGTTTAAATTAATTATCTTCATTATTTTATAGTTTTAGAACTGTAAGCTGCCCGGAGTCACTTGACTGAGATGAGAGGGTATATAAATTGAATTAGTTAGTTTATTATGGGTATTCCTCCAAAGATGAAGTAAACAATGTAATCTATCTTGCTGTTTGTCAAATTGTATACAGAATAATATAAAGCAATATAAAGGTTGCTTACAAATTAATTGTTACCCCTGAAAAATACTCTACTTAACTTTGCCACATCAGATGTGAACTGGTTTAGGAGTAAAACTTAATTGGACCTTATTAACTTAACAGTTTTTAAAGAAGTACACTAGTGTTTTAAGCTTAAGAACATAGATATAAATTATTCATAACATGATTTTATTTTTCCATATTTCCTGAGACAAAATCTAGAGATATGAGAGGTTTCAAATCTTGTCAGCTGAGGTATAAAACCAAATGCAATAGACTAGCACTCAGCCATGAAGAGATTTTTTTCTAATTTTTTTCTCTCTGACTACTGAACATTAATTGCACTGACTTTCTTTTTCTTCTGCATTGTCTATTTTGGGAGTAACTTATAACAACATTCCTGCAACATTCTAGTAGCTTTTGATGCTTTATTCAGAATGTTACATTGATTCCATTATAGTTGAAGAGAGTTGGGAAATGGGGAATAAAATGCAGCTTAGTAACAATTTTGTTTATTAGTTTTCTATTTTAATATAAATATTTTATTTTATCTTGCAATTTATTATTTATTTTATCTTGCAATAGTTTTTTTAATTTTTTATAGTTCATTGTATTCCATTTTTATGGTTTCGTTTTAAATAATTTAAATTTTTTTCTGCATGTTGGAACAATTGAAAAGCATATTAAACAAAAAAAACCACCTCATGAACTACTAAAAAAAATAAATAGGTAATAGGTTCTCTATCTTAAATGAATTACAGACTGCAAATTTATTTCTTGTATTTGAGCTTTCCATCCATGTTTCTCCAAACCAAAACCTTGAAATAGATAAATAACGCCTGTTATTCCTCATGTTATTTCTCCACATGGGAGATTCATCATTTGTGAAGTTTGTGGGTATTTTATATACTATTAATAGCTTCCATCATGTGCTATTACTACCATCAAGTGTAATTATATCATTATGGAGGTGTAACTATTCACATGCTGTAATTGTCCAAGTATGACAGCTCTCTTATGATTTAATTTTTGTTAAGGTATTTTTGACACAGTGCTTCAAACACAAATTGATACACAAACCAGACTTTTAGTTAGTTAGAATATACATGACTTATGTAGTCAAGGAAAAATAGAAATTAGCAGTAAGAATTAGAAATAAAAAATGTGCTTATATCTTAATGCTGTTTTTATATCCTACCAAAATCCTATACTCTAGCTAATTAAAATAATCTGCTTGAAAAAAAATAAGCAACTAAGAATAATATCTGTAATATTTATTTATTTATTTATTGTTTTTTTTGTTTGTTTGTTGGACTTATATTCATTGTATATCATGAAGACTACACCTTGGTTGTCTGGTATTTTAATGATTCTAAAATTAAAATTCAATTAGCTAGAATTGAACATTGGAAAAGCACTATGTGACCTTAGCCCTTCTCTATCAATTGGGCCTGATAGTCTATGTGCATATTTCCTAAAAAAGCTCCCCATAGCCAAAGCTGAAACTACAAACTAATATCATTATGCTGCATGAGCACACAACAGATACAAACTTAAAGTAAACTACTCTAAACTCGACTGCAGGAAATACGACTTTAGTAATCGAGTAGTTGATGCATGGAACTCACTACCAGACTCTATAGTGTCATCACCTAACCCTCAAAACTTTACCCTTACATTATCCACCGTTGACCTCTCCCGATTCCTAAGAGGTCAGTAAAGGGAGTGAATAAGTGCACCAAAGTACCTTCCATCCCCTGTCCTAATGTTTCTCTTTTACTAGTAACATGTATATAAATATTATTATATCTTTGTATACCACCAATATGTACTTGACAAAACAAACAAACAAACAAACAAATAAATCTGAAAAATGCAAATTGCTTATTAATTTAAAAGATAAAATATAACTTCAAAATTAGTTCCTTAACATAGACCAAGGCTTTTTTTTCAAATTCTTGACAAGCAGGATTGTAGAAGAAGGAAAATATTCTTTAGGTCAGGGATTCATAACCTATGACTTAGGGTTGAGACAGGCAATTTTTCTAGTCAAAGGATGGCTGGCAACGGAAGTCTAGAGGCAGGGCATCCCGGTGGCAGCGGCAGGTTCATAAGGTGAAAATAGTTTGGAAGAAGAGGCAAAAAAATCTTAAACCCGGGTTCATATCTCGAGAAATTTGTATGACGAGGGGTTTTTAAGACGAGATATCACTGGACTTCCAAAATCTTGCTAAGGAGATTCCATCTATATTAAATAAAATATTGTTAAGCTATCAATCAGAAGTGTGATTATTGTGATGGTCAAATATGCAGAATGCAGAACACAAATTATTTGATATGGATAAAGCTTAAAACTGCAGATATGAAAAGTAAAATAATATCAGTAATTTGTGGTGTAATGAATTCTTACCTGGCAACTAGCAGTCAAAGTCCATTTAAAAGTACTAGCCCAAGATTAAAATGATTTGGCAGAAATTTGACCTATTATATATATTATCAGAGCCAGTCTGAACAAGGATGCTGGCAGTTTTAACATGATTTCTATTCCAGGAGACAACTTTCTCTCCAAGATAGCATACGAGTGACCAAATATTTTCCAATGGAATTTGGGCACTGTAAAAATTTCCGGAACTAAGCTGAAAGATTGCAGAGCTTGCTAAATGTTTTCCCCTTTTTGCATACCATTGTGATGGTGAAATATTTCCAGCTGCAGGACAGACAAAGGCAGTAAATTGAAATAAATAATTTTTATTGTACTATTTTAGTGGTAATTTAAATTGCAGCATTGTATCATTACCAATCAACAATACCTTTCCCATCTTCTAATTACAATATTCTGACAAGATGATAAAATGCTTCTACTTTCCAATTATCTTTAAAAAAAATAAATAGCAGCAAAGGAGGTGTAATGACATCAGCTCTGTTTCCATCAACCCAACAAGTCTCATACTAAATCAGTTGGAAATGAAAACTTCTTAGAAAATCAGTTAAAGGTTTATTTTTTTTTGTACGTGCTTATCTTCCCCTTAGGAATTTTCAGAATTGTTTTACAAATGGGAAGTCTGTTCTTATGACTAGGTGTTTTAAATATAGACCAGGTTGCATTATCAATGAAAACTAAACAAACATTTTATTATGATGCATGTCTTCTGGGCTAAGAAAGAATCAACAGTGTCAGCTGCTCTCACACTTGATTTACATGTGGGATTCTGTAAACTATAAACTTTTTTTCTTTTTTAATTGTAATTTGTTTTAGCACCCTTGGAAAAAATACTGATTTAGCATAAATGATGCAATATTCAGTTACAGTTACTTATGTAGGTTTCTTGCTTCAGAAGCAGTTTGTTCTATGGCAATGCCATAGTACCCACAAGTACTAAAGTACCCAAAAATGATTTTTTTCTGAATGGGGACAGGCAATAAAACTGCACCTGTTTTGAAAAATGAAACGTTAACATTTTTTTGCCTTAAAGAGGATGTTAATTTAATAAACATGTATAGCATGATTTTCAGACCATATGAACTAAAGTATACTGATTTTAAAAAATGTCAGAATACCACGTACAGAATATAATACATTAATATTATATTTATCAGATACTGTATACATATCATAATGTGGTTAGCTGGCTTTGTCTTACTGCGTTTATGTGAACCAGATATTGCATTTTGGAAATGGATTATACATTTAATGTTATTTTTAATCCAAGACATTTTGGAAGGTCAAACTACCATATTTTTCAGATTATTAGACTCACCGGTGTATAAGACACACCAAAATTTCAAAAAGGTAAGTAAGAAAAAACCCTTTTTGCCTTCCCAGGCCCCCCAGGAGCACTCTGCAAGCCTCCCAAACTCTCTGCACACCCTGGGGTTTTTTTGCAACAACTGAGTCACTTTTCACCAGTTTTTGGTAAAAAATGGGGCATGCAGATGGTTTGGGAAGACTGCAGAGTGCTCCTGGGGGGTGTATTGCCTTTCCCCAGCCCCCCAAGAGCACTTTGCAGGCCTGCCAAACCCTCTGAGCACTCAATTTTTGCACAAAATGGGCCCATTTTTCGCAAAAATGACACATGGGGCCAGGGCATCTGGAGGCCAAAAATGGCTGTATTTGATATATAAGACACACCAACATTTCCACCCTCTTTTTTTTAGGGGAAAAGGTGCATCTTATATGGTATATTAGGGTTGTCCAGAACGCAATGCACTACATTTTTTTCTTCAACAGTTATTTATTGAATACAATGAAACTTATACACAAGAAAGAATGATGTTTCTCCTACACTCTCTGTTTTTCTATGTAATCTCCATCCCATTCTATGGTCTTTGTCCAACGAGACCCAAGGGCACGTATGCCCGGTCAGAACCACTCCTTGTTCTGGTCAAAAAGCCATTTCTGCACTGTGCAAATCACCTCTAATGGCCTCACCCTCTGTGCCCAGAGACAAACCGTATTTCTGTCAACTGCAGATTCTCCATAAACATTTGTGAATGTTCCGAACAGTTTCTTTCTCCGCATTGAGAAATTCAATGACGACACATGAGGTGTAAACTATATCACTTACAGATGCCATTTTGAAACACTGCTGCAGCTATGCTATCTGTCTGGAGAAATGCAAAATTTACACATGCACTCTTGACAATTCAAATAATGTATATCTAAAGCTTCACATTCATACCATTACTGTAGGCTGAGGGGGGGAAATGTGGTGTGTTACTTTCTAGGCAACCCTTGTATATACCTTTGCAATTTCAAAATAGGTTGAGCTGTAATTCCTCTAAACCTTTCCTAGCTATGATTCAGTATGTGATATGTGAGAAAGATCAACCTTTGCTTGCAGTGCCGCTGCAGCATCCTTTTTCGTAAAAATAACAGTTTATTTTTACGTGAATACATCCCTTTGAAGGAGCTGGGGAATCCCTCCCACGAAGAGATTCCGGGGGCGGAGCCTTGATGTCACCGGCAGGTTGCTAAGGACAGTGATCACCTTGGCGTCCTTAGCAACCTGCCGGTGACGTCAAAGCTCCGAACACAGAACACAACCCCGAACTTTGCCTGAAGTTTCAAAAAATTTCGGGTTCGGACCCGAATTGTGCGGGTTCGGTTCACCCATCACTAATTACTATCTTACAGATTACATATGGAATCTATAAGATAATAATGTTCCTTTTTAAAAAGAGGACAAAAATGGGTAATAGCTAGCCAAAACTTGTATGAATGGAAATCTTTAAAAACTATAATAAAGTCACTTTCTGTACATTTTACAGTATTGATGCATAAAATTACATTTTTTTTTCATATTTTGCTTTTAATATAGTAATTGATAATCTTAAAATTGTAGCTTGAACTATCTTGATTAATATCTTGCTCTATATATTTGTCAGATTCTTTATTTCAAACATTAAAAGAATCCTGATTTATTTACTGAATCTACAATTTCCTGGTCATCAAATTATTATATTGTTGATGTTTATTATATATTCTATTTATTTTTATTTATATATTTTGTTCATGCCTTTGTTATTTTCGTACTAAATCAAGGGGGTAAACATTCCTATACCTGAGTATGTATATGTGTGCATGCGTATGTATATGTGTGTACATTCATGTAATAAAATCCTAAACAATATATATGGCTGTTTATGTATACACAAACATACATACATACATACATACATACATACATACATACATTTATTTATTTATGTGTTTGTTTATTTGTTTATTTGTTTGACTTATATGCCACCCTTTTCAGAGGACTCAGGGCAGCTTACAACATATAAAAATACAAAATACAGAAACAGATTCAAAAGTCAAATATTAAATAATCTTTAAAAATCCAATTAATAATATAAAAGACCCATTTAAAAACCCATACACTCACTCTCACACTCACTCATGCCACATTCAAATTAATGGCCAGAACAAAATGTTAAAGCTCAAGGCCTCAGGCCTGCTGGCACAGGTGAGTCTTTTGGGCATTTCAGAGGTCCAGGAGAGTGGGGGCAGTGTGAATCTCTGGGGGTAGTTGGTTCCAGCGAGTCAGAGCTGCCACAGAGAAGGTCCTTCCCTAGGGCCCACAAGTTGGCATTACTTGGCTGACGGAACCTGGAGAGTAGAGGCCTCACAACTGCTTCCTTTACAGTTTGACAGTTTGAGATTGAAACTGTGAGGGTTTGAGACTGTAACAACTGAGTCAGGCAGTTGCTGAAGTCATATTTTCTGCAAATGGGTTTGAAGCAGTTTACCTTGAATTTGTATCGATTGTTTGCCCTTATATTATTGTGGTTGAAACTGTTGACAGGCAAGATATGGTAGCAGACAATTTTATGTACTATGCTTAGATTGGGACGCAGTTCCAGATTGTCCAAACCCAAAATTTCAAGTCTTGTGGCATAGGGAATTCTATTGTGAATACGGGAATGGAATATTCTATTCGTGAAATACCTCTGAACCCACTCAATTGTGGTCATGTCCGACATACAGTGTGGATTCCAGGCAGATGAGCTGTATTCAAGAATTGGTCTATCGTAATCACTGTCTCACTTAGAAATCAAAGTTTTGAATTCAATTGTGTTAATAAATCGTGTGTATGTGTTAGTTGTTCTGTCTGGCTTGTTATGACAGGAGATGCCTAGAAAGGCTCCATACAGGAAGTGTTATGAGAACAGGAAAGGGCACCGGGAGAGGGGCGGGGTAACTTAGCGACCGGGGAAAATAAGGGACAATCATTGGTTCGTTCCTCAGCCAGCTGGCAGTTAAATAGGGAAACCCCGAGGAGGTTTGACAGTTGAATACTGACTGTTGTATTAACGTTATGTTTATGTTGGAATAAAGCAGTTCAAGCAAAGCCGAAATTACGTGTCCGAATCTGTACAAAGCCACTTCAGGGCTCTCTGGTAGAATCCTCCCAAAAATTCACAGGTACAAATTTCAGACACACACACGTTTGAAAATTCAAAACAATGTTCTTTATAATGAAAATTCACTTAACCTAAGCCCTCTTTTGTTATAGCCAAGAGCACTCATCTCCAAACAAACTGGTAATTTGTACAAGTCCCTTATCAGTTCTGTGATACTTAGCTTGCAGCTGGGAGGCAATTCACAGTCCTTCTTCTTTCACAAAGTGAAGCACACTTTGCCCTGGTTTAGTTTCAAAGCGGGGAAAAATCAGCACACAAAAGGTCAAAGTCAGTAAAGCAGTCACGAAACACAACAGTCAGATAATCCTCCACAATGGCCAAACCCACAGGCTGCTATTTATAGCAGCGTCACTAATTACCACAGCCCCACCCAACCACAGGTGGCCTCATTTTCTTTCATAATAATCTCTCAGTTGTTGTTGCCTATGCATCGCTCTCCTCATGCGTGGCTGTATCATTAACTCTTGTTCTGAATCCAAGAAGGAGCTAGATAATTGCTCTCCTTCTGAGCTGTCTGCCACACTCTCCTCCCTGTCACTCATGTCTTCTTGGTCAGAGGAACCTTCATCAGCAGATTCCACTGGGGGCAAAACAGGCCTGCAGCATGTGGATGTCTGCCCCACATCCACAGTCCTTGGGGCAGGAGCTGGGCCAGAGCTAACCACAACAGTTAGTAATTCAGATAATTAGTATCCAATACGAATGAAGGCAAATACTGTATATGTGACTCAGGATAATGTGCAAGATTGAGAAATTCTGTAAGAGTAAATCACTGGTCCTGGTGACTGATTCAGATTTGATCTTGCAGTATGCAGTACATTTATTTCAATAGCATTATTTATATGTTAGGAGTTGTCACCATGTTAACATAGTTTTGACAAGTTGAAATTTTCACTTGTAATTGATTATGACTCACATCATCATTTTCTGTGGCAAATGGTTTCTGGAATTTAGGGATATAGGTATGGCTGTATTTTATTTGTGTTTGTTCTTAATCATTCAATGTTCACCCAATTTAAAGCCTGTACTTAAATAAAAGAATAACAGAGTTGGAAGGGATCTTGCAGATTTTCTCGTCCAACGTCCTGCTCAAGCAGGAAACCATATACTATTTCAGATCAACAATTGTCCAGTATTTTCTTAAAAGCCTCCAGTGTTGGAGCACCCACAACTTTTGAAGCAAGTTGTTTTAATGATTAATTGCACCGTCAGGAAGTATTGGACTAATTAAATAAGATTGTAAAATTGATTATTTTACTGACATTTCTGAAGGTTATGAAGAACTTTCTACTTTTATGTAAACATTTCTGTGGATCTGAATACATAATCTAAGCAAACAATTTAGCTTTAATTGCAAGGATAAAATGCTTTCCAATTATTCATTTTAATTTTTTGAAACTTGAGCTAATCCTTTAGAACCAAGCTTGATCAGGAAAACAAGCTGGTTTAAAATGGACTGCCTTTAAGTTATGTGTTGTTTTTCTCATTATTTTATTGAAACCTAATAGAAATTTTGTAGAAACTGTAAAGAAGTTAGTATTTTATTTTTCAGGTTAACTTAATTGCAGTTGAAAACTATAGGCATTATATTGAAAACTAATTCGATAGATCAAATTCCTGCCCCCACAATCTACCTAATTAAAACTTGTTTTGGAATGTAATCTGAAAAGTTATTGAAAAGTTATTGACTTATTCATCATCATCATCATTCTAGCCATTGTCTATCCGCTGCAGGCTAAAAGCAACTTCCACATGCCAATTGGTCCCGTAATATTTGCCACTGTTGTTGTTCCATCTTTTTTTAGGTCTCTTTTGTAGACATTTTTTATCAAGTGAAATCCATTCTATGGATTTCCTTAGAATGCCTTAGTCCACCTGCCATTAGTTATTCCTGCTATGTGACCAGCCCGTTTCCATTTCAGTTCTTTTACTGTCTTGATATCATATATTTTCCTTTGTTCTTTAATCCATGTGCAGATCTTTCTATCTTTTCTTCTGATGCTGAGCATGTATCTTTTCATGGCTTTTTGTGCTACTCATAAGTTTCATATTTTTTATGAGATTAATATCCATGTTTCACTGGCATCTGGTAGAACAGGTAGCATAACTGATCAAAAACCTATCTCTTCAGGTATAGGGGGAGGTTGCACTTAACTTGCCAAATGCTTGCCAAACACTTTTAACATGCAATTCAATTTCAATTTTTGTATCATCTTCTATTGAGATCTGTTGACCAAGGTATATGTAGTCAGTAATGGGCTGCTTCCCTCATGGGGGGTGCAAGGGGGTACTAAATTTATGCACTAATTATTGAATACCTAATTTTTTTTATTGTCCTTCCTTCTCTAATACCTTAATATGATCCTTAATTACTTTTAAAATAGAAAATAATTAAATAGTATGTTTTTACCTATAAACGCTTTAATCATCATCTATAACTGAACTTTATAGCAATTTAAGAAAATTGAGATACTTGACTAATCTGTTATGATACTGAATCTTGTGGGTTCAATACAAAACCTTAAAATGTTACTGTGTTCCTCAACAAATAATGCTGTCTATCATTTGTCATTTTTGTGACTATTCAAATAATGTGACTTAATAAACTGAAAAAGAGTCCAAGCACCTATTTGAAAACTTATCTTGGTCTGTAAGCGATTCCCACCCAGTCACATGACCTTTAAGCTACCCCGGTCACATGATTGTCAAGCCACTCCCACCTGGTCACATGGACAGCAAGCCACTTCTCCCCAGTCATATGACCATCGAGCCACACCCACAAAATAAGCCATGCCCACAGTGTAACAGTAAAAATTTTGGCAGCCCATCACTGTATGTAGTGATCTGTTATGTCTAGTTCTTCTCCAGATACAATTTTATTTATTTCTTTGATGAATGTATTAAACTTAACCTAGCTCTTTTTCAGATTTATCTTTCAGCCAAATAGTTCTCTTGCTTTGGGAAGTTCTTATATGTGTCTTTGCAGCTCTTCTGATTCTTATGAGAAGACAACAACATCTGCAAATCTTAAATGATTTAAATAAGCGCCATTGGTTTTTATTCCATCTTTTGCCCAACCTAGTTTGTGAAATACTTATTTGAGGCAGGCTGAGAAAAGGATAACTAATATTTGTATTGCCTTGTCCTACACCTTGTTTATGTCGATTTTCACTTTAAGATAATTAAGACAAATTGGTATTGTTTTTTCATATTAACTTATTATTTGGACCTAATAATTATATACTCTTGTAACACTTTTCCTGCATTCATTTATATACCATTCCCAAGTTTCTTCACTAGAAACAATCTAGTGAATTCTCCAGAGTAACAGTTTCTCCTCCTACTCTGTAATAATCAAGCTTGTATGATTTTACGTCCAAATTTTCTCTCTCTCTCTCTGAACTGGAATACTTTCCAGCTGTTCCCGTTTTAAAATATATTTTTATTCCAACTAAAGTTCTTTTGCATCCTTTCAAGCAAAAATAATTTTTCATCATTATATATTCAGATTAGATAAAAAATTAAAGTAAAAATTAGAATTGTTTATGTAAAGAATTCTTTTACATTAAACTATTGGATTTCTCTGAGAATAATGATGTACAGTGGATATAAAAGTCTATACATCTCTGATGAAATGCCAGATTTTTGAGATGTAAAAAAAATCAGAGCAAAATGAATGATTTCAGAATTCTTTTAAGCTTAAATATAATATACAAGTTGGACAACTCAATTGAAAAACAACCTGAAATGTTTTAGGAAGAAAAATAATAAAAATACACAGTAATGTGATGGTATAAGAGTACTTCCCTTAAACTAATACTTGTCATTTTATCATGGCATTCCATATTTTGGGTTACAAGCCTATCAACATGGCATGGATTACCTTGGGAATCTTTGCCCATTCTTCCTTGCAAAAATATTCCATATTTTAATGGTATCTGCTGTACACAGCCCTCTTCAGGTTACCCTTCAGATTTTTAATTAGATTCATTTCCAGGCTCTGGCTGGGCCATTCCAAACTTTTAGTTTCTTATGTTGAAGCCATACTTTTTATTGATTTGGAGGTTTGTTGTCATGAGGGTGAAATTTGTCTTCAGTATTTTAACAGAGACTTGAAGGTTTTTGCCCGAATTGATTGATATTTGGAATTGTTCATAATTCCTTCCACTTTAACTTCTTAAGCCACCCCAAAATATAATGTTTTATATAATGTCATCATGTTTCATTAGGAGTATGATATTCAATTCAATTCAATTCAATTTATTAGATTTGTATGCCGCCGCTCTTCGAAGACTCGGGGCGGTTCACAACAGTAATAAAACAGTATAACAATGGAACAAATCTAATAATAAAATATATAAAAACCTCAACAATTAAAAACAATACAGCACATACACATCAAACATGAAATATAATAAGCCTGGGGGAGATGTCTTAGTTCCCCCATGCCTGGCGATATAGGTGGGTCTTAAGTAACTTGTGAAAGACAAGGAGGATGAGGGCCATTCTAATTTCCGGGGGAAGTTGATTCCAGAGGGCCAGGGCCGCCACAGAGAAGGCTCTTCCCCTGGGGCCCGCCAAATGACATTGTTTAGTCGATGGGACCTGGAGAAGGCCAACTCTGTGGGACCTTATCGGCCACTGGGATTCGTGCGATAGAAGGCGGTTCCGGAGGTATTCTGGTCCAGTGCCATGTAGGGCTTTAAAGGTCATTACCAACACTTTGAATTGTGACCGTAAACTGATCAGCAGCCAGTGCAGGCCACGGAGTGTTGTAGAAATGTGGGCGAATCTAGGAAGCCCCACAATAGCTCTCGCGGCCACATTCTGCACAATCTGAAGTTTCCGAACACTTTTCAAAAGTAGCCCCATGTAGAGAGCGTTGCAGTAATCGAACCTCGAGGTGATAAGGGCATGAGCGACTGTGAGCAATGACCCCCTGTCCAAATAGGGCCGCAACTGGTGCACCAGGCAAACCTGGGCAAATGCCCTCCTCGCCACAGCCGAGAGATGGTGTTCCAATGTTAGCTGTGGATCAAGGAGGATGCCAAGTTGCGAACTCTCTCTGAGGGGGGTCAATAATTCTTCATCCATTTTGAAGGGACATCCATTTCTTGGCAATGTTGTGCCATGTTTTCCTCACTTGTAAATGACTGTCCTCACTATGTTCCATGGTATAAACCAATAGCTTGAAAAATTTTGTATCATTCTCCTGACCGTTATGTCCCCAACAATGATATTTCCCTCTAATGCATTCTAAGCTTTTTGCTGGTCATGGCTTTTGTTGTAAATGGCCATTAAACAAATGTTATAAAAATCTACTACACATGAACTTTACATCGCTTGGTCAGTATCACATTAATTGATGATAGATGTGTACTGACTACTATTGAACTCAACCACATCCCAACTTATAGGTGCAAATGTGTGAAACCAACTTATTGTTTAATTTTCTCCCTTGAAAATTTCACTTTGTTTTTCAATTGAATGGTACATCTTATATGTTATATTAAAGATGGAAAAAATCTGAAGTTATTTATATTAGTCTGATTATTTTACATCTCAAAAACCTGGCCCTTAAACAGGTGTGTATAGATTTAAAAAAAAATATTAATGGCATAATGGAAGTCAAACTATAATGATCCCAAAATAGTTCTGAATGCCAGATGCTCTGGATAAGACATCATCTGACTATTGTTAGATATTTTTCTTGTTAATTTTTTAAAAAAGACCTTCATAGTGCTTGTTTTAAAATGCTTGTTTTTCATACAAAGGTCAGGTTCACTCTCCAATATTTCCTGTAGTACAGTGTTCCCTCAATTTTCGCGGGGGATGCGTTCCGAGATGCGGAAGTAAATACACTATTTTTGGCTATGAACAGTATAACAAGCCTTCCCTTAACACTTTAAAACCCTAAATTACAATTTCCCATTCCCTTAGCAACCATTTAGATTATTACTCACCATGTTTATTTATTAAAGTTTATTTTAAAAAATATTTATTAAAGGCGGACGAAAGTTTGGCGATGACACATGATGTCATCGGGCAGGAAAAACCGTGGTATAGGGGGGAAAAACTGCAAAGTATTTTTTAATTAATATTTTTGAAAAAACCGTAGTATAGGCTTTTCGCGAAGTTCAAACCCGCGAAAATCGAGGGAACACTGTAATACCTAAAAGCCATCTATCAATATTAACAATAGTTTATAACTGTAGATTTTAGTATATTTATTTAAAGTTAATATTGCTTACACACGAATCACACTCTTCATCATCTCCTCATAATAATTCTACCTAAATAAATAACTGTGCTGAAAAAAAAAAGATTGGAAAGAAGGTACCCACCAGTTTTTCGTGGTTAAGAGTTGGTTTCATGCTGGGTTTCCCCACGTCTAGTCCAACACCTTACATACTACACATACCAACCCACCGGAGATAATCTAGGTGTGATCCCACAAATCTATCTTCAATTTGGGACATGGCGAGGACCATTATTAGAGTAACAGGAATTCTCCTACACAGGACTTTCACTTAATAGACTTAAACATTAATGTTGTAAGAAGTATCCATTCCCTTTTAACTTTAGAAAAATCAGTTAACTTTTTGCACTCCTTTGCTGTGCTTTTTATTTTATTGGGTAATTGTGAACATATGTGAAAATTAATATACAAGTGAAGATAAAGGTTATTTATTTATTTATTTATTTATTGATTGATTGATTGATTGATTGATTGATTAAATTTGTATGCCGCCCCTTTCCGCAGACTCGGGGCGGCCCACAACAGCAACAGAAAAACAGTGTAAAATACAAATTCAATAATTAGGAAGCTAAAAACCCATAATTTTAAAAAACATTCACACAACATACCATACATAAACAGTATAGGCCTGGGGAAGATATTTCAGTTCCCTGCCTGATGACAGAGGTGGGTCTTAAGGAGTTTGCGAAAGGCAAGGAGGCTGGGGGCTGTTCTAATCTCAGGGGGGAGCTGGTTCCCGGGGGTCGGGGCCGCCACAGAGAAGGCTCTTCCCTTGGGACCCGCCAAACGACATTGTTTGGTCGATGGGACCCAGGAGAAGGCCAACTCTGTGGGACCTAATCGATCGCTGGGATTCGTGCGGCAGAAGGCGGTCCCGGAGATATTCTGGTCCGGTGCCATGAAGGGCTTTATAGGTCATAACCAACACTTTGAATTGTGACTGGAAACTGATCGGCAACCAATGCAGACTGCGGAGTGTTGGTGCAACATGGGCATACTTTGGGAAGCCCATGATTGCTCTCGCAGCTGCATTCTGCACGATCTGAAGTTTCCGAACATTTTTTAAAGATAGCCCCATGTAGAGAGGTTAATGGTGATAGTGCCATGATGCATTACACAGCTGTACCTATAGGTAGATTCTGGCTCATTAAATACTTAATTAATTTTTCAAATAGATTTTTGAAATACGGTAACTTATTATCAAGTTTAATCATGATTACATTTAGTAAAACTGGTACTATGAATTCTTAATTACTTTCATATTCATGGCTGCCACATGAACAAGTTTAGATATCAGTAAGTGTTGTGGTTTTCCAGCTTACCCGAAGAAAATAAAATATTATTTAGGTATGATTTTTTTAAAAAAATATATTACTGGTTTACTAACCCAAGGAAAAAACTTCCTGTATTAAAGCTAAAGTTAAAATTCTGCTGCCTCAGCTCTTAGGGGGATTTTGAGAATATAAAGAACCTAGCCTGGAAGGGACCTTGGGAAAGGGAATAACATCATTTTACAAGACTGGAGGGATTAATAAATCTTTCCCTATTTCTTGGAATCCTTTGAACTATCTTAGAAGCATTGGAGACAAGTTTCTTCTGGAGGTTGCTTTATGTTCTGGGTTGCATCATTGGCCCTGAAAAATCATTTGCTTAGAGATATTTTTTTCTCTGAAATCTCAAATATTTTTTATATGAGCTTTTGGGTGTTTTGGATGATATCTGAGTAATTCCTTTTAAAGGCTGGTTTCTAGTCTTATAAATTTATGACTTATATTCATTTTCTTCAAAACTGCGGTCCGTCATGTCTTTGATACTTCACACATACTTCTGAAATCTTTCCTAATTAAGATGGTTTTAACCTGCTTAAAATGGCTCAACCCTTTCAGTTGAGCTCATACACCATGCTGCACACAGGAAAATACTCCGATTCATTATAGTTTTACCGGATGGTAAATATAATATGGAAAATAAATTTGCTTAACTTACACTTAAAACTGCACACATACAACACCCCAGAGTTGATTCAATGGGATTTACTTCCAACAAATACTTCGGGGGTTAGCTTGCATTAGTTTCATATTGATTTTATGTCTTTCTATCCTATAAATTCTGGAAAAGAAAGCAGTCCTAAATTTCAATTGTTCAGAAGAAAATTCATTTCTTACGAGAGCCGTGGTGATGCAGGGGTTAGAAGGCAATACTTCAGGGCTAACTCACTGTTATCTCCACTAATTTGATTCTGAAAGGCTTGGGGTTGGCTCAGCTTTCTATTCTTTCCAGGTTGGTAAAATGAGGAGCCATAATGAGATTATTGGGGGCAATAAGATGACTCTGTAAATCACTTAGAGAGAGCTATGAATGTGAAGTGATATATAAGTCTAAGTGCTATTGCTAAGTGCTATTTAGTAGAGCTGCAAAATCATTACCATTTAAGAATGGAAAGAACACTGGAATATATTTCTAAACCTTGATGATTGTGAACATGGTTTGGCTAATAATATTTAATCAGGGAAGATGTGCTGTTTCTTCTCCTGTGGATATGAGAATATGTTCGGTTCTTTTTGAGTGTCCATAACTGAATGGGAAAGAGAACAACAGAAAAACAGTGTACCTTTATTTTAACTTTATTAATAGTATTTCTAGCAAGCATCTGATTAGACTTCATCTAGTATTGATTTGATCTTGTATTGCTAGTTTTCTTGTTTTTCTTGTATTGCTAGTCTTAAATAATTAGTTTTCTTGATTCTCAAGAAAATCTCCCCAACAAATTTTTTGGGCAAGGGGTTGGCTTTTGAAATGAATCAATTTTTCAGAGCCATATGAGAACACTGGGGAAGTTCATATCCTTTACAGTACTTACCTTTGAAGATAATGTCATGTCTCTGCACCTTAATATTTAGTCTACCGTTATTAAAATATTTCTTGTAATTAGCCAATGTATATTTATTTCATAGCTTTAATTAACATCCTATACATTATTGAACAGACTACATTATTTTTCTTCTATTTGTATTAAATTGGTATTGTCTATTGAGATGATATTTGTGGTTATGGCTGTTGTAATATTTGTGGTTGTGTAATCTGCTTTACATTTTCTTCTTTTATCTTCATTGAGATTCCTGAACTCTTTTTCCATTATCCCAGACATGATAGTGATATTATTAGCAAACCTGGTGTCTCTCCATAATTTTAATTTTGATTTATATTTGTTCAATAACCAGATGTGGGATCTACACCAGTGTTTCAATGCATAGCAACCAGTTTATAGTTGAAAATCTTTCTATAATAAATAAAACAAATAAATTGGGGGGGTTTTTTAAATAAAAGCTGCCTTGTCTTTTCCATTGTCTATTAGACTTCAGCAATGTGATTTGGTATGCATTACTTTGATAGGCATTTCTACCTATCAATTGTATTCTGATTCTTTGTCATAGATATTTTTTTACAATACAGTAGAAGCATGTTTATTATTGCAACTGAATTTTTTTTTAAAAAAATTCTTTGAAAAAAAGGGTTGTTTCTTTATCTCATTCTTGGGATATTTGTAATTCTTTAAAAATTGCTTTTGGAGGTTTGGTGTTTTTATACTTAGCAGAAATATAAAAAGTAAGAGAACTTACAAAAATTTGGATACAATGAAAAACAGGTCACTGATGCCTTTTGGCTTTCTCCTAAGTAAGATAAATGAAAGTTACTTCACCCCAGCTATGAGAATTATACTATTTACCATGATCTAAATAAAAAAGAACATTTTTCAGAATACCATAAGCCAATTCATGAAAAGCAAGATTGAGAGTTGCTTGCTATAAATATGACAGCAAAGTTTGCAGGCTTCTCATCAGATGAAAAGGATGAAAAATAATTTATATTGTTGCTGCCAGTTAAAAGTTCGTGGGAGGATGGATGCAGATTTCATTATACTTAAAGTAGACTCTATGAATCAAATATGACTTTATCATGGGATCTATTCTAAATAGTACAAGTACGAATCCAGCCAGTGCTAAATATTCTTTCTTTCTCTTGTGGTTACCATGTTGTTTACCTATTATTAGGAACTTTAGGAAGAAATGTTCATAATACACAGTCCCAAAATAAAACAGTGACTGAGCTTTTAAAATATGTAATACAGTTGCCCAGTCTCTTTGGAAATATACTGGAAAGAAAAAAGAGGAAAGTATATTTTAAACAACTGCCAAAGTTACTAAATGACAGCACTAATTCCTTTGTTTTAGTCAGTGGTTGAGGCAATCAACAGCTTCCCAAGGTGGATTTTTTCTCTTTTAAGAAAAGTTGCCAAAGAATAACAATAGAAATGGAGTTCTTTACTGAACCTGTTAAGCAAGAAGTTTGTTTTTTGGATATGGTGATGTAGTTTTTATGCATTTTACACTTACTGGTACTCTTCCTAAAAAGAAAACAAGAGTCTATTTAAAGCAAAATGAAATTTAAGAATAAGTAACATTTTTTGTTTGGGGTCAAACTCTGAAACAATAAACAATAAACCAGTTTGTCCTCCCAGCCAAATGTACAAAGTGGGTTGTTTCAGGACATTTGAGGAACTTTAAAATTAAGCAGTACCAATAACAAATAGTTGTAACATGAGTTCCCTAGGATTAGCCACTGTCATGTTTTTATTTCTTGGGCATCTCTGAACAAGAAGCATTGCAGTTAGCCAAACCAAACTGCTTCATGATTACTCATATTGCTTTGTACTTGTACACAATTTTTATTGTTACCCCAGCTTAAAACACATTCTCAATGAAGAGTTGGTAAGATTAGAATGTATCATCTAATCAGGTTTTATCAGAACCCAGTTATTGAGGCTCCTAAATAATGGTTTTGGTTTATATGTGCTATGTGAAGTCATATTATTTTAAAAATGTAATGTAACATTCCGGATTATTATACCAATGCAATGCTTAAGGATGGGAATACTGAACTTCTGTTCTAGAACTTCATTAAGCCATGGCAATCTTACTCATTCAATGCTTGCACTTTTAGTATTATAATTCTAAACATAACTGATAAGAAATGAATTTTATAGAAAATCTAATTACAGTGCAGAAAAGTTTTATGTTAGAAAGCCCAAAAAGCACATTTCACTTTGGATTAACCTTAACTCACAAGCCTCGGGTATTTTTTAGCTGCACCAAAATTCAGTAGTACTACATAATTCAAAATTATAATATCATGGTAAGCAATGCAGTTGATTATGTAATACAATAAAGTTGACAAATGTATCTGAGACAATGGGGTTTTTTCTATGTTAAATTAACTTCATATTACTGTGAAATCCAATTATTTTGCTCCATAGTGATATCACAAATTGCACACATTGCACAAATTCAGATGATGGCGCTTGCTTGTTTCTTTTATTTTCATTGTGAACAAATAAATATATTGAGTTCTAGATCAGTGTTTTTCAACCAGTGTGCCGTGGCACACTAGTGTGCCGCGAGACATGGTCAGGTGTGCCGCGAAGCTCAGAGAGATAAAGAAAACAAGAGAAAGAGAGAAAGAAAGAGCAATAGAGAAAAAGAAAACAAGAGAGAAAGCAAGCAAGAGAGAGAAAGAAAGCGAGAGAGAGAAAGAAAAAAAGAAAGACAGAAAGAGAACAAGAGAGAAAGAAAGCAAGAGAGAGAGCAAGAGAGAGAGAGAGAAAGAAAGCAAGAGAGAGAGAGAAAGAGGGAGGGAAGATGGGAGAGAGAAAGACATAGAGGGAAGTAGGGAGGGAGAGAGAAAGAGAGCAAAAAAGAGGAAAGAAGCAAGAGAGAAAGAGGGATGGTGAGAGAGAAAAAAAAAGAGGGAGAGAAAGAGGGAGAAATACTGTAGAGCAAAAGGGAGGAATAGAGAATTTTTTTGTCCAAACTTTTTTTAGCGCCCCCCCCCTCAATGTGCCCCATGGTTTTGTAAATGTAAAAAATGTGCCGCAGCTCAAAAAAGGTTGAAAATCACTGTTCTAGATGATCCTTATGAATAGCCAGAGCACATTTAATATTTTCCTTGTTACCATGTAGCTGACATATTTTATACTTTGAAGCCCCTGAATATTTACAGTATGGGCCTTTGCAGGAGGTTGTAGAATCCTATGTTTGTTGTATAATGTTATGTATATCTACTATCTATAAGAGATTTAAGACTTCAGCTGATACAAGATGCTTTGTATAATACAAACTATAAAATCACAAGCAGTGTGCACCTTTTTAGAATTTAATCTTTTCTATTGTACGTTTTAATATTTAAGTGAAGCTGTAAATCAGTAACAAGACTGCCAAAATTTAGACCTTCTACTTTTGATGCAAATGAATTGTATTCGATTGAATCAAACCATCAATTTATCTGCCAGAAAGTAACTGAGCAAAAATCTAACTAATACAAAATAAAACTAAATTGGTCATATGGGGAATTGGACAATCAAAAGATTTAAAGATTAATTTTAAGCAAGAGTGGGTTTTGTTCCATCTCCCCCCAAAAAATTATTGCTTCACTTTGTTTTATTCAAATTGTGGGGAAAGGGGCACGCAAGTATTTGGCATTTATATTCTAGTCTCTGCTTTGTAAGATAAACGCAATTTATATTTGATATTAATTGAAATCTGGCAATTGGATTAAATTAGATATGCAATTTTGCAAATGGAAGGCTATTAAAATTTAATAACCATTTTTTGTTGATTATATACTGTAATATCAGTCAATTCAATCTCCTGATTCCACTTGGGTCAACATGATCATGTATGAAAATAGATATCAAATTGAATGGAACATTTTAGTGCCAATGTCATAGTTCCAAATAGTTCTCTTTCTTCACTCAAATATCATGGAGGGAGGGTATTTAAGAAATGTTTTGATGTAGTTAAGGCAGTGTTTCTCAATTATTTTCTGCTATGCCCCCCTCCAACTCTCCGATCTGGGCCCCAATGGAATTTTAGTGTAAATATTTATTATTTTGCTTATTATAAGCTGCAAGCAAATTATTGACTGGGGAAGGTTGTCCTAGTGACTTACTTGGGAATAAGTTACTCTGAACTGGGCAGGCAGGTTTAGGCTACTACGATTGATACAGGGCCAGGCCAGCATAATCAAGCTGGTATTTTGGAGTCACTAGCCTGGCCCATAAGTGCTGCATCTGCGAGACACTCACAGTGAATGGTATGGAAGGAGGCCTTAAGGTGCCATTCAAAACTTTTGCCCAGCTGCAGAGGATACTCCTTCACAAGCAGCAGGTTTGCCATGCTGTTCATGGATACTGGGTCACCCGCTGAGAACAACCAGGATCCATGCAGCCACCCCACCCCACCTGGCTGCCTTCTCTTCCAGGCTCAGACCAGCATGCAACTGGGAAAACACTCCCAGCCTGGGGGAATCAATCGAGAGGGACCACACATGTTTCCCGGGATCACATGCACCCCTGGTATTGCTCTGCAGTCCAATGGAGGAGGGGGAATGCCCCACTATTTGAGAAGGACTGATTTTGGGGAAAGTTGTTGTCTTCCTTAGTACTGTCTTAAAATAAAATCTGATTTAATTAATCAGCATTACTTCTGAGCGCCAGTTAAATAATTCAATAATTCTGCAGATAACATATGTTGCTTAGGCCAGTATTTCTTAACATCAGCAACTTTAGTACAAATGCTGGTGGGAAATTCTGGAAATTGAAGTTCACATATGTTAAAGTTGCTATGATTGAGAAACACTAGCTGAGAGTACTTTGTATGTCCTCGCTTACTATTTTGTGGAGATGTTCCCATGGAATTACGGAAACTGCTAAATAGGATTCCACCCAAACTAGATTATTGGGCTACATTAATCAAAATGTCTGAAGTGACAGGTCCTATAACAGAGAACATGATTAGATTGCATATAAGTCCCGTGTAGAACCAAGGTATACCAATTGGTATGCCAATTGAGTGACTTGTTTGGATTAGGTATGATAAAAATTTTCAAGTCTCCATACAGTGGCAGAATTTTTGGGATGATTTTGGCCTATTGTTATCTCTCAGCCAAGGACTATCTCAGAGGATAATCCTCGTTAAAATAAAATGAAGGAAATTCCCTCTAAACACCCATCTGCCATATATTTTCTGGAACTTCTGGAAAGATGATGGAGTATAATTCTATTTATAGTATAGTGCCTGGAGGTTGTTAGGGTCTGGATGTGTGTTAGCAGATTCAGACTCAACCCCAACAAGACGTAGCGGCTGTGGGTTCTGTCTCCCAAGGACATGTCCATCTGTCTGTCCATTACTCTGGGGGGGGGGAAATTTTGGTATGATTGTTTTTAAATATTGGATTTTTAGATTGTAATTTTAAATTTAATTAGATTTGCCGTTGTACTATATTGTTATATTATATGCTGTTAGCCATCCTGAGTCCTCGGAGAAGGGCGATATACAAATCAAATCAAAGCAATCTATCAATCAATCAATAAATAAATAAATAAATCTCCACACCAAATACATGCTGTTCTGCCTTCTTTTGTTGCGCAAAGCAATGTCTTACATAAGGCAAAAGAGTATTTCAGTAAAGAATTAGCAACTAGTTTTCACATTTACATAAAAATCTATACATAACTCTTTGTATCAATCTAAACAGAAGTTATCCCCAAGAAATATTAGTAGAAGCGATTCAGGCAGAGGTGGGTTCCTACCGGTTCTAATCAGTTCTTTAGAACCATTAGTAAAGCTGTGATGATGTCATGGAGCCAGTTCTGTCTGTGCCGGAACATAGGTGCCGCCATCTTGGATTTTGCTTCTATGCATTTGCAGAAGATTTTTTTTTTTTTTTTACTGCTGTGGGGACACATGTGTGAACAAACTGGTAGCCAAACAATCCACAATCTACCCCTGAATTCAGGTCTTCCTTTCCATGCAGACCACTTTTATTAGTATAATGCCTGAAGTTCTGACTTATTTTAGTGATTCTTAAAGTATTTGGCAGATCAGTGTTTAAAATGAAAACCAAACCTGCTCAGTTCACCTTGAGCCAAGTTGCTTAGAGGCCTGCATACTGTATCAGATCTCAGCAGCTGTTGCTCCTGAGCAAATTACCCAGAGAGAGTGCAATGATAGCATTAGTATGAAATGTACTGATGAGTGATGACTTATTTCACAGCAGTACATGATTTATGTTTTCAACCCAAAAGACTACATATGGCTCTATAAATTTCTAAAACCAAGAAACCAAGATCCAGTTCTTTAGTATAACCATACTGGCAATCATAACTTGTCTGGAAATTATTCTTAACCTGTGGTGGAATTACAGCTCCTGTGTATGAGTGCATGCATGTGTTTTTCCAGCATAGTTTTCTCACACCATACACTATTAATGAACCAGTGTTCCAAGATGATATGTACATGTATTACATATGTGCTGAATTATCGTGGCAGTTTGTAAGTCTTTTACAAGAGTAATTGTTTAGTCCCTGATGCCTTGCAACCATTTCAGAATATCCCCAGCAATTTTTCCTACCTTGAGATAAACACATTTAGGTTAAATGTGCATATAATCTACAGTCATAATGGAAACTTTTTCCCCTCCATCTGTGGCTGCATGTTCTAGCCTTTTTAGCCAGCATTAGTAGCAGCAGTGATGTTGAAAACTGTAATTCAATAGAAGTTGAGATGCCATGAGTTTCTCACCTCTGGCTACAGAAATCCGGTTATATCCATCATGCTTGTGATGGTAATTCAAAATATATGAAAAATATTTAACAGCCATTAGGAAAAAAAATAGAAAAAAATAACAGGAATTAGAAATTCTAATATTTAGAAAAATGATCTGCCAATTATTTAATTTCAGTATCACACTTTACAGCAAAGGGTAGAGTGGTTTAACAGTATATAAGGGTCAAAACAGTCACACGTATTATGACAAAGGTATCATATATGTACTGAATCCATTATTTAGGTTGTATGCCTATTCAATCAGAATAGAGCTTCTATTCCAATCCCCTACTATTTTAAACAAGTGACTGACCAGCCTCTTCTTAAAAGCCTCCAGTGAAACAACAAAGAATACCATGATGACTCATCCAAAGATAACCTCCTCAGCTCATTCTTTGGCTCTGTCTTTGTTAACAGTAACGACTCATCCCCCAATCACACCTCAAACTCTCTCAACGACCTAACCCAAGTAGACTTCACTGAAGACCGTGTTGAAAAAGCATTATGTGACCTTAAACCTTCTCTATTAGTCAGACAAGATAGTCTATGTGCATACTTCCTAAAAAAGCTCTCTTCTGCTATAGCTGAAACACTAAGCATAATTTTCAAAAAAATCCTTCAGAACCAGCACACTTCCCACGCTATGGTCGAAAGCAGAGGTCATCCCCATCTTCAAAAAAGGAGACCCCTGTCTTGTTGATACCTAGAGACCAATATCACTATGCTGCATTCCATGCAAAGTCATGGAATCAATTATAAACCAATCAATTACTCTCCACATAGAAACTAATGCTCTCTAACATACAATTGGGTTCAGAAAAAACCTATCCTGCAACCTGCAGCTCCTCCACTGCAAAAATATATAGAGAACTCATCTAGATCAGGAAAATCCATAGATGCAATTTATATCGACTTCTGCAAAGCCTTTGATTCAGTGGACCACAACAAACTACCCCTAAAACTCAAATCCTATGACATATCAGGATATCTCCACAGCTGGATTACAGTTTGATTCCTGTCAAACAGACAACAAATGGTCAAAATAGGAAGCACCATATCCATCCCATGCCTGTTAAAAACGTTGTTCCCCAAGGTAGCGTACTGGGACCAACGCTCTTCGTTCTCTACATTAATTAATTAATTAATGAAGCACCCACAACTTCTGATGGCAAGTTCTACTGGTTAGGTGTTCTCTCTGTTAGGAAGTTTCTGATTAATTCCAGGTTGCTTTTCTCCTTGATTATTTTCCATCCATTGTTTCTTTTCCTGCCCTCTGGTGTTTTTGACCCTCTCCTATTTGTGGCAGCCTCTCAAATATTGGGATACTACTATCATGTTCCCTCTAGTCCTTATTTTCTCTAGACTACCTAAGCCCAAATCCTGCAACTATTCTACATATGTTTTACTTTTTAGGCTTGTAAGCATCTTAGTTGCTCTTTATTGCATTTTTTTCAAAGTCTTCACATCTTTCTTGTAATGTGGTGACCAAAACTGGATACAGTATTCCAAGTGTGATCTTACTAGGTATAAATTTTTGCTTTTCCTCTGTTAAATATCATGTTCTTGGGTAGGGACCGTTGTTGACATCTGTCAATATCTTTTTGGATCCTGAGATTCTTCTGGGGTGTTGTGCTGTTCCTGCCAGCTTAGTGTCATCTGAAAATTTGATGAGTTCCCCTTCTATTTCTGATCTAAGACATTTATGAAGATATTGATGTAAGAAGAAACTTTGTATATCCCACTGCCTACTTTACCTCCATGTACTTAAGGTGCCATTAAAGACAACTGGTTGAGCATTAGTGGGAGTATGCATGGGAGTGCTCTAAATTTTAGGCATTGCATTGCATTCTTCTATGAATCTCGAAAGCAATGATCTCATGTGTGTTGCTTTGATTTGTAGATATATTTGTCTACTGAATGGAAAGTATGTAGTTTCTGGGTATTTTTATCTTGCTGCATTTGGCTAGGTTGGATGTGATGTGTAGGAGTGATGTCATAGGTTCCTTTGCTAATTCTGGTCTACAGATGTGAAAGGATGTAAAGTAGCTGTGACATCAAATTAGATCATGATTCCATTTTCATCTATTGCCAGTCTTTGATTCTTTGGTGTCACTGTAATGGGGAATTGGTAAGAGTATCAATGTGATACTGTGATGTATCTAAGCTTTTTTGTCAATTCTTTAGTGATGTAAATTGGAGTCTCTAGGTAATGACACAATTAGACAGAAAAGTATGTCTGGCTTGTGTGTTGTGGAGCATCTATAATGGCATGGAAAAAAGCTCCACTACTTTTTGTCTGCCACTGTTCCCTGGTAAGTTGACTAAGATTTCTCTTGATCCAGTTGTCTAGTTTTTATATTGCATTGGTTTTCACCAGGCTGTCAGTATCTTTGAGTTCCAATACTGTTTTGGCTTTTTGATCTGCCCATGAAAGCTGAGAGCAGATGTGAAGTCTGAATAAATATTAAGCCCCTTAACTTTTTCACAATTTCAAAAACCAAAAAAAAGGCTCAAAGGAATGCTGACTATAATGACCACATAGTGTCTCTCAGAATTATTTTTGTATTTCTGATTTTGATGATTAGGGCAGGTTCAGTTGTGTCCAAAATACTTACTTCCAAAAACAGGTAAGACCATAGAAGAATAATCAGGAATTGGCACTGCTTGGAATAAAGCACTTTATTACTGGGATCTGGGATATACAGAGCAATATTTTCTCAAAATAATCTTACTGTAGTCTTACTATATTTATTTTTCATGTAATTATTTAGATTATTTATTTTATATTAGGTGAACTTCTAATACCTTAGCAGGATTTGTTCTATTTCTTTTCGGAGTTGACAAGTAACTGCCAGAAATGTTATTGGGAAGTATTTTTTTCAATAGATGTTGGAAATTATGACTTACATCCAAATAAATTTGTCGGTTATTTTAGCTTGTCTGCTCTATTTAGCAGAAAATAAGCATGGACATTGTCATAAAGCAAAAAAGAAAATAAATATTTTCTCAATAAAAGCATGCATGCATATAAATATGTATGTGTGAATATGTATAAAGTAATTTACATTTGTATATAGCATAAAATATATTTATAGCGCTACTACAAATTGATCAGAATATTTTGAAAGCTTTTATTATATTACATAAACTGTTCTTTAATTGTCTGTATTCTACTAAATACTGATGAAAACATCTTGTAAACATAATTAGTTGTATTATGATTATGTCTTATCTGCGCAGCTTATTATAAAAAGATGCTCTATCAGGAACGAAACCCCAGGCTAATGCTGTAAGTTCAAAGTATGGATCTGTATTTGGATATCTCCTCAAGGTGAAATGATCCTAGAAGTATATTTTAATGCTCGTATTCTAGCAGTATTCTTTCCAAACAATTGATATTTCAATTGTTATTGATATTTATTTGTGAACAAAGTCAAATTCAGTCCAGCTAGTAAAATGTAGCCTATGTCTTAAACCAAACCTCCATTTTTCATGGTGGAAAGTAACAGTTTTCAAAATGTCCAAGCATTTCTTTTTTCTTTGCTTGTTTCTTGTTTGCAGAAGAGACGGAGTAACGACACGGACACCAGAGCTGGATTTAAACTTGGGTCATTTTTATTAAAATAAATTTGCATAATTTATTAATTAAATTAGCATAAATTTGCATAAATCAACATATTCAACTATGACCCAAAACAGTGGACCTGCAGGGTCAAACAAACACTTCCGGGGCGGAAATGACGTAAAAGGTCAACATTCCTGGGCAACTAAGGGCGTAGCTCGATGCTAGTCCAGGTGAGGGACCTCTCCCTCACCTGAGACCCTGCCATGCACTCGCATGAGGGGGGTCCCGCCGGCTCACCCCTACCCTGGGACTTCAATAGCGGGACCCAAAGACAGGTTCCCCCCAAGTGCTCAGGTAGCACCCCACAATGGGCTTGGAGAGAACCTGTCAATCATCCCCAAAGATGCCCAAGGGAGAACGCGCAGTTGCTGAACCACCACCCAGATTTCCGCCCCTAACCTGCCTACCCAAATGACCAAAGGTAAGCCAATTAACCTAATAAAAGCAAGCACCCCCTAACCGCCCATCCATCTCCCCAGTGTGGAATGGGCGAAAAAACAGCCATGCCAAATGGGTGAAGCTGCAAAAAATTCCCATTCGGCCCCCGAGGGCGACCCACTAATAGCACACTGCAAAATAGGGAGGGCGGGTGGGTGTCTGCTCTCTTGACTGGGTCCGGGCGAAAAGGCTTGGCCCAGGGCCTGCAGCCCTTAAATAGGGCCAGCAAGCCCCGCCCGGTCCCCACGTCATTCCAAGCCACGTGGGCCTGGCTTTCCCGGCCGAAATCTCGTCTCGCGAGATTTCGGCCGAAAACAAAATGGCGGCCGCCACAGAAAGGTCCAGCGTCTGCCCGGCCCTTCTGCAAAAGCGCCGTGGCCGGTAAGTCGAGCCGGCGATATTGCAGAAGAGACGGAGTAACGACACGGACACCAGAGCTGGATTTAAACTTGGGTCATTTTTATTAAAATAAATTTGCATAATTTATTAATTGAATTAGCATAAATTTGCATAAATCAACATATTCAACTATGACCCAAAACAGTGGACCTGCAGGGTCAAACAAACACTTCCGGGGCGGAAATGACGTAAAAGGTCAACATTCCTGGGCAACTAAGGGCGTAGCTCGATGCTAGTCCAGGTGAGGGACCTCTCCCTCACCTGAGACCCTGCCATGCACTCGCATGAGGGGGGTCCCGCCGGCTCACCCCTACCCTGGGACTTCAATAGCGGGACCCAAAGACAGGTTCCCCCCAAGTGCTCAGGTAGCACCCCACCATGGGCTTGGAGAGAACCTGTCAATCATCCCCAAAGATGCCCAAGGGAGAACGCGCAGTTGCTGAACCACCACCCAGATTTCCGCCCCTAACCTGCCACGGAGCGGGGGTCAGATCTCTATCTTGGCCCCCCGACTCCCCCCTCCAGCTGCGCCAGCTCACGCAGAGACCGCTGCAGGTCCTGTAAGAAAATGGCGTTCCCCTGTTCTGACAGGTGAACGCCGTCGGCCCGGTAAAGCCACGGCCGATCTACATTAATGAGGGGATGGGCCACTACAACCCCACCTAATTCCCTAACCGTTTTTCCCAGAGCCTTATTCACTCTACGCCTGACCCGGTGAATGGCCCTAAGGGAAATGGCGTCCCTCCACACGATCCTTGGGAGGATCTCTGACCACACCACTTGCGTGGTGGGCCACACCGTGCGAAGCCACCGCAGGTCTTCGCGCGCCTGGATGATCAACGGTAGACCACCAAGCAGGCACAGGTCATTGCCACCGAGGTGCAAGACCAGCCATCTGGGTGCGGCTATGGGTTGCCGACCACCCAGTCCCATCTGGGCGCGACCCGGGTACCGCCCTGAGATGCTGCGCGCCCAGCAACGTCGGTAGGAGCCCCTCCCACCGCATACCTCTCCGGCCCATCCAAACAACATTGACCCACCGTCCCAAGGACAACTGGGTCCCGATGGCGCTTCTGGCTGCTGAGCGGCCGGCCCAAAAGACCATGCTGTGGCCACACAGCAGCGCCGTCGGCTTCTGCGTGGAATGGGAACCTGGAAGAGGACACACACAGAGAGGTTACCTAGCCTAAACCCTGCCCTGAATCCTCAGCGGGCCTAACATAACCCAAATATGCCGCTGACCGCCAGCGGCCGATCTCCCTAATCCGATGGGCCGGGAAACCGGAAAGTGCCGCGCTAGTGGCGGCGCCGATACGGAACGAATGCATTCCGTAGCCGGCGGGATCAATGCCAACCTGAGCCATTGCCTTCGACACTAACGCCCAGAATTGATACCGGGTCAGGGGGGTGCCGTCCTGATGTTTAAAAAGGTACCCTCGCCCTGACCCCCGCAAACCACAAAACTGTTGTAAAGCAGCCACCGGGCACACAGACTGATCGATGGCTGCGCTAAGCTCGATTCTAACCCCTCTGTGTAACTGATCTGTCTTGGAATGTCTCACAAAAAGGGAGACACCCCCCTGCCTAAAGGTCAGATCAGTGAGCTGGAAGGCACGGAGCGACGTGTCAGACTGCGAGGAGGCCATTGCCTCGCTGACTCTAAGGGCCCCAAAAACATAACACAAGTCGCTGCCCTAAAAAGACGGGCCTCGTACGGAGAGGCACACAGGCTGCCTAATGCCTGATTAATCAAAGACAGCTGCTGAACCGTCAGGGCCTGACGAGTGTCAGAAGGGAACCCCTGTCGCTCCCTCACCCAGCCTTCCAGCATCTTCCGGATGCGGAAGTCACCTGAAAAGTCACTAAACCCCCCCGCCTTGGACAGAAAGGCGAGGCCGGCTAACCTAGACCTGATGGTCCTAACTGAAAGGCCACGCCCCTTCAGTAGGACACAAAATTCAGCTAGGTGCTCAACCGGGGCAGGCCAACTATGGGGGTAACCCTTACCCTGCCTGAACTCCCCAAACTCCTTACCTGCACGCTGGTAAGCTCGCAGGGTGCCAGGTGCTATGGAAAAGGTGATCGCCCTGGAGGCCTCGTCTCTCCAGCTCTCAGGAGCCCGCCCAGGCTCCAAAGGTGGGCCGGAAACGCCTCTGGCGACTCTCGGGCCCATGGGGCCAGGGTCCGAAACCTGGACAACTGACCACGTGACAAGGCGTCAGCCACCCCGTTGTCTAAACCAGGGACATGCCTAGCCAAAAACAATGCGTTTAGAGACAAGGACCTGTGCACAAAATGGCGGACAAGCCGCATTACCCTGTCACTCTTAGAGGACAGGGCGTTCACAACATGGACAACCGCTAGGTTGTCACACCAAAAATGCACAGTCTTGTCCCTAAACTGCTCTCCCCAGAGCTCTAAGGCCACTATCAAGGGGAAAAGCTCTAAAAAGGTCAAATCCTTAACCAATGAAGAGGCACTCCATTCCGGAGGCCACGCCGACCAGCACCACTGGTCACCTAGCACTACCCCAAAACCACAAGTCCCCGCAGCATCGGAGCAGAGCTGCAACTCAGCTTCCAACAGAAGCTCGTGCCGCCAGAACGACAACCCGTTAAAATGTTCCAAAAACTCCCGCCACATGCAGAGGTCAGCCCTGACCCCAGCACATAAGCGGGTACGATGGTGGGGCAAACGCAGCCCCCTCATCGCATCATACAACCAACGAGAAAAAGCCCTGCCTGGCACCACAACCCGACATGCAAAATTAAGGATCCCGGCCAATTCCTGGAGCTGCCGCAGAGTAACCTTCCTGCAGCCCAGAACCGCCTCAAGCTTGCCCCTTATTTTAATCAACTTATCCAGGGGCAATCTAGAAGATTGCTCCTCTGAGTCCAATTCAATACCGAGGAAGGTAATCTTGGTGGCAGGGCCGTCGGTCTTCTCAGAGGCTAAAGGCACCCCCAACTGAGCACAAAGGGCTTCGAAGTCCCGCATCAGAGCAAAGCATTGCTCCGAGTGCGCCGGCCCGGCCATCAAGAAATCATCAAGGTAGTGAACGACCGAACCCAGGCCGCTGCGCCTCCTGAGCACCCACTCCAAGAAGGTGCTAAAGCTCTCAAAGAGAGAGCAGGAAACAGAGCAGCCCATCGGCAATGCCCTGTCCACATAAAAACCACCCTCAAAATGGAAGCCCAGAAGCTCGAAGTCGCCTGGGTGTATGGGGAGGAGCCGGAATGCCGACTTAATGTCGCATTTACCCATAAGGGTTCCTACCCCACACTTCCTAACCATGGTGACGGCTGCATCAAACGATGCGTACCGTACCGAACAAAGTCCGTCAGGAATGTAGTCATTCACTGACTCCCCTTTTGGAAAAGACAGGTGGTGAATTAACCGAAATTCACCACTCGCCTTTTTGGGGACCACACCCAAGGGGGACACTCTAAGATTCGAAAAGGGTGGCCCCGGGAAAGGCCCAAGGACCCTGCCCTCAGCCACCTCCTTTTGAATCTTAGCCCTAACAATATCCTCATGTCCGACAACCGACCTAAGGTTGTCGGACATGAAAGCCTTCCTAACACCCACATAAGGGATCCTGAATCCCTCAGAAAAGCCCCTCAAGAGCGCCTCGGCTCTCGGGCGAGGGTGGTAGTCGACCAACCAACCCTCGAGTACCGAAACATCAATTGGGCTGGGCCCCTTTTCCCCCAACTGGTGGGGGAGGCTTCCCCGGACCCCGCCCTTCTTCTCCGCCCCTTTCTTGGGGCGGGGACACACTGCAGCTGCATGGGACCCCCCACAATTCCCGCAGGCATGCTTGTACTTGCAAAAGGGATGAAAACACGCCCCTTTTGCAGCAAACTCATGACAAGCAGGCGAGGCCCCCTTGCCAGCTACACCAGGAGTCGCCTTGGTCGGCGTAGCCACCCCCGGCTCCTCCTCCATGAAGTGCCCACTATCAGTACGCTCACAGCCTTCCTTACCCGACATATGCGTGGCCCGGAACCATAGGTCCGGAACCACCATATCCCAAGGCAAGTTGGGCTCCACTCCCATCCTCATACGAAAACCTTTATCATAATGGCGCCATATGGTGCCCTTATACTCGAAGTGGGCCCGGGCAATCAAATCTATATATTTAAGCATGGCAGAGGCCATAGCCGGCTGCCTCTGAATCACTACAGATGCATAAGTAAGAAAAGCATACAGCCAGGAGCTGAAGCATTTTGTTACTTTTGTTTTCTTTGGTTTTTCCCCAGGGACAATCTCTCCTGCTTGGGCACCTCTCGGTTCAAAAGCGAAAAAAGATCCACATATTCCCCCCTCCATATGGCCTCCTTCACCGATGGGTGAAGGTGGCATCCGAGAGGGGTGGACGGTAACCCGCACGGGATGGCCCCTGCTTTAATACAAGCGAACGGGTCCCACACCGTGTTGGCCCCAACACCTAAAACCCCCAAACCTTGGGGATAGGGCAACATCGGGAGCGGGGGCATAACAGCGGGGGCTGGAGGGGCCCAACCCCCCACCCCAGGCACCCCGGGTACACTTGTAATCCCAGGCCCGGGCGGGGGAGCAGGACCGGCCGCCAGCGGCCCCGAAGAAGGAACCGGCGGCGCCCAGACCTGCCCGCAGGTGCCCGTCGAAGACCCCAAAAAACTATCCCCACTTCCAACACCCGACGGGGGGAAACCCGACGTGGGTAAGGGGAGAAAGGAAGGAGGTGTAGTGTGTGGTGCAGCCTCACCTGCCCCGTACGGGGTTGACGACATCCAAGGGGGCCCCATTGGTGCGGGGCCCGGGAAAGCCGCCATCGGCCCCGCCTGGGCCATCCGTCCAGTAGGAGCCATCAGCCCAGCCTGGGCCGCAGCCGGATCTCTTCCCAACGCCGCAGCAGCCTGCTCGAGGGACCCTCCGGGGCCCGATCCACTCCGCCACTGCTCGAGCTCATCGAGCCTCTCCAACACCCTGGCCCAAGACATAGAAGGAGAAGGATCAGGTTGAGGGGCAGGAGGCAAAAGGCCCACCGTCCCTTCCACTGGAACCACCCCCGTAGGCCTTTCCCCACTGGCCCGAGCCCGGGCCGAAGGCCTAAGAGCCCTCCTGGGTCGCGCAGCAGGCGGAGACATAGGGGCCGTGGCAGGCCTCTTCTTAGGAGCCATGCCCCACTTAACCGCTGCGAATTCAAAAGGGGGAAGCCCACGTAGAGGCCAAATAAAGGCCCTGAAGCCGCGCCCCAAAACAACGCCTCCCCAACCGGGAACCCTCTAGAGGCCGAGCACACACCCCCAAGCTTGGGCAGGGCCCAACCGCGCCCCCCTCCCGGCCGGGAGCGAAGTTACCAGTCCCCCTCGGGCCCGAGGGGGATCACCGCGCCGCCAATGCGCGTAGGGAAGCTCCAGACGAGCCCTCCGGCACCGCTGGGCTCCGCGAGGCCTTTCCGCCGAACTGCAAGCCACAAAATGGCGGCCGCGCACGAGGCCGCCTCAAAATGGCGACCGGAGCAGCGCTCAGCCGAGTGTCTGCTCTCTTGACTGGGTCCGGGCGAAAAGGCTTGGCCCAGGGCCTGCAGCCCTTAAATAGGGCCAGCAAGCCCCGCCCAGTCCCCACGTCATTCCAAGCCACGTGGGCCTGGCTTTCCCGGCCGAAATCTCATCTCGCGAGATTTCGGCCGAAAACAAAATGGCGGCCGCCACAGAAAGGTCCAGCGTCTGCCCGGCCCTTCTGCAAAAGCGCCGTGGCCGGTAAGTCGAGCCGGCGATATTTCCTGAAATTATGTTTATTCATCCATCCATTTTTTTAAAAATCCAAAGCCCTAAATAATGTCTGGTATAACTTTATTGTCATGTCCTGTCACGTGTATGTTGATGTTCTTCTGTGGTAATTGTTCTGTCAATAAAGTTGGTTATTGCATCGGCTGTCTGCCTCTCTTGAATACACTACATTTATGAATATGCATTATACTGGTTACAGAGATTTATAAGGAAAACCTAAGGAAAGCTTAATCAACTCTTTCCTGGCCCCTTTTGTGCCGAACGGCTGCCCATTGATCCCCTGTCCAACCATACCGTTCATATAGCAGTAGTATCACAATCCAGAATGAGTGGTTATAAAGTACTTAAAGTACTTCCAACTGAGCTGTCTAGCCCCATCCTTGTGACTATCATCGCAGCACAACATAGCAGTCAATAGGAGAAAGATAGAAAATAAAGCTCATTGTGAAGATAAGAGCTAAAGATGTTGAAGTAGAATTTATTTATTTTATTTATTTAATTGGATTTGTATGCGGCTCCTCTCCGAGGACTGGTCTGAATGTCAACAATCCACTTAGATTTAGCTTAAGATCTCTAAGGTCCAATTCAAAGTGTTGGTTATGACCTATAAAGCCCTTCATGGCATCGGACCAGAATATCTCCGAGACCGCCTTCTGCTGCACGAATCCCAGCGACCGATTAGGTCCCACAGAGTGGGCCTTCTCCGGGTCCCGTCAACTAAACAATGTCGGGGAAGAGCCTTCTCTGTGGTGGCCCCGACTCTCTGGAACCAGCTCCCTCCAGAGATTAGAACTGCCCCTACCCTCCTTGCCTTTTGCAAACTCCTTAAAACCCACCTTTGTCATCAGGCATGGGGGAACTGAGATATCTCCCCCGGGCCTATATAATTTATGTATGGTATGTTTGTAGGTATGTCTGCTTAAAAATGGGGGGTTTTAACTATTTTAAATTTTAAATGGTAAATTATTAGATTTGTCAGGAACTGTTTTTATTGTGTTGTGAGCCGCCCCGAGTCTACGAAGAGGGGCGGCATACAAATCTAATAAATAAATAAATAAAATAAAAAATCTGTTTAAGCATGAAAGAAAGCATTAAATTAAAAGAGACTTTAAAAAGTAATTGCAACTTTATGTTGACAGGGAGTAATCACATGTTTCATGGATTCTTCCTTGTTCACAAAGAACACTATTATTTATCATGCCAAGTTCTATGTCTGCCAGTTACATAACCAGTAAAGCCATATTGAATCAGATATTCAGAATTATTGCCATGGTCTTCGTGTCATAATTACTATGACACGAATGCTTTATGGAACTACTTTTAAATAGATTTGTTTTGTATTTTCTTATCTTTTGGCTATGAATCTTAGAAATAATTGTTATTCATAATTGATCTTTTTTTTAAAAAAAATGGTCTACAGGGCAGAACTTTCAGTAAGTATTGCTCTGATCACTTCCACAATTGCCAATCCATATTTACCCTTTCATTGTTGCAGTTCAAATAGGAATATTCTGCTTTTAAAGACAAGTACGACTATGGATGCTTTATAGGAAAATTACATGTACAAATAGAATAGAATAGAAAGAATTTTATTGGCCAAGTGTGATTGGACACACAAGGAATTTGTCTTGGTGCAGATGCTCTCAGCGTACATAAAAGAAAAAGATACATTTGTCAAGAATCATGTGGTACAACACTTAATGATTGTCATAGGGGTCAAATAAGCAATGAAGCTTATGAGAAAGAACTTCATATATAACAGTAATGCTATATAATATTATATAACTTTGCTATTATATAACAAATTAATGTACACACTGAAAGAAATGTACTGGATATCCAATTGTTTTTAAAAACAGTAGTAGTAAATAATTAAAATTAATAAAAATAATTAATTAAAATAAACTTAATTTTTTCCCCAAAATCTGCAAGTGACACTAGTGAAATGAAAAAGCTAAATTTCATAGAAGATGTTGGTAATTCTTAACTTTAGCACTCACAGTATTTATGAAATTATAGAATGAAACCAAAAGCTAGAAAATGTTACTGACTCCTAAATAGCTACTGCTAATGTTCCTTGTGTGTCTGATGCATGCACATGATCTGAATCAATCTTGACTCCAGAGAGCTATTGGGATGAGGTTAGTAGTTTCCTTGGCAGAATTTTGAAAGTAGTTTGCCATTGCCTGCTTCCTAGGGATGAAACAGAATGACTGACTCAAGGTCTTCCAGCTTGCTTTTGGTCTAAGACAGTATTTCTCAATTATTTTGTTTTATGCCTCCCCCTCCAAGAAGAAGTAAACATTTCACAAGCCCCCACTCTCCATCAGGACAATTGTTTGCAATATTCAGCACGTTTTTCATTATTCGCTCAAATAATTCAAGCAGTTTATCAGCGTGATTGGGGTATAAGATGTTTAAATGACACCTTAATTTATTTGGCTTCATGTTGTCTGCTGTCAACAATTTTAAACGCAGTAAACATACCAGTCTTTCCTTGTCTCCCACCATAATCCCAGGGAAGCCAAGCACTACATACGCTTCATCATATGTTCTCATCTTAGCTTTCAGGAGACTTACATTTGCCTCATTATGTCTGTCTCTCTCCTCCTTTCTTTTCATCCCTGTTAAATATTTTTCATGGTATCTCTTAAGGTTTGCTATAAGCACTTCATATCTCCTTCTCTGTGCTGCGTACTATTGTTCAGGGCAAAAACCCGTATGTCCGGTGGCAAAAAAGTACATTCCCCGGGATCATGTGCCCCCCCAGCATCGTTCCGCACCCTCCCGGGGGGGCACCCCACTATTTAAGAAGCTATCTAAGGCAAGACTAAAACTCACAGTCTCCCAGTTTCTAGCTTATTGCAGTAACAATTATACCAAAGTGGCTCTTTTCTGATATTCTTGTGAAAATTAAGTATTTCCCACCATCAAAGATCATCTGCTTTCTTGATAATTTCTTAGAATACTTTTACCATGGAACATTTATCATTTTATTCCATTTTTTGCTTTGATTTGACTGCTATGCAAAGATGCAGAATGATGTTTTTGCAGCAACAGAGTTTTCAAGAACCATGTTTTGAGCTTCCATTAATGTATTACCATTTTGAATCCAGTTCATAGTAGAAAAACCTCATAGCTGAATCTCTACCTTCCATCCATGTATTGAAAGACTGCAGAAGTGGTAACAGGAAAATAGCAATATTTTTTTTAAAATAAATTTATTAAATATATACAATAAAAACCAAATACAGAAAGACAAAAGAGATATGCATATTGTACATTTTAACATTTACACTCTACTTATGTAGTAATTGGGGAGTGGGAGAAGGTGGTTATGAAGGGAGGGAAGTAGATATAGAAGGAAGGGGGATAGGGAAAAGAAGGAGGGGGGATAGGGAAGCGAAAACCAGCGTTAGAGCTGGGTCTTTCATGATTTGCGGCCTGTAGTTTGAGCTCGTAGTTGGTGTGTTTTACCCTAAGGCTTTATCGATATGTTTTGAATGTAGTTTTTAGTGCCAATATATATAATTCATTTAGGGGTTTATTTTCTTTGTAAAGTTGGAGTTCGTGTCGATCGATGTTTACAGTTTGTTGTTTCAATTTGATGTTATGATTTGTGATGTAAATTGCTATTTTTTCAAGTTGTTTTTGTTGGATATTTTTCTTGATGAATAATTTTTAGATAATTCCTTTTTTTTAACCAGAGGTACCATTTATCCCAAGCTTTGTAGAAATCTGTCTCATCCTTGTTTTGCAGTTCCATTGTTAGTTTGGACATTTCTGCGTATTCCATTATTTTAATCAAGAGTGATAGAGTAGTTGGGTTTTTTTCTTGCTTCCAAAATTGTGCATATAAAATCCGTACGGCTGTAATAATATGGATTATAATATATCTGTTTTCTTTACTAAAATTTTGTCTTGTGATTCCTAGTAGAAATAGTTCGGGTTTCGCATGGATAGTCTGAGAAGTAATTTGTTCTAGTATAGTTTTAATTTTTTCCCAATATTTTTGAGTGGTTTCACATGTCCACCAGATGTGGTAATATGTACCTGGTTTTTCTCTGCATTTCCAACATAATGGTGATAGATTTGGATACATTTTTGCAAGTCTAGCAGGTGGCAAGTGCCATCTGTAGAACATTTTATAATGGTTTTCCTTATATGAGGTTGCCATCGTTAGTTTATAGTTAGCAGTCCAAATTTTTTCCCATTCGTTTAAATAGATTGTGTACCCAAAGTTTTGTGACCACGCTATCATAGTTCCCTTAACTATTTCTTCAACAGTATCGTGTTGAAGGAGGATATTGTATATATTTGATATTTGCTTTTTTTGTGGACCAAAAATTATTTTATCGAGGGGGTTATTTTTTTGGAAGTCTGATTTGTTCTTATCTTCATTATATTTTGATTTTATTTGTAGGTAGTGTAACCAATCTACTTTAATACCTTTTTCCATGAGTTTTTGCTTAGGGATTAGTTCATTATTTTCGTTTAGTAGTTGGTCGTATGTTATAATTTTATCAGGGGTTAGTGCATTCGGGTATATAATGGCTTCTGTTGGTGAAATCCATTTTGGGATGCAGAGGTAATGTTTTTTTTTTAATGAAGTGCCAGGTGTTAATTAAGGTTTTTCAGATGTAGTGTGATCTGAAATATGTTGGTATTTTATCTATGTCTGTCATCAGAAACTTGTGCCACCCGGATTGAAGGTCATAGCCTTCAAGTGTTAATATTCTAGAATTTTTAAGTATTATCCATTCTTTCAGTAGGTTTACAATTGAGGCATGGTAGTATAGTTCCATGTTTGGTAACCCAAATCCACCCCTTGACCTATGGTCTTGTAGGTCCTTAAGTTTTATCCTGGCCTTTTTTTTTGCCCATATGAATTTGCGAATTTTTTTGTGTAAGTTTTTGAAAAAGGTCCTGTTTAGTTTAATGGGTGCAGTTTGGAAAAGGTATAGAAATCTAGGAAGTATATTGCTTTTAATTACAGCAATTTTCCCCATTATAGAGAGTGGGAGTTTCGACCATCTGCAAAAATCTTTGTCCATTTCGTTGATTAGTTTATCGTAATTGTCTTTCTTGATAGTGCTGCAATTTGCGGTAATCCATAATCCTAAGTATTTAACTTTTTTGGCGGTTTTTATTTTAGTGGATTCTTCTAATTTCGATATCTGTTGTTTTGTCCTATTTTTTGTTATCATTTTTGTTTTTTCTCTATTAATTTTTAATCCAGCAATCTCTCCAAATTTATTTATTTCATTAATTAGGATAGGTGCAGATTTTAAGAGGTCTTGTACAATGAACATCATGTCATCAGCAAAAGCTTGAAGTTTATAGTGTTCATTTTTAATTTTTAATCCTTGGATTTCCTTGTTGTGTCTTATTTTATTTAGTAGAACTTCTAGTGCAAAGATAAAAATCAGGGGGGCTAAGGGACAGCCCTGCCTCACTCCTTTTTTTATACTTATTGTTTCTGTCATATAATTGTTTATCAGTATTTTGGCTGTTTGTATTGAGTATATAGTTTTAATGAGTTCTGTAAATTTATTACCAAATTGCATTGATGCTATTTGTGTTGTAAAGAATTGCCAGTATAAACTATCAAAAGCTTTCTGTAGATCTACGAATAAGAATGCTACTGGTTTATCTTCCGTTTTTTGGCATCAAGCTGTTACCAGGCAGCCTTCCTTTTCTCCGGGGGTTGTCCTGGCCTTTTGTGTGGTTTTTTTGGTGCTTAACGGCGATCACTGACCTGGAGAGATGGTGATTTAATAGAGGAACTCCTTGTGTACCTGAGGGAGGTCGGCGGACCCACCGGGAAGCAGGGAAACCCTTTTTGCCAGCGCACGAAGAACCGTTCTGCAGATCGGCCTGAAGCTGTGACGCTCCGACTCCATTAAGGAAGCTGTGAGAAGGTGGGGGTGAAAGCTTTGGAGTGAAATAAGTGAAGAGATTCCTTTTGATCGATCGTTGTTTGTGGATAATAGCAGATGAAAGACCCCCTGTTGTGTCCTTTGTATTGTTAAGGAAGAGTGCCAAAACCTTTGAGAAAAGCGGCGACTGCGATCCTTAATTGGCTGATGGCGGCAGAGAACAAACATGACTAGGCAGATCGAGCAGATGTGATTTAAAACCTTATACCAACTGAACTTTTTCTGCTGGACTCTGTTTGTGATTTTGCAGTGAAAGATTGGAAACAACGTGTGATACACAACATTTGGGGGTGAGAAAGTTTTGGATGTCTTGATGGTAAGAGGATGTTTTGGACAGATTTAAGTGGATTAGAACGAACTGAGTCGGTGACAAGCCACAAAAATCGGAGGTTTTTATATACTTAATCTTTTTCCTTTTTTTTTCTACCCTCTCTTTCATCTCCCCTCTGTCTAACCCCACTACTTCACCTCACTTTTGATTGCATATTGACTTTGCATTGTTGTTCCAGTTGTCAGAAAACAAACAAAAAATCTACAAACTTTGAACTTTGATTCCCTATTAACTCTACAACGCTGTTCCCTTACTAATAGACTGTCAGAGATTGTCAGAGACTTCCTTAATCATAGAGACTCTCAGAGACCGAACTGTGAGCTGTGACCAGCACTATTGCATCAGCCCAAGAAGAGAGAAAAAGAAAAGGAAAGAAAAACATCCCTCAATATTATCTGCTCCTTATTAATTTCCTTCCCACTCCTGTCTACTGTTACTCTCCTTTTTCCAGTTACAGTTATCTTTCTTTTTTGAATACTCTATATGTGATTTGTTGCAAAGTTGTGAATAACCCCTTGATTGTTTGATTTTTGAAAACATTCTACATTGATATATTGCCATTACATCTTTATACTGTCATTGATAATACTTTATACTGTTATATTATCATCACTACTAGAGATCTATTGAATCTATGAATTAATAGGATTACTGAGCTAGATTTACTTACGGATTTATATCTAAACTAATAATTTATTTATTTATTGACCTATATACATATATGCTGATGTGTTAACCTATCTACTTATTATATACTTATTTACCTATCTATCAATATAAACACTACAATTTGTCAAACAACTGTATTTAACTATTATAACTATTAATTACTATATATTAATTGAAAGTTATTTTTCATTACCTATTACTTACTCAATTCTTCTAACTTACTCTAACCTTCTTGAATACCCATATCTAGAACATTAATAATACTTATTAGATATTGATATAGAACTGTATATTGACATTTTTGAGTCTTAAGAATTGGATTATAGAGCCTATTATAATATTATTATAAGCTATCCTACTATAAGTTTACTATAAGTTATTCTATTAAGATTAATATAAATCAATAGTATCGAACATTTTGAGTATAAGCTAAACTCATATTTCTGTATCTCTTACTATACCCTGTCTGACTTTCCCATAAATATTCAAAATGTCATCTACTAATACAAATACAAGTACTAAAGCTTGGAAGAAGGCAGCACCTCAATCTTCAACCCCGACCATCCAGCGTAACTTAGAAAACTCTTCTACTGACAAAACATCAGCTGTACAATCAGACCAAGCTGCACCCATCACCCTAGCTTCCCTACAAGAGATAATGATTAATATGCAGAAATCAATGGATCGGAAGTATGAATTAATGATGGAAAATATGGGTGCAATGAAGGAAGATATCAAGGAAGAGATCAAGAAAATTGACGATCGTGTTGGACAGCTTGATGAGAAGATAGCAATGATGCATGGAATCCTCACACAGAATGATGAAAAAATTCAAAAAATTGAGGAACAAAATGATAGAATGGAAACCAGGTTGCAATACGCAGAAAGTAGAACAGAATACATCAATAAAAATCTGGAAGAGGCCATTTTAAATCTTGAGCTTGAAACATCAGCATTCTTCTTGAGGTTCCAGAATATTAGCGAATCAAGTGAAGAGAACCTGCCTCAGATTATGTCAGAAATTCTTGCACCCATCACAAATAAAACCCCACAGGAAATGTATCAACAAATGGATGAAATTTACAGATTATCTACAAGTTACACAAAAAGAAATCGCCTACCCAGGGAAGTACATATTAGATTCACTAAGCGTACTATAAGAGATGGAATCTACAATATGTCAAAGGAAAATCCTCCATCATATAAAGGAAAAGAGATCATAGTCCTTCGTCAAGTTCCTAGACGAGTGCGTGAAAAGCGGAAACCCTATCAAACCCTAGCTAATAAACTCAACAGAAACAAGATACCATTTAGATGGCTGACACCTGAGGGCATGCTTATCTCCTTAATTGACAAAAAATACAAAATAACTTCGATAGAAGATGCAAGAGACTTTTACGATCAAGTCATCAAAAAGGTAGATGAGGAATGTATTAGGGAGCAAGAATCAAAAGATAAATCTAGCCTGGATGAAATCAGCTCTGAAGACACTCTCGCAGATAAGGAAACTGGACTTAAATTAACAGAAGAATATGGCAGAGATGGCCCAACAACAAGATCTCAAGCGGAGGTGAGAAAGGAGAAAAGAAGAGAACCAGCAAACTAACTTACATCACAAAAAACCCTTACCGAATAATGAAATAAGACTACTCTCTATCAATATCAACGGCCTCAACTCTCCTAGTAAAAGGAAAAAAACATTCTACAAAATTGAACAACAAAAAGCAGATATAATCTGTCTCCAAGAAACGCATGTAAAAAAACAAGACCAATTAATCTTAAACCATCCCAAGCTTGGAGAAATCTTCTCATCCCTTGCTGAAGTCAAGAAAAGAGGAGTAGTACTATACATTAAACCTAAACTTAACCCTAAACTAATTTACACAGATGACAACGGACAGATATTAATAGTACAAATTACATCAGGAACAAAAAAAATACATATAATCGCAATCTATGCTCACACAATAAATCAATCCACTTTTTATGCAAAGCTACATCAAAAAATCACGGAATTAAACTTAACAAATATAATAACAGGTGACTTCAATGCAATATTAGACAGGAAAAGGGATCATAAAAGCACTAAGCAAATGAAAAAGAGAAAACAACTACCGACAACTTTTGAACAACTTACAACTGAATTAGCACTAAAAGACATATGGCGTCACTTTAATCCAAACAATAGACAATACACTTTTTTCTCTTTTCCTCACAAGTCATGGTCCCGCATTGATATGGCCTGGGCTGATTTAGAATTTATCAATGAAGTAACAGACATACAAATACTTCCAAATTCCTGGGCAGATCATAACCCCATATTGTTGAAATGGAGAGATTCAACTAATAACCATTCAAGACGATGGACTATGAACCAAACAATATTTAAAGAAGAAAACTTTCAAAAAATGTTAAAACAACAATTGGGTGAGTTTCTCCAAATTAACAATGATGGTAACACTTCCACACAAAACCTATGGGACACAATGAAAGCCTATGTGCGAGGAACCTATATTGCATACCAAAAGAAAAAGAAAAAACAGAAACAAAACAGCCTATCCACACTAAAAATAAAACTTCAGAACCTCGAAAAAACCCTACAAATGAAACCAGACAACGCCGAAATTTTAGGAGAATTGAATATTACAAAACATTACATAAACCTGCAAACTCAAGAAGAACTCTCACATAAATTAAGGATTGCCAAACAAAAGCACTTTGAATTTGCAAACAAACCTGGGCGATGGTTAGCCTCAAAACTCGCTCACCAAAAAGCAGATAAAATTATAGAGGCATTATATGATCATACAGATGCTTTAAAAACAACACTCAGCGATAAAAAAACAAATAATTAAATCTTTCTTTGAGGAATTATATAAAAAAGATGACGTAAATGAACAATTAATAAATAATCTATTCAAGAACTTAGAAAATACAGAAAAAATAAATAAGGAAGATCAGGATATGCTAAATGACAAAATAACATCAATGGAACTAACTAATGCAATTACAAAACAAAAAAATAATAAAATCCCGGGCACAGACGGTATTCCTGCCGAATTCTACAAACAATTTCAAGAAATTCTGGAGCCTATACTGTTATCCCTTGTTAATGAAATTCTCGAGGGTTCAAAACTTCCTTCCTCCTGGAACGAGGCCTACATAACTTTAATACCTAAAGATACACAAAATAGAGCTCACATTCAAAACTATCGTCCACTATCCCTGCTTAACTCAGATTATAAAATCTTTGCATCCATCATAGCCGAAAGATTTAAACGAATATTAACTGTTAGAATACATACAGACCAAAATGGCTTCCTTCCGGCAAGAAACATAACAACAAACACAAGGATTATTTTGGACTCTTTAGAATACTACGATAAAAACATAGAAAATAGCAATTTAAAGTCAGCAGACAAACAAAATTGGTATGACTGAAGTACGTCTATCTTTAGAGGTATGTTCCTGAATTTGACACAGCTTAAATTAATCAGTGTTCTTTCCCACTGAGATCAGTGGAAACCTGGTTTGTTTAAACCACACTACTTTTGTCAGAAGCTATTGCTGCCAGGATTATTTCTGAGTCATCAGAATCATAATATGGGATTTCATTATTCTGGTACTGTGGGGATTTAGAGTTTGTTGGATGCTCCAATTATTAGAACCACTTAGGTCAATAGATTTATAATGGTCTGTTGAGAAGAAGCATACTTTTCTATAAGGGAAGACAGAATTGATCTTTCTCAGCTCCAAAACTTATTTTATGTCATATTTAAGTTCCAATACTGCATTAATTTTTCTTGTTTTGCATTTATTTAGTCTAAAATAAATAGATGCTACTCCAGAATCATGTTTTTAATGTGTTTGTCGATTATGACGTTTATGAAGTTTATCGGTTAATAAGCTATGTTTTGCCTTTATATTACATTTTAATTACTAGTATTTTTGAGTTTCCATTGGCTTGGCAAAATAAAGATCAACTTGGTCCAACTTTTAAGGGGGAGAGAGAGAGGGAGAGTCAGCAATCTGTTAAGTGTGTTATTGTAATATTAATCAATATTTTTGGCTTTATTTAAAAAGTTTTCTAGACATAGCCTTCGCATGATTTTGTTCAAAAAAAGGACAAAAGATTTTTCTTTACATCTATACAAGAATGAATTCTGCTCTATTCCCTTGTCCTTTACCATATATCTTTGGACAAAAAGTCAAAGAAATAAGTATTGTGCTATTTTTGATAGGAACAATCTCGGTTGAAATTTTTAATGAAGCAATCTTGAATATTTCCAAAATCTTAATGATCCACATGGAATATCTTTTGTTTTACCTCATCTGTTTTCAAGTTACCTGTAAGTGAAGAGATGGAAAAAGTGAATCATTACAGACATCAGACATGCATAAGAAAATTAATAACTTAACTGGAATTGATCAAAAGGAGATGTAGTCAAAACAGTCTTTGAAGAAATGTCCTCCTGACTTAAATCCCTTGCACTAAACCGTTAGTAAACTTTTTCGTGGTTGATTAATTTGAATTGTCTTGAGTAACATCAAGTTGTCTTGACGGATTGTAAAATGAAAGAACCAGAGAATCATTCTTTTCTATATTTTAAGCATAAAAATGAATAATCCTATATATATATTGGCTATAATTCAATAAAACATTTCAGTCTATGGCTGAAAAGTGATAGAAGTGATTGGCAAAAAAGGTTGGAATCCAACTGTACATTTATATTAAATGGAAACGATTTCTATTCATGGTTAAAAAGAATGTCTGAAGGTCTATTCATGACTAATGTATATTATCTAGCTTCAATATATTTCATCAATCCTGCACTTTAAAAAATGTTACTGGATTTTGGCTGATCAGCATTGAATGAATGAGTTCTTGTGTAACATTTATAACATTAATTGTTTGGTTTATTTTTCATATTGATCCAAAGTATTTATAATCTTAATTTATTATTTTCAGTGCCAATTTTAACATATTTCTTTTTCCCTTTATGGTCCCTCTTCCCTTCACATCAAAGTACCTTAAAGGGACACTGCAGTCCGATTGCCTTCTGAGCAGCTCTGCTGTAATGCCTCTGGCACAGTAGGCCATTCTCCTGGCTGGGTCTGGCTGTACACGCATACTGGCAGGCAATGGGAGGGGTGCATAGCTAGTGAGAAGAACAGGGCAGTGACAGCAGTGATGGGACTTCAGACCAGTTTTTGGCCTGTAGCTTTTGGCGTAAGAAGCCTGCAGACCTCTTTTTGGCGTGATAAGATTCTTTGCCGGCTGGAACAAGGAGGGTGAGTGGGCAACATTCAGGCAGACTTGTGGAGGCTCCAGGCAAGGCCAGAGTCAGGATATGATGCATTTCCTGGCCAAGGCAAATGACGAGCAGGTGGAGGCTTCGGGGCAAGGCTAGAGCCAGGTGAATGGTGAGCAGGCGGAGGCTCCAGGGTCTTGGGCAATGGTGCATCCCTGGGTCTGTGGTTCAGCAAAGGGCGAGACAAAGGGCAAGCAGGCAGCATTTTTACCTTTGGAGAGCAGAGCAGGTGAGCGATTAGCTGGGCCGCTTGGCAAAAGCAACATATACTGTATATGGTGAGTGGTCGGGGTGAGGTGGGGATAGGCATGGTGGGTGGAGGCGAGTTGTGACTGGGTGACAGGGCCAATCAGGGCCAATCAGAGTGGTATTTGCTGGTTCGGTGAACCAGTCCAAATTTCCAGTACCAGTTCGCTCGAGCCAGTCCGAACTGATTTAAAGTTATTATAGCTGCTCACTCTCATAAACTCTGGTTGGCTTACAAATACAAATAGATTGGGGTAAAAATTGCTTTTGTCCCCAGTTGGGTTTTGCTTAAATCACTTCTGTGAATACTTTTTGATAGAAAATTCTCTTCTCCATCTTAGGTAAGTTTTTGGAATGACACAGTGTAATAATTTTACAATGAAATAAATGCACCATGCATTCTTATTTTAAAATGATGGCCTTTGTTTTCTGTACAGATTCATCTACATTAATACTATACTATGCTCAAGTACAGTGATCCCCCGCTCGTTGCGAGGGTTCCGTTCCAGGACCCCCCGCAATGAGCGGGTTTTCGCGAAGTAGCGCTGCGGAAGTAAAAACACCATCTGCGCATGTGCAGATGGTGTTTTTACTCCCACAGCGCTAGCGAGGAGCCGAAGATTGGGGGCGGCGCGGCTGTTTGCCGCCGGCATGGAGGGCTTCCTAGCAGCCCCCCAAACCCGGGTTGGGGGTCCGGGGGGCGCTGGCTCTCGGCGCTTTCGAGCTGAGTCCGGGAGCGAATTCGCTCCCGGACTCAGCTCAAAAGCGCCGATAGCAAGCGGCAAGGAACGGCTTGTCCACGCTGGTTCTCGGCGCTTTCGAGCTGAGTCCGGGAGCGAATTCTCTCCCGGAATCAGCTCAAAAGCGCCGAGAACCAGCGTGGACTATCGGCGCTTTCGAGCTGAGTCCGGGAGCGAATTCGCTCCCGGACTCAGCTCAAAAGCGCCGATAGCAAGCAGCAAGGAACGGCTTGTCCACGCTGGTTCTCGGCGCTTTCGAGCTGAGTCCAGGAGCGAATTCGCTCCTGGACTCAGCTCGAAAGCGCCGAGAACCAGCGTGGACTATCGGCGCTTTCGAGCTGAGTCCGGGAGCGAATTCGCTCCCGGACTCAGCTCAAAAGCGCCGATAGCAAGCGACAAGGAACGGCTTGTCCACGCTGGTTCTCGGCGCTTTCGAGCTGAGTCCGGGAGCAAATTCGCTCCCGGACTCAGCTCGAAAGCGCCGAGGACCAGCGTGGACTATCGGCGCTTTCGAGCTGAGTCCGGGAGCGAATTCTCTCCCGGACTCAGCTCAAAAGCGCCGAGAACCAGCGTGGACTATCGGCGCTTTCGAGCTGAGTCCGGGAGCGAATTCTCTCCCGGACTCAGCTCAAAAGCGCCGAGAACCAGCGTGGACTATCGGCGCTTTCGAGCTGAGTCCGGGAGCGAATTCGCTCCCGGACTCAGCTCAAAAGCGCCGATAGCAAGCGGCAAGGAACGGCTTGTCCACGCTGGTTCTCGGCGCTTTCGAGCTGAGTCCGGGAGCGAATTCGCTTCCGGACTCAGCTCAAAAGCGGCGAGAATGAACGGCGTGGGCGGGCGAAGGGCGGGCGGCAGCGAGGAGTTTGCGTGGGCGGTGGGGAAACTCCTCGCTGACGCCAGCAAGAGGGGGAAGACTCAGGGAAGCCGCCCAGCAGCTGATCTCCTGGTTGCCATCTACGCATGCGTGCCCATAGAAAAAACGGGCACGCATGTGTAGATGGTATTTTGACTTCCGGGTTGAAAAATAGCGAAGTACCCTGTTCGCAATGGTTGGGGACGCAATAAACGGGGGATCACTGTATATTATATATGATACTATAGTCATGGTTAAACTATATTCATGCTATATTTGAGTCTACAGAGAGGGGCGGCATACAAATCTAATAGATAGATAGATAGATAGATAGATAGATAGATAGATAGATAGATAGATAGATAGATAGATAGATAGATACATACAATCTAATAGATAGATAGATAGGTAGGTAGGTAGGTAGGTAGGTAGGTAGATAGATAGATAGATAGATAGATAGATAGATAGATAGATAGATAGATAGATAGATAGATAGATAGATAGATAGACAGACAGACAAGTAGCATCCATGGGGTCAGGTTCAATTCCTGTCAAATATAGAGAAAATGTTCTTCACGTTGTCTTGCTGCTTAATAAGTAGCTTACTAACTGATGTTTCTTTTGCTGCTTTGAGCATTCAGAATAATCTCTTTGTTTAGAAAAGGAGCTCTTTGTAGAACAATCTACACTAAGCTTGTGCCTTCCAGATGTGTTGAAATTTCAGCAGTCGTATTGGCTCCGAATTCTTGTACTTGTCCGATCACATCTGGACCTACTAGGAATCAGTTATACATATTTGCTTTTATTTATTTATTTATTCTTCATTCATTCATTCATTCATTCATTCATTCATTTATTAGATTTGTATGCCGCCCCTCTCCTTTTCTATTAATCTGAAGAGAAGTGTGATTGTAAGAAGTGGTAGAGAACAAATGCAATCCTTGACTCATTATATGAAAGCAAGTATGAAAACCAAATTGATCTGAATAGTTATGCCGATCTTTACAAATATTTAGAACCCATTAGGATTTCTTTAACAGTATGATAGTCGTCCACCCACTTCATTCCCTTTTCCTACCGAGAATAAGGATTTTGTATCATCTGAGTGAGATTCAGATTTGTAGGTCATACAAAGTATAAACTAACGTTTCACCTTCCATTTCCCCTCCATTCTACCTCATTCAAAAAATATTCTCCTATATAAGTTTTTTTCTTTAAAAAAAGTTTGTGCTTTCACATATAGTGAAATTTATAAATGCATTTTTGAGTGTTTTGGTTTAAACATCAGATTATTGCTTTAACATACAATTTCAGAAGGAATATGTGTCAGCCCCACCTTGGGGAACCTCCAGTTTATCACCAAACTCATTAAGCTCCTTCAAAGACGATAGATGCCCAGCTGGCTGACGGCAGCTGTGCGATTGTGGCTGTGAAGTGAGCAAAGCTGGGAGGACTAGAGTCACAGGGAGGGGTGCGCTACATGTTAAATAGGTGGTGGAGTTGGAGAAGTCAATAACTTCGAGTGCAAACGTTTGTGTTTGAGTTTTTCTTCCTACGATTTCCTGGAACCTGATAATATGTTTGAAAGAAAATAAAAATATATTTAAATATATGAAATATGTAGTTGGATAACTTGAATTCATAGTGGAGCAATATTACTGTCATATAATTGACCTTTTGCTTTGTATTAAATAGGCCCTTACAATTGAGGGAGAAACGCTACTTAACTCTACTTAGTCACTTCTATATCCAGGGAATAAAATAAAATTCACTTCTTTGATATTTTAAAGTTGCATTGCAAAAGCCCCACTTCACATTCACTAATTGATGACAGCAACATTGATTGTTTTTCACCCACACAAAAACCCAAATGAGCCAAGTAGATGCAGTGAAAAGTATTTGTTGTTGTTGTTGTGGATATAATGTGAGGGATGATGGGAAGCATTCCAAGTTATAAATTAGAGAAAATTTGCATAGTAATTTTAGTGGATGGACCTATTTGGAAATTCATGAGCATATTATAGACATGCTGACAAAATGACTACTAAGGATTTTGGCCAAAATGGTTTCTAGGGTGAAATCTAATCAGTTATAAATACAATGTGTTAAATTGTTTTCTGACTTTTTGTCACCATCCTTCAGGATATTCTGTTTATTGAGTATTTGAGCATACTTTCAAACTCTACAACAGACAGCAGTTGCTCATACTTTATGAAAACATTTTTGGGCTCCCTTCCTTTGAGTATAACTGTGGAGTTTAGCAGTTTCTTTGTAGTATGCAACTTCTCTTTTTTAAAATATGTAAACAAATGAAAAAATACAGATGAGACAGGAAATATAATGTGTCTTGATCATCTGGGCAACAATAGTCACTTGGAGACCATGGAAAAGAAATTCAAAGGTGCAAAGACAATTATAGTGTATGCTTGTTTATTTATATCCTCCCTTTATTATTTTTATAAGCTCAAGGTGGCAAATATATCTAATACTCCTACAGTGGTATCTCTACCTAAGAATGCCTCTACTTAAGAACTTTTCTAGATAAGAACTGGATGTTCAAGATTTTTTTGCCTCTTCTTAAGAACCTTTTTCTACTTAAGAACCTGAGCCTGGAAAAATTTCCCAGGAAATTTGAGAGTGGCACGAAGGCCCGGCCAGTTTCCTGCCATTCGCCCTTTAATCCTGGCCATCTCGGGCTTTTCTGGGCTTCCAGAGGAGCCTTTCAGTGGTGCTTCGGGAGGCTTTGGCAGACCAGAGCAAACAAGGCAGTTTCCTTTCTCTGGGCACTTGGAGAAGGAATAAATCTCTGCCAACGCCCAGAAAAAAGAAACACTCCCTTTACTCTGGGCAGCTCAGAGCGAATGGAGCATTTTCCTTTCTCTTGGAGAGGGAATAAACCACTTTGCTGTGGTGACTCCCTCACACTGCCTCCCATACATCCAGCGTGAGGTTGCCTCTCACAGCATCTGGGCATGGAAAGGCAAAAGGGGGTGTTTTGCCCTGGCTGGATCAGCTTGGCTTCAGCCAAACCAATGAGTCACCACAGCGAAGGAAAGGCCTTCAGCATTGGAAGGAAGAGGAAGCAGGTAGCAGCAGCAGCCGCCGCCTTTCAGTCAAAGGAGCGGGAGGTTCCTGCCCTTCGCCTGCCTGGGTTTCTCTCTCTGGTGCAATGTATGGGAGGCAGCCTCACGCCAGATGTATGGAAGGTGTGTGCTCCTCCTCGCCACCTCAGAGTCCCTCTTTTTTTTAAAGCCTTAAAGTTTGGACTTTTTTTATTCGCCTCATGTCACCCTCTTCCTTTGGCAGTGACTGTCCTCCCCCTCCTCTTCCTCCTCCTCCCACCCAAATTCCGAGGTTTTATTTCTTTCCTAATGAGTTTGCATGCATTATTTCCTTTTACATTGATTACTATGTGAAAAATTGTTTCTACTTACAAACTTTTCTACTTAAGAACCTGGTCACGGAACAAATTAAGTTCTTAAGTAGAGTTACCACTGTACTTCCTTCAGCACAATAACAACCCTGTCAGGTGGATTGGGCTGATAGAAATTGATTGACCAAAGATCATGACTAAGACTGGATTTGAATTCAGAGTCTCCTGTTTTCAAGTCTGATGTCTTAACCACTATACAAAACTGCTCTCAGTCTATGTTCAGTCAGATGAAAGTTCTCTATGAACATCAACCAATTTATTCTCATTTTAGTCAAGCATTAGAATTCATGACCACTTCCTGGGATGGTGCATACTTTCAGAACACTTTTGAAGAAGAGATTATTTTATATGGACCCCGTCTGTCCTCCAAAGACATTGATGATTAAGAAAATAGGAATAAATAAGGAGAATGATAGAGGAGTAAAGAACCAAGTTGTGTGGTGAATGCAGGAAAGGGAGGAGGGTTACTATTAAAGTGTTGTGTGACTTGCTGAAGCATATCTGTAATTATTAAAACCTGGGCAGTACTTAAATTTAAACAGATAATAGGTTTATATCAGCTGTAAGAAATTTGGTGTAGAGTTGAAAAACTCAAAACCATGGAGAGTGGAAAATATGAAAAGGAAGGCTAGGAGGAGAGGCCTGGAGTAAAGTTACAACAATGCAAGTTCATGATTGTTAGACAATAGAGAAGTTCAGAATATATCTCAGATGCCAAGAATGTGGCCACTAATTCGATCCAGATGACAAGACTAGTGGTAAGAATGCTAATTAGCTGTTTATGGCAGAAAGCCCAATTTATCTTCCTTTCAAACAATTGATTGATTCTGTCATACGCTATTAGATCAGTATGCAAATAACTTTCAGTGCTAGCATAAATGTATCATGTAAGACCATCAACATAAGGATAACTACCTCAAACCTTTAACAGAGCAGAACCTGCCAGCATAGGAAACAAAAAGCTGTTTTAGCTTGTAGCTTCTAGCTAGACCTATTATCAAAAGAAGATGCATTTGCTTTCTGCATGCAATATGAGGAAACAAATGGTAAAAATCCATTTCCATTAAGGAAGGGCAGGAGAACAGGACATCAGATTTCAACCTTGGTTGATATTTCTACAAGTTTCATTGCTCTGACCGGTGGGAGCTCTTCCACCTCAGTATCAGACTTCAGACTTCTTATAATTGCAATAAAAGCAGTCTACTTATTTGAGCCTTGCCCTTAATTCCATCACTGCTAGATCCTGAGTGCTGTTTGTTCAATTTTTAGAGACAGATTTAATGCCAGGCTCTGGGTGAAAGATTACAGGCATATACAAGACAGGATCATGGAAACTGCAATAAATTAATGAGTTTTCACTGGACACAAAGAGAAAATATGAAATACACATAGACTAATTATATTAGTTGTACTGATTTAATTAAAATTAAATTAAATCCAATTTGACTCTGTCCTACCTTTTTTTTTTTTGCAATGCAACTTCTAAAATGTTATTCAAAAGCCAAAAATGTTTATACGTTCTTGTTAGATATAATTGAACCTCATTGAACTCAATTGCTGATAATTCTTAGGATACACATAGGGCAGTTGTGTTAAACCCCATTCAGTTTCTTCTTATTCATCAGTGAGTGTGCTAGGGATTTATGTGCATTCACACTAATCTTATTAAAGACTCTTACAGATATTCCTATGTGATACTAACAGTATCTGACAATATACTGTGAATACTCCTGTGTGATACTGACAGTATCACAACATCTACAACTAGGTGGGATTGGGATGTGATTAGTTTCTCAGCAAATTATCCTTTTTGAATACTCACTTGAAAGAATAAAGCAGGGTGGTATGGCCTGTGGACATATTCCAATTCTATATCTACTGAATAATCAAAAGGAACAAGAATTTTCCTATTATTAGAATTAATTGGATATAGTATTCATTGCTTGAGAAATACTAATCTAATTATTTCATAGATGGCCATTTAATGTGAAAAAATAGTTTTATAGAAAATTACAATGGTCCCATTAGAAATAATGATCCACAGACTGAACAGATTGAATAATTCCATTGTTGAAAGGAAGTGGTGAAGCCTTTTTTGGGAGGGCGGGTTAATTTTCTATGGTGATGCAACCTTCTATGTGTCTGAAAATCTGCTTTTAAAGTTTCATGAGACCTTCCAGAACAATATGAAATGATGTAAGAAACTATAAGAGGGACTGGCAGAAATCTCTGGAAGTTTGAGAAGACCTTGTCTTTTTTGCCCAGATAGGAATTTACACTAACAAATAAAACCTGGAAAACCTACTCCAGGACCAGGATAATAATTGGCTGAGATTGAATTGCTGAAAAATGGTAATCTTATTTTAATTTTATTTTATTACAAACTGAATAGCAATAACACACACAATTAACTCTTAACAATACATTTACCACACCTTGGTTGGCTTCCAAGATCAGCTATGGAAATACTGGTTGAAATTGAATTTATCATGTGCATATACTATACAATCAGATAGATGTGAAAAATCCATTTTGAATGGGTTCCATTTTCCCATATCTCTACTTGTGGCACATGATAAAATTATCAATGAAGCTTCTAATTGGATCCTGGAGCAAAGGGATGTTGCCCTATGAATCATTTTATGTTTGTGGGAGGCAACTTTGGAACTAACAGAGCAGGAATTGGAGCCAGATGTTTTCTGGGAACCTGGCTAAAGAGGAGGCTGTGTATTTCCTAACATAGGCAACCATATGGAAGAAAAGGTTGGAAACATCCCATTACAAGTCATATATCACCCATTTGACAGCAAAGATTTCAGCTTGTTTTTATTTAAATCATGAAAGCAGCTGTTCAGCTATCCAGCTGTATTAAATTTAACCCCATTTCCCCAGAAAAAAAATAAATGTAATTTATGTAGTGGTACCCAACAATTTAGGGGCTCCACAATATCTTGTGAAGAAAAATATTATAGTGCAACAATATTAAAAATATGTGATAGTTTTGGCACGTTTTTATTGCTAGGAAGTTTGAGTAAAGTAATTGTCACCTGTGTCACAAGCCTAACTTTGGCCCTATCAGATTTCAGATTAGAGGTGTTAGAAATGGCCTTGAACAATCTGTCTCATGGTTGTGCTTGCTCCTTCCAGCTTCTAAATTCACTAAGTTAATGGAATAGCAATCTCTTTATTAAGATGTATTCCAAACTAGAAATGATCTGAAGAGCAGAAATTTAAATTAGCATTGCAATGCAAGACTGACAGTTTCAGCCTTGCATTATTTAGGGCAGATAAATAATGGTTAACCTTTATTTGCTTGGGTGCCCAAAGGGTGCGTGCTTGTGTAATAGCACACATGCATGTACTCACACCCTTAATGCAATACCCTGCCCTGCGCATGTGCACAGAACCTCCATGCATGAACGCAAGCCTCACTGAACCTCTGGATTTTAGGTAGGCTCCTTGGGCCATTTCCAGTAGGCCCCTTGGGCCATAATAGCACACATACATGTACCCACACCCATAATGCAATACCCTGTCCTGCACATGTGCACACAACCTCCCAGGCTGTCCCTCCACGCATGAGTGCAGGCCTCACTGAACCTCCAGATTTCTTGTAGGTCCCTTGGCTGAATGGACTAACCAGAAGTTTGAAAACAAACTTCCGATTGGCCCATTGGACTGTATTTTGCCATCCACAGGCCCCAGATGCTTTCCTGAAGCCTGGGGAAGGCTTGAAGGATGAAAGGGCCTCTCCCCCCATCCTCCAGGAGGCCAAAAATCATCTGGCCACCACTGGAGCTGACATAGGACAAAGCTTTGTGGGCCCTCCATTATGGCTCTGCGTGCCATCTGATGGCAAACCTAATGCCATAGGTTTGCCATCACAGGTTTAGGGAATGTCTCATTTTAATGAAAAGAAGGACTAAGAGTGAGATGATACAATATTCCAGTATTTAGAATAGGGGTCAACTTATTATCTAAAACAACTGAAGGCAAAATAAGAAGCAATACCTGGAAACTAATCAAGGAGAGAACTAACCAAGAACTAAGGAGAAATTTCCTCACAGAACAATTAATCAGTGGAATGTAGTGCCTTTAGATGTTGCGGTTAGTCAGCTAAGCTAAGCAGAACCACCAACCGGAGAATAACATAGATCTCAGAATCAAGAATCTAACCATTCCTTTTAAGATGGCAGTGCAGCAAACAATGGCTCTGGAATACCAAGAACCTTTGGTTCCCAGTAGCTTTTCTTTCCTAGAATCCAATGGAATTTTGTAGACAAGAGAAACAGGAAGGGGGTGGAAAAAGAGAAATAGAAGATGTGGAACAATGGCAATTGAAAAGCAATTGAATTCTGGCAGAAAAAGTATGCATGCAGCTAAGAGAATCCATGCAGTTTCCCCACATGTTGGAAAAAGTACACTTCCCTAAGTAGCAAACAGGAGTGCAGACCCAGAATATGAGGCAGATAGTAGGTGTGCTGGTTGGACCGGAATGTTTAGTAATCATTATTATAGGATACTGGCATATATGCATGGGGCAAATCACCAATGTGGATTATACATAGTAATACGTCATACTAATTAAGTAGATAGTTGCATTCCTTTCTGCACAGTTTAAACGGGATACCAAGGTTGCTATTCATTACAGTGCAAAAGAGCCTCTTGTTTAAAAGTTTAATTCTTACAGTGCCTCAGTTCAGAACAAGGGTTTTGTTTTGATACTGTAAAAGAGTGGAAAAATACAATCTAAAAAATGTCCCAGAAAAGATGCATATGCAGGTTAAGAAGAAGATTGACAGAAGTAATTAAATTATAGAAAAGAAATTGAGAGAATAATGTCTTTTGAAGTACTGAATTCTTCATCTAGGACATGTTAAACCACAAAATGCTTGGAAGTCAGAAAGCCTGAAAATAATTATTTACTACTTTATCTAAGCCAGTCATGTAATTTCTGTAAGTAGACAAATGATTTATTTGACTCTTTTCTAACATGGGTGGAATTTTACATTAGATACACCAATTATTCTTAACCTCATACATGGCTGCTTTGATTGTTCTTTTTCCATTAAGTTCTATATCAATGGCATATGTAATATGTGTGGGTCTCTTTAGTGGTACTCAGGGGAAAAAAATGGAAATATTAAAGGCATTTGCAACTGACTCACTGTCATGCAAAATAATAAAGAATAAATAAAGCAGAAGCAGTCCTGATATGTGTATTCATAAGGCCTGTAATTAACGCAAAGATATCATTTAGATTGCATTATTTTGTCTGAATTCAAGCCACACATTATGCTAAGGCTAAGCCATGATTTTAAACTCTGGTTTACTGACTGTGTTGCCACCCAGTGGCCAGCCAGGGACAGCACTTTATTTAATATTTATTTATTTAAAATTCCTTAGAGAAAAATCTCAAAATCAGGTAAAATGTCTAAAATGAATTTTATTGAGTAAATATTAAAGTATTATGGGGGAGAGATATATAAAAAGAAATCTTGCAAACTGTTTCTTTGGCCTCCCAGCTATCCCAGACTTAGTGACTGATAAATCTTTCACAAAGCTGACAATCCAGCACCCAGTTTATATTTTCTAGTAAGATGTGCAGTACATAGTTCCCTCTAAGCTGAGCAGTGAGCAATCGCTCACTTAAAAATCATCATCAACTCAGAGTTTTCCAAACCTGCCCAGAAGCCGAGAGGGAAAGAGTAAGAGGGAAGGAGAGAGAGAGGAAGAGAGGAAGAGAGAAAAACAGATAGAAAAAAGAGAGGAAGGAAAAGAGAAAGAAAAAGAATGGGAGTAAGGAAGAGAGAAAGAAAATCAAAATCTAGTTTGAAACCAGCTCAACTATTTAAGTGGCATTTTGATATTGATAGAGTTGCCCTATTGTGAGCTCACTGTTATAGACACACAGTACAGTATTTTATTTTGAAATTCTCTGAGGCAAAACAGGGTGGGTTTTTTATTTGTTTGTTTGTTTGTTTGTTTGTTTGTTTGTTTATTATTTCTGTGCCGCCCAGTCCTGAAGGGACTGCCGCTCAGACACTATACTTTTCCGCCCCCCCCCTCCAAAAAAAAAATTAGAAGGAACACTGGTGCAGTATATATACTGTATGTATAAAAACACTTGAATATGTTACTACATAAGTGATTTCATCACTTTGATCACAATAATTTGCATATTTGTTTCTCAACTGCTATTGAGTTTCAAGTACAAGAGTTAAGTTAGAATGATGCCAGAAGGTTAATCATTGTGTTTTCATGTCTCCCTTCCCACACTAAAAAAAAAAACCTTCTCAGTCTTATATGTGATACGTGTCTTTCTCAATATCTGGTCTTCTACCTTGCATCTGTTGGAAGTCTCCCAGCTTGGAAGTTACAGCCCCAAGTGCTTTTTCTACCATTGGAAACACTTTGACTTTTATTTCTGAACAACATCTTCTGTAATTCTTCCTTCAGACTCTCATACTTCTTCTTTCTGATGTTGCTGTTACTTGACCAGTACATTATGACCACTGCTGTCTTCTGGCCCTTGTCTACTGCTGTTTGATTGGCAGATAACTGCCTGCTATGTGTATCTGGAAGTCTCTTGAGATCTTAGCCTTGTAGTTCCCCCAACATTGTATGGAACATCCCACGTGGTCTTGGGAATGTCTAGACATTATACTGTGCAAGTGTTGTGGTATACAATACCAGTTACCTGATTATGACATTCAGTATTCCAGCCTGCAATTTACAACCTATCACAACTCACAAGACTCTTTTTTTCTAGTGTGTATTCAAAATGGTCTCCAATTAATATAAGTTTTGGAATCATTTTTGTATAACTTGGTATTCTTGCTGATGCTGCTATTATAATATTATTATTGTTATCATTGGGATGGTGACAATGTTTGGTGGGTGGTATTACTATTTTTTTTGAATGAGACATTTAAATGTATATCATTGGATAAACAGATAAATGTCAATAAAGATTATTTCATCTCATCACCATAACTTTTCCTGGATTTTGCCATCATTCTTGCCTCCTCCTCATGTGATTTTGAGTTGATACTTGTAGCTGACCTGCAAATCGACTTTGTGTCCTACTGGTAGTTCCATTCCATCAGTCTTAACTAACTTCTCTAAATATTATCTGACTATTTTTCTCCAGTTCAGATGACATTTCAATGTCCTCACAAGCTAGTATATGTGACCTTGAGGCAGTTTTTGCATACTAAACTGGAAGGGTGGGAGAGAAAAATGAACAAAATTAGATGTGATTTGGGTATTCTGCATTTTTCCCCACAACCAGCTTTTATAAAACCATCTTGATGAATCTGGGGAAATTCACACTCATTCAAGGCATTTTTCTTTTTCTTTTTAACATAATTTGATTAAAATAATTTCCAAAAAAAAACCTAAGAAAAAGATAAATAAGCAAGAAGAAAAATTCTGAAAAAATGAAAATCAGGGAAAAACCAAGATGTAAAAGTTTAAAAAGAAAAAAGAAAAAGAAAAAAAGAATGACTTATATCTTTCTTTGGTACAGATATAGATCAAAATACATTAAATTCTTAGTCTAAAATTAACAATTGAAAATTGCCCCATTATTTCCAAACCCAACATAATTCTAATTAACAAATCCCAAAATAAAGTTTAATTTATTTCGGTTTCTCACAAAGAATTCAAAAATGGTTACCAAATATAAATAAAATTGGTCAAAATCTTTTCTTTAATCAAATGTGTCAATTTCACATCTCTTTCAATTCCATCATCTTCACTATTTATTCATCCTTTTCAAGTATTTATAATTCCTTCCACCTTCATATATTTTAGCTGATGCCAAAGTACTGTCCAACTCTTAATTGTGAAATTTTCTTCCTATGCATTCATAACTATCTTCATTTTTAATATATATGCTAACACTGGGTATGTAAACATATATTACCCTTAGGAAAATCTCCTATGTTATTCAGATGTTAGGCAACCGTTACATGCTTTTTAGAATGGATTTCAAATGATTTCAAAATCAAATGATTTCACAATCAAATGATTTCACAATCAAATGATTTCACAATCAAATGATTTCACAATCAATCAATCTTCAGATGTAGGGCACTTGTACCAATTTACATTTAAAAAGTATTAAGTTACAAAAGAAAAAAAAGCCACAATACATTTAAACTTTCCTTTTTATGGAAATCATTTATATTTTTAACAAACAGTGTCTGCTGGTTTTCCCTTCATTCAATCGAAATCTTGTCAGAACAGGTAGTTAAAAGTGGGCAGTAGGAGGAAAAAGTCCTGACAAATGTATGTTCTCTCTCTCATTCTCAGGAAAACATCTGTAGCTTCCATAGGAAGCACTCATTTTTCCCATCAGCCAAGTCCCAGTATCCCCTTGGGTCTACTTTTGGCATAGCTCATCAAATAGGATGCAGTTTATGGCTTAGAACTTATGAGAGAAAGCATTTGGACCATTCCTTTCCCTGGCAGAACACTGAGAGCAATTCCCAAGGCTTCAAGCCACATGTGTGCCTCTGACCTTTTCTTAGCACACCATGGGAGAGGTTAACAATGGTTGAAACTTCAGCCATCCCTTTGACATAGAAGCAAAACAATAACAAGCTCTGCCAGGATACAACTATCCCCCACCAAATATACTGGGGCTTCAGTTTAAATGGGGCAGACAAACAAAGATGAAAACAACACTCAGAATGAGCAGTTAGTATAAAAGTCAATATAAAAAGTCAGTATAAAAATCACAACACGTACAGTAAAATATCTTATTAGTATTGTTACTTAAAATGATTTCATTGCTTAGATTCATTAGAGTTCAATTTCAGCCCTTTAGATTCATTAGAGTTCAATTTCCTTAATTCTCAACCAATTTCTGGCAGGAACTGAAGTCCCCAAAGACACTATTAGAGAAAAGCCTGCATTAGATTATTTCCACCAAAGCTTTCATTGGGCTTGACAGGCCATCACGAAGACTAAATCATTTCAAATATGAAATGGTGGGTGCTGAATCATTGCTGTTGCATCATCTGGTCCCAAAGCATCTTTCACCTGCATTCAAGAAGCATGAATTTTAGGCAGATTCAAAACGTAAAGCAAATTCTGAGGAAGAGAGAAAATAAAATATGAATTTCTAAGAAACTTCCCCATACTCAAAAAAAGTTTGGTTTTGGTCTGATACTTCACTTGTTTTAATTGGCTCAAGGGATCTGGTTTTGCCAGGACTGTTTATATGTAGAAACCTGGATCTTATAAATTCATGTTTGGTTTCATCAGTAATAGTTATCTACTCCCCTTGTCTTCTGATGTACTTGTTATTATTTGTCCAAGCATCTGATTCTTCTTGCTTCCCAGTTATTTGCTCAAAATAAATGCATTTTAGTTTCATGATTACACAATGATTTTATCTTGAACTAGGCAGCCAAATATAAACAAGCACAATATGTTAGTAAATAAAAAACAAAAGCCCATAATAGTTTGGTGTCATCAAATTGCCACCTGAATATCTGTACCCACAAGTGTGAGCCTTTCTATATGAATATTGTACATACCTCAGGAAGAATGATCAACAACCTGTATTGAGCAATTGAGATCCAGTATAATATAGTACTTTAAGGTACTAGTCAAGAGACCTGGAGTTGTAGTCTCTCCTTAAGCACAAAGCCAGCTGGATAACTTTGGACCACTCACTTTCTCTCAGCCCTAAGGAGGAGACAATGGTGTAAATTGCTTCTGAAGAAACCTTGTCAAGTAAATTGTAGGCTGTTTCTGAGAATTAAAACTCATTGAAAGAAAGAAAAATAAATGAACTTCACAAAATCTTCACGAAGTGATTTTGCTACTAATCTGAGGTTTCCAGCTGAATTATGGTTAAACTTGAGATCAAATTAGTTTGCTGGAAAACGTTGGTACACAATATGTTTGTATTGATCAATTAGTCCTAAAGCAATTCACAACACAACTTAAAAGTACTCTTTTTCTGGAAGTAACAGAGGGCGGTATTAATTGTGCATGAGAAAGGGTGTTGTTTCTTACTTCCTTCTTTTTTTCCATCCTATCCCTGAAGAATACAAGGTTTCTGTAATAACTAAAAAGAATCATCACTTCGTCCACAATTTCTAGAAGAGCACAGGAATTACAAATAAGAGATGGATATATATTATTTGTTAGACCTTTTTTCTGCATCAAGCAGTGCTTCAATCCAATCCAATCCAATGAAAGACTATTCATAACTGATAGGGAATGTTGAATGTATAAAATATAAATATTCGTATACTACCAATTTGAGTTTTGTAGATGTTTGTAGAATTCTTTTTTATGGAATGAACTTCCATACCCATTGTAAATTTAATGGGTGTGCTGGAATAAGTGCAGCACTGTCTCTGACAGTGTTGTAAAAGTGTCCTTTTTCATGACTTTTTCTAATAGTATTATGTGTTAAGATTAATTAAAAGATAGGAAGTATGTACTAGCACCTTCCTGTGGTGGGTTAGAATTTTTGATGCAACTGTACACCAGCGAATAAATGTACAGTAGATCCTCCATATCTAGGCTGCCAATCTCCAGACAATAGCTAATTGGCAGCAAGGAATTAAAATTCCATAAATTTGTTTCCATCTAGTGCCCTTATATAAATATATGAGATTCATACTACAGTACTTTGTTTATATTAACTATTTAAAATAACTTTGGGATGAAGAACATGATTGATCCAAAATCACCCTATAAACTTTGTTGTTGAGCCCAAATTTGATGCCTCTTCCATAGGCCTGGGTTTTTAAAATTGTGGAAGAGAATTAAACTAGTTTTGCTTTCCTTTTCCATTAAAAAAATGCTGGTTGCTTTTCAAGTAAATTTTTTTTATAAAATTCAAGTCTGAAAGTAAATATTTGCATGAAAATACATTAAGTCACAGCCTATTACGGTATATACGCACTCTTAGTCAATAAGGTTGACTCAGCCTTCCATCCTTCCAAGGTGGGTAAAATGAGGACCCGGATTGTGGGGGCAACATGCTGGCTCTGTTAAAAAGTGCTATTGCTAACATGTTGTAAAACGCCCTGAGTCTAAGGAGAAGGGCAGCATAAAAATCGAATAAATAAAATAAAAAAGTGAATTTTTTAAAAAAAGAATTCTAGTTCTCATCAGACATTTTGTATAAACATAGGAAAACTATTGTGCACCAATGAAAAGATCTGCCTCTAAATGTTAATATGCACAGAATCAGAAGTCTAGCTAACACACAATTCATATCAATCTGAAATGAATTAATATAAGGGAAACGATCTTCACTCATGATTCATGTCTCAATAGCAGAGAAGGTCTGTTTTTGAATCCAGGAGAATGTTTAGCTTCCACCTGAATACATCTATTAAAGAAAGTTCTACAAATCCATGAAACATTGCTTTTAATATTACAAATTTCTCCATCCTAATATTTTATTGGTATCTACATATCTGTAATTTATATCTATTTTTGTTATTTATTTATTCTTTGTCCAATATACAATACATATGAAGGAGAATATACATTAAGTAATATATATAATGATAGAAAGTAAAAAGAAGAGAGGTTGGAGGAAAGGAGAGAAAATGTATGAGATATGAGATAAGGAGAGAAGATTGGACATATGTATGAAAAATAAATTTCAGATACTTAGAAAGGTTTATCAAATTTCTGTGCAGTCATATTTTTCATGTTCTCTTCATTGAACATAATTTTTAGTCCACTAATCATCTTCATTATCCTTCAGCAAACAAGTTTCAATTTGTCCAATTCCAAAAGTGAGATGTTTACAACTGTACACAGACCTTTGATGACGTCTAATCTAAATCATAGGACAATTATTTCCCATTATTTTAAAAGTATACTTTTCTTTCTTAAATTTGATTTTCTTTTTTCTATCTATCAACATTATTTGAATTTTAATTTACGGTAATAAGAATCAGAATATGAACAATATTCTAAACAATTCTATACATAAACAATATCTTTGATACTGTATCCACATGATAAATTAAAATATTGTATGAAGGACCCAGACTGATCCTTTTGGTACCTTTCATAATACCTCTTGCCTAGCTGATGATGAATCATTAATATGTATTCTTTGAACATGTTTTTTGGATTATCTATATATCTACTTAATTGTTGTGACATTCAACACAATTCAACACTTAAACAGCTTGCTGATTAACTCATTATGTAGTATTTTGTCAAATGCTTCATTAAACTTGAAATATATTAAGTTTATAGCAGAAAGTTACATCAAAAAAAGTTACAGAAAGTCAAAAAAGTAAGATAACAGAATTGATAGTACAGTGATACCTCGTCTTACAAACGCCTCATCATACAAACTTTTTGAGATACAAACCCAGGGTTTAAGATTTTTTTGCCTCGTCTTACAAACTATTTTCACCTTACAAACCCACCACCGCCGCTGGGATGCCCCGCCTCCGAACTTCTGTTGCCAGCGAAGCAGCCGTTTTTGCACTGCTGGGATTCCTCTGAGGCTCCCCTCCATGGGAAACCCCACCTCCGGATGTCCATGTTTTTGTGATGCTGCAGGGGAATCCCAGCAGGGGAATCCCAGCAGTGCAAAAATGGGCGCTTCGCTGGCAAAGTCCAGAGGTGGGTTTCCCAGCGAAGGGATCCTCAGTGAAATTGCAGCATCGCAAAAACACAGAGGTTTGGAGGTGAGGTTTCGAGGACTTCGGTGTTTTTGCAATGCTGCGATTTCACTGATGCTCCCTTCGCTGGGAAATCCCACCTCCAGACTTCCATTGCCAGTGAAGCGCTCATTTTTGTGATGCTGGGATTCCCCTGCTGGGATTCCGCTGCAGCATCGCAAAAGCACAGAAGTCCGGAGGTGGGGTTTCCCATGGAGGAGAGCTTCAGGAGAATCCCAACAGTGCAAAAATGGATGCTTCAGCTGGCAAAAGGGGTTAATTTTGGGCTTGCACGCATTAATCGCTTTTCCATTGATTCCTATGGGAAACATTGTTTTGACTTACAAACTTTTCACCTTAAGAACCTTGTCCCGGAACCAATTAAGTTTGTAAGACAAGGTATCACTGTATCTGGGAGAAAATTGTTGAGAAAGAGTGAGAGGTAGGTTTTTTTCAACTTCAGCTCACATAGGAAAACATTTCTAGAACTTTAGGATAGCTTTACATGCTAGAAAATTCAATTGATTCAGAGGAAGAGAAAGAAACCACTGTGGTTGGTAGATTCAAATAAATCATTAGCAACATAATTCCTCAATTTTCATATCAAAAGCCAAAGAGTTTTAAACAGTTGTATAAGCAAGTTTCCTATAATGATTTATTTTATACACTTACTCATTGAAACTTATTACTGTCTAATTTTTAGAAGCAGGATAATTTGCTTAGTTTTTAAAATGAGAAATCTATAAAATGCACTTTCTTATGAACTGTTAGTACAATATTGTTTTAAAACAGTGAAAATGCCAGTACTGTATATACTAATTTAAAAACAAAATAAAACTTTCCATTTGTGTTAGATACCCATTTCATCATGTAATTTTAATCAGTAGACACAAATGTTTTTTTTAATTCTAAAATTACAATGAATTGTTATTTTAATGTTTTTAAATTATAGTTATTATATATCTAATAATCAAAGTTATCGGGGTTACATATTTGTTTAATAGATTAAAAGATTCTAAAAGGTAATAAAATATGGATATTGTCATTTATAACTTTTTGATAATGAATAAATATTATTGGTTATATAAAAAAGGAGTGATTTTTGCAGTTGTAACATGATGGTGTAAAATAAGGCCCATTTGTTTATTTCCTGCTACATATGTGTATTTATTTGGGACATTTAGGGACATTTTGCTATCCTAAATTAATATACTGCTCAAAAAAATAAAGGGAATCCTCAAATAACACATCCTAGATATGAATGAATGAAATATTCTCTGAATTTGCACAAAAGCATGTGAAATTGATTGTCAATCAGTGTTGCTTCCTAAGTGGACAGTTTGATTTCACATAAGTTTGATTTACTAGGAGTTATATTGTGTTGTTTAAGTTTTCCCTTTATTACATTAACATTGGATTGAAATAGTGAAACATTTCCTCCTATTTTTGTAATTTGTTGCACATTTATCCAGATGGGCTACCCAATTTTTTAGTGCCACATGGTGAGTATGGCTTATTTTGTGGGTGTGGCTTGATAGTCACGTGACTGGGCAGGAGTGGCTTGTTGGCCATGTGACTGGGTAGGAGTGGTTTGCTGGTCATGTGACCAGGTGAAAGTGGCTTGACAATCATGACTGGGGTGGCTTAAAGGTCATGTGACTGGGTGGGAGTGGCTTACCAACCAAGATAAGTTTTCAAATAGGTGCTTGGACTCTTTTTCAGTTGATTAAGTCACATTATTTGAATAGCCACAAAAAGGACAAATGATAGCCAACATTATTTGTTGAGGAGCATAGTAACATTTTAAGGTTTTGTACTCAATTTTCTTTAATTGCTATAAAAGTTCAGTTCTATATAATGATTAAAATGATTAAAGTATTTATGGGTAAAAACATATTATTTAATTATTTCCTATTTTAAAAGTCATTAAGGATCATACTAAAGTACTAGAGAAATAAGGACAATTAAAAAACTATTAACTATTCAATAAATAGTGCATAAACTTACTACCCCCACTGCATCATATCTCCCATGGGGGTAACAGCCCATTACTACTTACATGGGCATTTTTAATTACCCATCAAGTCCTTCCCAATATGTTGTTGTTTTACTGTGTTAAGAGGTACTGTTGCAGTATGAAAGATATTCTAAGTAAAACTATCTTTTGAAATTGATTAGTGATTTTATCAATGCTGATAGTTCAAGTAGTGCTCCATTGGTTTGATAATTAGATCCAAGACACCTATTACTACCAAGTCTCTCTAAAAATAAGACTCTTTCTTATATTTTTTTTGAACCCTGAAATAGATGCTTGACCTTATTGCCATGCAGTCAAAAGCCCGGTTGGGCTTATTATCAAGGGATGTTTAGTTGGGGGAAAATAAGGTATTGGTGTTCTCTTTGCTTCCTTTTGCCACTGTTTTTCCATCTATATTTGTAGATCTTTGTATTTTGTTATTTTCTTCAGTTCTTTCTCTTTTATTATGCTGTCTGGAGTGTGCCCGCTATTGTTGTTGTTACCATTATTTAAATAATAGGTTATCTCTCCTTCCTTCCTTCCTCCCTCCCTCCTTCCCTCCTTCCCTCCCCCTCTCCCTCCCTCCCTCCCTCCATCCCCTTTCCTCCCATATACATATACATATACATACATGTTACAATCAATTTAAATATATTTTCATCATTACAGCAATTACTTCTATCTTTTACATCAAAACTAATGAAAATAAGAATAGCAGGAGGTTTAGAAAGTTTGAATTACTGTTAACTGAATTTGTGCACTCTTGACAACATAAATGTATGACTTTAATTATTGCGCAATTCTCAAGAAATCTATCCTATGTAAAGCCTGGTGGAACTGAATGGGATTTTCCAATCAATACTGTTCCAGAACATAATCAAGCCTTCACCTTCAGGGACATTTTTTGGCTTGTTATACTCTTTAGAAGACCACAATTAGATCTGTACTTAATTCTTTCTTGGATAATGCAACTGGTTTTTCATAAATCCTTTGTCCTGTCTCTATATCATTCCAAGCCAACCACAGTTCCTTATATTCAGATGGTCCTCCCATCTTCCCAATAGCATCTTGGATTTCTATTATGGATGCATACCTCTATTCATACTTGACTCTTTCCAAACCATATGGCCTCCACAGATTCAGTTCCCAGAGGCATGTTCATTGAATACATCATTTTCACAGCATGGGGAGACAACTTGCAGCTGTGGAATGCATCAAGCTAAGTTAACAGTCTTCTATTTACTTTCCAGAGCAGTCTATTGCAAAGAAAGAGAAAGGGAGAAAAACAGAGAAGAGACATAAAAAAACACTCTTCCCAATTTTAGCTGTGGTACCACTGGTTTCTGCTCTGTGCACCAACAATATGCATCCTTCAACGAATTAACCCACCAATACAAAAACTGACTGTAATGTTGGAAATCAGTATCTGTTAATAATCTTTTTATAAAATTCAGCTGGAGGGTATTCTATTCTTACTTAATACATCTTGTGTCTCTTTTTTTATTATATCTTACATTAGTTGGAAATGACTAGCAGGTTATTACAAGTAATTTTACAATTTGACAATATGTGTCTTCTTAACATTGCATAATTCTTAAGTAAATAAAAATGTCTTTTTGTGTTTATATTTCATACAATAGGTACTATTTTCCCTCTGCATGGCGTTTTGGGGGATTCAGGTCATAAAGCAACTCACTTCAAAGTCAGCAAAGCAACACTAAGAAGAAGTCTATCAAAATTTTATTTTTTGTGATGGATTACTTTCATCATTTGTGCAGAACTATAATGGAGATTTCATTAATATATTCATCAATAGAAACAACAACATATACCCAAATCTAAGATCAACATGTCTTGATATCTTTACTTTTGTTTATTTGGAAACTTATGAATTTTCTGCATTAATTTCATTTGTATGCAAATGTATATGTAATTTTAACAATTATATTAATAAATATTAATTATGTGTGGTGGCGATAAACTCATTTGTTTTCTTCATATGTTGATAAAAGGAAAGGACTCTTGTCATATAGAGGGTGAAGTTTCACTGATTTAAGATGAATATTGAGCAGAATTTTGCAATTAATTATGAATACACTTCATACTTGCAAATACTGTATAAACTTCAACTTGAGGATGTTTATTTTTTATTTTAAACTCATTTGTTTTCTTCATATGTTGATAAAAGGAAAGGACTCTTGTCATATAGAGGGTGAAGTTTCACTGATTTAAGATGAATATTGAGCAGAATTTTGCAATTAATTATGAATACACTACATACTTGCAAATATAAACTTGGGGATGTTTATTTTTTAACTCGACTGAAATTTACTCAAGTGGATTGTATTCTGCCTTTCTTTCCAGAAACGATGCAAAGCAATTACCGTATATACTCGAGTATAAGCCGAGTTTTTTAGCCCCAAAAATGGGCTGAAAAACACAGCCTCGGCTTATACTCGGGTCACCACACGAGGGCGCCATTGCTTGAGCCAGAGCGAGGAGGCACCAGCTTTTGTCCCCTCTGGCACGCCGTAGTTCCTCTCCCTAGCTCAAGCAAAGAAGGCAGCCATTTGCAATGGTGAGTCAGATTAAAAAGGCCCCCTGCTGTCAGATTCTCCTCCCCCTCCTTTGAAAGGATTTAAACTGTTTAAAAAATGGTATTTTGTGGTAGTTGCTGTCCTTGCTTGGATAGGATCTAATAATGTGTTATGAGGCAGAGCTAGACAGGAATTCTTTTTCTATCTGTCTATCTTTCTATCTATCTATTTTTCTATCTATCTATTTTTCTATCTATCTATCTATCTATCTATCTGTATCTATTTCTTTCTATCTATCTATCTATCTATCTATTTTTCTATCTGTCTGTCTATCTTTATATCTATCTGTCTATCTATCTATCTATCTATCTATCATCTATCTATCTGTATCTATTTCTATCTATTTTTCTATCTAACTATTTTTCTATCTATCTATCTATCTATCTATCTGTATCTATTTCTATCTATCTATCTATCTATCTATTTTTCTATCTGTCTGTCTGTCTGTCTATCTATATTTCTATCTATATCTATCTGTCTATCTATCTATTTCTATCTATCTATCTATCTATCTATCTATCTATCTATCTATCTATCTATTTTTCTGTCTGTCTGTCTGTCTGTCTATCTATCTTTCTATCTATCTATATCTATCTATCTATCTATCTATTTGGTTTTCTATGCTGATAACCTCACAGCAGCTAATGCTGAAGCTCTTCTTTGGATACACTTATTTGTTTGTTTGTTTGTTTGTTTGTTTATTTAATTGGATTTGTATGCAATCCCTCTCCAAGGACTCAGGGTGGCTCACAGCATATATAAAAACAGAACAATAATGTAAATCCAATTAATGATGAGAAGGAATCCAGTTTTGAAGGATTTTAACTCTTAGGTTTTAGCTTTGTTCCTGATCGAGCTACTTTTTTTACTTTTTAATTTATTGTTAATATGTTTACCCTCTTTTAAATTTACAGAGCTAGTTTACTGGTTTTCTTTAAAATAAATATTCTAAAACATGTCTCAATTAATGTAATTTTATTGTTTTCCATTTTTATAAGTTACCAGTAGCCACTGCATTTTCTAACCTCGGCTTATACTCGGGTCAATACGTTTTCCCAGGTTTTGTGGCAAAAATTGGTGCCTCGGCTTATACACGGGTCGGCTTATACTCGAGTATATACGGTAACTATTAAAATTTTGATTAAAAAAATAACAAATAATGATTAAAAGTCTTCGGAGAGGGGCGGCATACAAATCCAAATAATAAATAAATAAATAAAATAAAAGACCTGAATAAAAATAGAAGTCTTAACATATTTTCTAAAAGTAGAAAGAGAGGGCTAAACACAACCCAAGAGATTCTATTTTACAATTTGGCAACTGCACCAAAGGCTATTCAATATGTCTCAACATACAAAAGTTGAAACCAATGCTAAGGATTGCTTTCTTGCAGGATAATGCTACACATTGTATTGTGATAACTACAGATAGTCCTCGACTTGTAACAGTTCATTTAGAATAGAATAGAATAGAATAGAATAGAATAGAATTTTATTGGCCAAGTGATTGGACACACAAGGAATTTGTCTTGGTGCATATGCTCTTGGTGTTCATTTTTTAAAAAGATGTATTTGTCAAGAATCATAATGCCCCGAGTCTGCGGAGAGGGGCGTCATACAAATTTGATAAATAAATAAATAAACAAACAATTGTCATAGGGGTCAAATAAGCAATGAAAAAACAATAAATATTAATAAAAATCTTAGGATACAAGCAACAAGTTACAGTCATACAGCCCTAAGTGGGAGGAAAAGGATGATGGGATGATTTATTACCCATCTGAAATTGCAGTGGTGCTGGAGAAAAAAGGACTTGCGACCATTTTTCGCACTTACAACATTGCAGCATCCCTATAGTCAGGTGATCAAAATGTTTGACAATTGATTCATATTGATAACGGTTGCAGCATCCCAAAGTCACATGATTTCCTTTTGGTGACCTTCTGACAAATAAAGTCAATGGGGGAACCACATTCACTTAACAACCATGTTGCTAAATTAACAGCTGCAATGATTTGTTTAACAATTGTGGCAAGAAAAGTCGTAAAATGGGCCAAAACTCAGTTAACCAATGTTTTACTAAGCAACATAAATTTTGGGTTCAATTGTAGTTGATGACTAATGTATTCTCTCCTGAATCAAATCTCAAATTGTTCCATATTTCAAAGACGAAAGATCTTACAAACCTGTAAGGTCTGCCCAGCAAACAACTGGCAGTGCTTCTAATATCATGAATTGGTTAACACTCTGGATTTTGCACAAGTAGAATGTCCAGGCATAAATAATCTTTCAATCATCTCCTTTGTTTTGCACCAGATGAGACTTTTATATACACAGCTTCACAGACAGAGCCTTGGGTATCTAAAATAAGTTTCAGATACAGGGCTTAGGGGCATTTTTTGCATTGTAGGTGATACTAGAGCTTGGCACTTCACTTTGCCACATATTACTTTTCTGGTTCTTCTTTTAAGTATATTTTGAAAATGTATAAATAGACAGGTAACATATTTTGTGCCAAAGGAAATGTTGGATGGCTCATTTATGCCCAGTATTCTGCCATGGATATTCTAGTGTATAAGCTATTATATTTCTTATTCTGCTTCCTGCTGTTCAAGCTTTTAATCCTCAGTTTCACATACTGCTTCCCTGGACTCTGAACTTCTGCTGTCACCATGAGTTATTAACTGTGTCTGATTTTTTCCTTGAAACTCTGTTGTTGCTTTTGGTGTATCCAATCTCTGATCTTCAGATTGTCTTCTTTCTCAGCTGTGTTTCCCCTTTTCAATTTTGATAAATTTTTGCTTTTTGTTATCGGTTATAAATTGCAGGTTAAAACTGCACCCTACTATAAATCTATATCCTAGGATAACAGTAAAATGTTTAGCCCATCCAGATGCACATTGCTGTCTAAAGGTGATCCTAAATTATATTCTGTTCTGTTTTGTCTGACTGTCTGTCTTTCTCTCTCTCTCTTTCCTCCTACTTACATCTGTATATATGTCTGTATGCCTGTATGTATGCATCTATCTACCGAACTACTTATATTTGTCTATTTCTCTCTGTGTGTGTATATCTATCTATCTATCTATCTATCTATCTATCTATCTATCTATCTATATATATATATATATATATATATATATATCTATATATATATCTATATATCTATCTATCATCTATTGCATATATTGCCTTTATTCTTTTTAAAAATAACTCAGGGAGATTAACATTTGCAATTTACAATTGCAAATTGAACATTTACAATTCTCAGTTATTAAGAATGAACTTCTTTTAAAGTGTGTATTTAGAATACACACTTAAAGAAAGTTCATTCTTAATTATTGAAAATTATCACTAGAAGTCATCAGGAAAATGTGTAGGAGCTGTAACTGAAGAGAGGGAGCTTGTGTCAGGTAGGCCTTTGAACAATAGCTTATACAACACTATATTTTAGATGACACGGCTAAGCCTATATTTGCACCTTTTTTGCCATTATGCCCAACTATTATTTATTCAGATTATTGAGATCTGTCATGTTTATGTTTTTATTTGTTTTACTGATATATATTTGAATGTTACATACATTCTTATTTCAGCTTGATTGTAATGCCACAAACATACCTCAATCTGATCTATTTATTTCAAATTGACTCAATATAACTGATATATTTTTCAATTGATTTCACAATTGATGTTAATATGTTTTTGCTCTTCCTATTCAGCATAATGGCCTAAAAGCAAAATCATTTTTCAGTAGCAAACTTGATAGAAATAGATAACAACATTTGTCATTATTAGGAATACCAAGGTTTATTGATCTGGTCAGTTGTATTCCATCATGCCTTCTCAGCATCCCATCTAGGTTTATACAGAACCATATAGTGAATTAATTTGGAGGCCAAGAAACTAAACAAAGCATTAGTTCTCTGGACTAGTCCTGAAAGTGATAATAAAGGCAAAAACTTTTCCTGTTGTGTTGTGTTGCACTCTAGTGGGTGCTACTTACAACTGTTTCTTAGCTGACAGAGCCAACATTGTGCAAAAATTGCATGTCAAAGACCTTGCAATATTCATATCAAATGAACAAAGTGCCAAAACCGAAGGGCACAACATCGCCACAAAGGCTTCAAGAGATGTTAACCTAATCTTACGTGTTGTGGTTAGCTCTGGCCCAGCTCCTGCCCCAGGGAATGTGGAGGTGGATGCAGGGGAAACTTCAACATGTCATAGGCCTGTGTTATTGCCGACAGAGTAAGTTCAGAGTTTAGTTTCCTCGGACGAAGAAGAAGGTGGAAGTGACTTGGAAGAGGGGGGGTTGGCACACAGCCCAGGCAGTCAATCTCCATTATCTTCCATTGATTCGGATGAAGACATCTTGGACCCACGCAAGCACAAAATTATGAGTAGAAAAGACCAAGTAAAGACATATTACAGGAGATAAGAGAGGCCACCTGTGTTTGGGTGGGGCTAAAATAATTAGGGTTGCTGCTATAAATAGCAGCGTGTGGGTTTGGCCATTGTGGAAGAGCATCTGATCACAGTTCTTCAGGAATCGTGTGTTGCTGTTTTCTGCAGTTTGTTGATTTTTCACACCTTTGAAACCAAAGCAGAGCAACGTGTGTGTGTGTGTCTCACTTCGTTGGAAGAAGGGGTGTGAAGTTTCTTCATAGCTGCTAGCTAAGTACTTAATGACTGCTTAAGGGAAATTGTACAGACTACCCGGTTATTTTGGGATGAGTGCTCTTTGCAATACAAAAAGAGTGCTTAGTTTATTTTGAATTTTGTGATAAAGAACATCGTTTTGAATTTTCAAATGTGTGTGTGTCTGAAATTTGTACCCTTGAATTTTCGGGAGGCTCCTACCAGAGAGCCCAGCAGAACACTTACGTAGCTGCTTCTCCGGAAATATTACACTACTAACCAGAGCATGCAAACCAATCCTTGAATACAGCTCATCTGTCTGGAACCCACACCACATGTTGGACATAAATACATTAGAAAGTGTCCAGAGATACTTTTCTATTAGACTGGACTAGACAATATTGTGATGAAATGAACTGCAATGAATCATAAAAATTTATGCTTTTCACTAAAAGATGTTTCCAGTTTCCTCCTGATGTTTTGCTTTTTCAGAAAAAGCACAATGCAGGAAACAGAGAATCTTGCAATGTTTTATTCAAATTCTTTGTCTTTACTTCTCATTTTTCTCTCTCTGGCTCCCCCCCCCCCCATAGATACATATAAAGATAATGATTCACATTCTATTAAAGTTTTACTAAGTTAGATCTCATTGTAAATTATTATTATTATTATTATTATTATTATTATTATTATTATTATTATTATTTATTCGATTTGTATGCCGCCCCTCTCCGAAGACTCCGAAAAATCTTAAGACATTATTTTGAATTGACTAGAATAGTTCATAATGGGGTTGTTTTTTGCTTGAATGTATTCTTTCGATACCTGTCAGTTAATTCATCTTAATTCTTGCCTTAACTTTGGAAGGATAAATATATATAACGTGTGCAGCCCTGGTACATGGAATATGTAGGGACTGTTAAATGATATTTTAAAAAGTTTAAATAAACACATGTATTTAATAAAAACTTTAAAACGTTTTTATTAAATACACATGAAACACACGCATAAACAAAACATACAAACAAGTAGGGGTATAATTTCCCCATTATCTACAATCCAAAATTTTTCTAATTATGTCCTCATTTTATGATTTGGCAACTTAATATGGTGAAATTTGGGATGAAATTTATAAAAATGATAGAAACAAATTATTTTTTAAAAGCAAGTTGTCATATAGTTCATGGTTTTAATAATAAATCATAAAACATAAAAGAGTTTTAATTAAAACAGATTAATTAAACAAGCAAGCAAAACAAGTAAATCCAATACCATCCTAGGCCAATACTAAAGTGATAAAATCAAGACCGTGTGAAGTGTTTATATTGCCTTGGTAAAGACTGCACTTGGAATATTGCATCCAGTTTTGGTCACAATATGAAAAATATGTTGAGATTCTACAAAGAGTACAAAAAAGAGCAACAAAGATGGTCATGGGATTGGAGGCTAAAAAATATGAAGAACAGTTATATCCAATTTAATTAAAAGAAGGATAGGAATGTCATGATAGGTATTCCATATCTAAATGGCTACAAAAAAGAAGGGATCAACCAATTTTCCAAAGCACCTGAAAGAAAAAAAATAATGGAAACTTACAGAAGGAGAAGCAACAAAGAACCAATAAGAAATTTCCCGAAAGTGGAACAATTAATGAGTGGAACAACTTGCCTCCAGAAATTGTGACTGCTCCAACACTGGAGGTTTTTTAGATATTGGACAAGCATTGGTGTGAAATGGCATAGTGTTTCTTGCCTGAGCATGGGATTGGACTATAATATTTCAAGTCAACTCTATTATTCTGTTAATTTCTCACAATCACAATAGCACTTAGACTTATATACCAATTCATGGTGCTTTATTTATTTAATTTGACTTCTATGCTGCCCAATCCCAAAGGACTCAGGGCAGCCATCTTTAAGTGGTTTACATTGGTTTACAGTCAACATATTGCCTCAAAAATCTAGGTCTGTGAGAGCAAACCTATGGCATGAGTGCCACAGGTGGTACGTGGAGCCATATCCCAGAGGCAAAAAAAAATCCATCCAAAGGTGGCAGGAGCTATCTCTCTTTCCTCCCACTTCAGCAGCCTGAGAAGCTCCAAATATGCTTGTGGGGATTGCCATTGTGTCCAGAAAAGCCAATTATAAAAGAAAACATCTCACAAGTTCAAACTTCTGAAACTCGCGAGATGTTTTCTTTTAGAATAGGCTGCTTTTGAAACAGCACCAGGAACACAACAGAGTTACAAGTGTGAGGTAGAAAGCGTACATCATGGTGATATGCAGTTTGGGGGTTACAGGTCAGGTGGGGCTGGGCAGGGGCTCTGTGGCCGTGAGGCAGGCGTCCTACCTAACACTTGTAGTTCTGTCGCATTCCTTGGTGCTCTTTCTGTGACAGCTGAGAAAGGGAGGGAGGGAGGTGGTGGTGACAGACACAGCTACGGCAGAGTGAAGGGACAGTGGGAAGTGAATGAAGGGGGTGGCAGTGGCAGAGCTCTTGTGTCCAGAGAAGCCCATTATAAAAGAAAACATGAGCTGTATGTAGGTCTAACTAAGGCTTGTTGTGATCCAGTTAAGTTTATTAGGGGGGTATAGATTGGAGGATAGAGGTGGCACCATGAGGAATTCAGTACAAGAAAGCTGTCAGGCTGAAGCCATCGTTTTGAGTTAGAGAGTTTGGTCCGCCACACTAGAATAGTACTGTGGGAATTGGGAGGGGTTTTAGGGAAGAAGATTGCAGTGAAATCCCCCCTCACTAGCCAACAGACTGCACAATAGAATTTGAACCAAGAGCAACTCTCCCTAAACCCAAGATGTACTCCATGTCACCAAAAGAAATGGAGGAACTGATAAAATACATAAACACAATTTTGGAGAGGGGATTTATTAAGCCTGCTAAATTGAGAGTGACTGCTCCCATTCTTTTTAAAGAAAAGAAGGATGCGGATTTTCATTTGGTCATTGATTTCAGGAATTTAAATTCTGTGTGCATGCAAAATACTTAACCCCTCCCCCTCATAAAGGATATTCTCTATCATTTATCCAGAGAAAAATATTTATCAAGCTGGATTTGAGAGAAGCTTATCACCGCATTAGAATAAATGAGGGGAATGGGTGGAAGACTGTTTTTAACTGTCCCTTTTAACTGCCAGTTCCAAGTCATGCCATTTGGGTTATTATTACCAAAATAATAGCCAAAAAATGCTTACAGAAAAACAAACACTAGAAGAAAATTTAGGAATTCAAATACAGTAGTGAAAAAAGTTAAATATTTAGGGATAAATTTAACACTGAAATGTATTACAATTAAAAAGGATAATTGTACAGAATTACTCAAATAGGGTGGGGACCTACAGAAATGGAATAGATTACAAATAGGGAAGGAAGAGAAAGAGAAAAAAGAGAGAGGAAAGGAGAGAGAGAGAGAGAAAGAGAAAGAAAGAGAGAGGGAGAGAGAGGAGAGAAAGAAAGGGGGAGAAAAATAAATGAGAAATGATGGAGGGAAAGAATGAGAGATGGAAAAGAGGGAAACAAAAGAATGAACGAAAGAAAGAATAATAGCATGAAGGGAAGGACGATGACCTAGCCCAGAGAAAAGTACCGGCTGGTTCTATTCCATGACATATGCACACTCCCCTTGTCTCAGATAATTTAGGTAACTAAGGAGCTAAGTGGCCGGAGGAATCAATGTAAAACACCGCTGGGCTGGCAACATCTCCGGCTGCTTAGCTCCTCTCATCCACCCAGAAGCTGAAAGTTCTGCCTTTTGTTTACCAGCCTCCACGCGTTTCTTTCGGCTTCTGGCTGCTTGCTCTCCCGGAAAGACCCCAGCCCACACCTTCGGGAGGCTGGTAAACAAAAGGCAGAACTTTCGGCTTCTGGGTGGATGGGAGGAGCTAAGCAGCCGGAGGAATCAATGTAAAATGCCGCTGGGCTGGCAACCTCTCCGGCTACTTAGCTCCTCCCATCCACCCAGAAGCCGAAAGTTATGCCTTTTGTTTACCAGCCTCCACGCATTTCTTTCAGCTTTGGACTGGACGGAGGAGCTAAGCAGCACGGAGACGTTGCCAGCCCAGCGGCGTTTTACATTGATTCCTCCGGCCGCTTAGCTACTCCCATCCACCCAGAAGCCGAAAGTTTTGCCTTTTGTTTACCAGCCTCCATGCGTTTCTTTCGGCTTCGGGCAGGACAGGAGGAGCTAAGCAGCACGGAGACGTTGCCAGCCCAGCGGCATTTTACATTAATTCCTCTGGCCGCTTAGCTCCTCCCATCCATCCAGAAGCCGAAAGAAAAGATCAGAAGCTGGGGGAGTCAGGGTGTGTGGAAGAGGTCCGCAGGAGAACTGGGGGGAGCTGCGGTGCCTAGACACCTGCCTGCAGCAAAACCACCCCGCGACCACCACCTTTGCCCCTAGGGGAAAGCCCCCAGCCCATGCCTGCTGCTTGCTTTCCTGGGATGACACAAAGACCACCTTCGGGAGCTTCCCAGCCGGGTCCCTTCCACGGAGCGGTGGCTGCAGTTCCCCCCAGTTCTCCCGTGGACCTCTTCCACACACCCTTGCCGCCCCCAGCCTCTGCGCTGCCGCCCGACTGTCAACTTGTAAAGAAGTAAGAAGACAAGGAGGAGCTGGGTGCCGATGGCAGCGGAGGAAGGTGAATGCTGCCCGAAGGCTGGGAGGGAGGCGGAATACAGGAGGAGGAGGAGGAAGAGGAGGGAGGCAGGGAGGAAATTCCGGAAATGACAGTCACAAGGCAGGGAAATCCCTGCTGCAGTAAGAGAGCACAAGGTAGAGCACATGCGCAGTAGGAGAGCCCACGCCCCCGGCTCGGGTTCATAAGATGAAAATGTTTCTTAAGACAAGGCAAACAAATCATGAACCCCGGGTTCGTAGCACGAAATGTTCGTAAGACGAGGGGTTCGTATCATGAGGTACCACTGTATAAGCAAACATTTGTATAATTACCGCTCGATTTTTTTAAAAAAAACATCTATTTGTATGAACACAGTTTAATCTGCAGTAACTATTATAGCCTTTGTATGAATAAAATTATTCTTTATAAACAGTATATTTGTTAAGTTTTTACTTTCCTTTCCTTTATATGCACAATTTGTATGACTTTTGAGGGTATCCTATAGCTTAAAAAGTTGACATGAAAGACAAAAACCAGAGGCCAAAATTTAGTTGAAAACAAGTCACAGATTTAAGACAACAAAATTGCTGTTGGCAGTGTTATCATAGGGGTCAAATAAGCAATCAGTAAACAACCAATATTAATAAAAATCTTAAGGATACAAGCAACAAGTTACAGTCATACAGTCATAAGTGGGAAAAGATGGATAATGAGAAAAAAGCTAGTAGGAATAGTAGTGCAGATTTAGTAAACAGTTTCACAGTGTTGAGGGAATTATTTGTTTAGCAGAGTGATTGTATTTAAGGAAAAAACCGTTGGGTCTAGTTGGTGTGCAGTGCTCTATAGCAATGTTTTGAGGATATGAGTTGAAACAGTTTATGTCCACGATGAAAGGGGTCAGTAAATAGCACCTTCCACCAAATGTATTGGCCAAAATGTATTTGAATCTTGTGCCAAACTATTAGAACATAAGAACATAAGAAGAGTCATGCTAAATTGAGCCAAAGCCCATCGAGTCCATCATTCTGTGTCACACAGTGGCCCACCAATTATACATGGAGATCTTGAGCAGAAAGAGAAGGCAAAACCCTCCCTTTGGAGATGTAAAGAAAAAATGGATCCTACTACCAACATACTATTTATTTATTTATTTATTTATTTATTTATTTATTTATTTATTTATTTATTTACTTACTTACTTACTTACTTACTTACTTACTTACTTACTTACTTACTTACTTACTTACTTACTTACTTATTTATTGGATTTGTATTCCACCCCTCTCCGTAGACTCGTTGAACATGCCTGCATATTTTTTAAAAATAATTTTAAAGTATAAAATTCAAAATTGGTTAAAAGAAATTATGAAAGAAGAAATAAATATAAAACCTGATGCATTCCAACTAGGAACAATCGATCAGAAAATGAAGAAAAAACAATATTATATTACAATGCATATCTTACCGGCAGTTAGGATAGTGATTAAGAAAATTATGGAATGTGCTGAATTGGACATGATGACAATGAAATTAAAAGTTAAGGAAGACTTAGAGTATTGTGAAATTTGTAATGTGTTTTATGAGTGGTTAGACGTTAAGAAAAAAAACCCAAAAATAATAAAATTAATATTATATATAGAAATGTTAATAATGGATTTATCAGTAGAATTGGTGTATGTGTATATAATAGGAGACAATATTTGTATAATAAATAAAAAATATTACCAAGGCCGAAAAAAACATGAATAGAGAAATATGTAAGATATATTGTGTTGTCCCCAGAGACAGAGATAGTTGGACTGTATTTAGGCATGTCTCTTTAAGATATTGCATTAGGGGAAATGTAGTGAAATTGCTCTCTGGGTAATGTAGTTTTACATGTGACCACATTTGTGTATTCCTATTGGCTCTGACTTGGGATGAGGGGTAATTGGAGAGAACATTCCAGCAGGTCTTTTGTCTTCACTCACTAAGCCAGCCAGCATGTAGATGCTACACCTAGAGCCAGGGTCAATTCAACCTCTTTTTACCTGCACAATGGGAAAGATTATACTGCAGAAGAATCACATCATAACTCTGAGTTATTGTGAGAATGCCTGTAATAAAATGATCTGGGATATCTCGTTGTGCTGAGTTATCTGACTGGGAAAAGTTGATTTTGTAGCAAACATATATAGTTAACTTGTGATATGAGGTACTGTAGGAAAGCCCTACGGGGCATAATATGATAATTGTTAGTGTGATATTTAATTGTTATTTATGAATATTTTTTGTTTTTGTTGTTGTCTTTTTTGTTTTATTTACTTTTGTGTATATTGAAATTTTCTTTTCCTTTGTTTCTAATGTTTATAACTTAATAAAAATTATTTTTTAAAAAAAGATAATTTCTGTGTCAAGTATGCATCTGAAAGAATTAAAAATTATATCTAGATATCTATGATCTATTATATCTAAGAGAAAAATCTCTATGGTGCCATCTTTATTTGGCTTAATAGTTTATTAGTTTATGAATTCATTTGGCGTAATAGTTAATCTAGGGCTGATCTTCATATGTACTTTCTCTTCTATTGGAGAAGAACAAGAAGACCTCTGGTACTCCAGCATGTATTTTATATATTTTTATTTTCTTTTGCTCTTGATCTTGATCTTAATTTGTATTGAATTGAATCTAGTAGAATTTATACTTTTCTACATAGCAATATATAGATACTACAATATCTACATTCTACATTGTTGTGTTTGGCTCTGGCCCAGCTCCTGCCCCAAGGAATGTGGAGGTGGATCGGGGGCCTGTTTTGCTCCTCTGATGAAGGAAGCGTGAGTAGCAGGGAAGAGGGGAGTTTGGCAGGCAGCCCAGGAGGAGATCACTAATCCTTATCATCCCTGGATTCTGAACAAGAACGTATGACAGACCCACGCATGCATAGAGTGATGCATAGGAGAGAACAACTGAAGGATTATTACAGGAGATAAGTGAGGCGACCTGTGGTTGGGTGGGGCTGCTGTAATTAGTGCTACAGATAAAAAGAGCAGTGTGCTGATTTAGCCTCGTGGAAGTTTATCTGATTCATTGTTTTGTCAAGATCATGGTTTTGCTGTTTCCCTGTTCAAGATTGTGTGTGGCCTTTCTGGACTTTGGGATTGGACTCAATTTCCCAGTTACTGGGTGAGAAATTGGATTGCATTTAACCTGTGCCTTGTGTGTACCAGAAAATCCCTTTGACATTTAAAAAGGGAGTTTTTTTCTGCTTTTCTGTTGATAAAGACTTTTGGTTTTATGGTGTGTGTCTTTTTGGACTAATTACCCTGTAATTACGGGCGGTTGGGACACGCCGGCAGAACACTACATAATGGAAACAAATCTGGAAAGTAAATTGAATTTAGGAAGACAAGAAAAAAGACAAGAAAATAGAAAATAGAACACCTCTCTATTTTTAAAGGCTTAAAATACTGAAAACAAAAATGGGGGAAAGTTCAAATATGTCTCTTTATTGATATGAATTTATTTCTACCTTTACAAATGAAAAGAGAAAAAAGTTCATAAAGACAATTCCCCCCTCTCTCTCTCCCTCCCTCCCTCTCCCCTCTCCCTCTCCCCTCTCCCTTCTCCTGTCTCTCTCTACCTCCCTTCTTTCTTTCTCTTCACCTCTCCCTCTTTCTTTCCTTCTCTCTCACACAAAAGATATCCCATGCAAGACTAAAAAAACTGGATTTTGGAAATTTAGATGAAAAAAACATTATGTGGGATCAGCTGTTGTTTGCATTTTATCTTCTGAAAATACAGTTTCAGCATGGGAAAAAAGGGATTTTGGAAAAAGTGTAGGAGAAGATTCCTGTGCAGTGTGGGAGAAACATCTGCTTTGTGTCCACCAAAGACCACCAATGATGCCCTTGTATAACTCTATAAAGGAAAATAAATGTGGGAGGATGACAGTTACATGACTGGATGTTGATTGGGTAAAAGCCAGATATATAGTAAAATATGTTCCTATTATTTGGACACACCTCTCTTTTGCTAGTGGTATTGTTTTTCATTCCCAATTTTTATAAAGGATTTATAATATATATATATAAACTAAATTAAATTATAAACTAAAGGAAAAGTACTGCATAGCTACTGGCAAGTGTGCTTGTTATTTCTCTTGTATGATGCCATTGATAGATGATGATAGGTGATGACAGATAGATAGGTAGGTAGGTAGGTAGGTAGGTAGATGAATAGAATAGAATAGAATAGAATAGAATAGAACGGAATAGAATTCTTTATTGGCCAAGTTGATTGGACACACAAGGAATTTGTCTTTGGTGCATATGTTCTCAGTGTACATAAAATAAAATATACATTTGTCAAGAATCATACAACACTTAATTATTACACTGGGGAACAATTTGTAAAACAATTTCTGTTGAGTTTGATTTTTGAACTTTTTTATAGTTAATTAGGCATTAGGTTTCAAAACTGTAGTTAGTTATTCAAAACTGTAGTTAGTTATTTTCTACCACGCCATGTTTTTTCTCTACACCTTATATATATAATATAGTTAATTAAACAACATGAGCATCAAATTACATCTTGCTATGAAAATCTTAGAAAATCTTGGTCCAGTCAGAGATGAGAAGGGTGAGCGATTCCACCAAGATTAGAAGGTCATGGAGGCATGGTATCAAGATAGATGGGATGTACATATGATGGCTGAATATTGTTGTAGCATCAAGCGATAATGTCAAGATTAAATACTCCAGAAAAAGCTATAAGCAAAAATTTGTATAATTACCGCTCAATTTTTTTTTAAAAAAAACATCTATTTGTATGAACACAGTTTAACCTGCAGTAACTATTATAGCCTTTGTATGAATAAAATTATTCTTTATAAATAGTATATTTGTTAAGTTTTTACTTTACTTTCCTTTACATACTCAATTTGTATGACTTTTGAGGGTATCCTGTAGCTTAAAAAGTTGACGTGATAGACAAAAACAGTGGTTATTTTTGGATCCAGAGACCAAACGTTAGTTGAAAACAAGACACAGATTTAAGACAACAAAATTGCTGTTCGCAGTGTTATCATAGGGGTCAAATAAGGAACCAGTAAACAACCAATATTAGTAAAAAAAATCTTAAGGATACAAGCAACAAGTTACAGTCATACAGTCATAAGTGGGAGAAGATGGATAATGAGAAAAAGCGAGCAGTAATAGTAGTGCAGACTTAGTAAATAGTTTCACAGTGTTGAGGGTATTATTTGTTTAGCAGAGTGATGGTGTTTGAGAAAAGAACTGTTGTGTCTAGTTTTCTTGGTGTGCGGTGCTTTATAGCGATGTTTTGAGGATAGGAGTTGAAACTCCTATGTCCACGCTGCAAGGGGTTAGTAAATTGGCAAAATTGGCAAAGGAATGCAAGACTGTATACTTTCTATTTATTCACTGTACATGCAGAATGTATATTTCAGGAAAGCTGGATTGGAAAATCCTAGAAAATATGTTCAAATGGCATCATGTGTCTGGACCTACAAATTGTACAAGTCATGACATTCCATGTAAGAAAAGTATTTATATTTTTAAACTTTGGACAATATTTGTTGCATGCACTTGTAGTAGCATAGCTGTTATGACCCAGGGTTGACATGCAAACAACACCCACTAGGTGAAAGCTTGTCAGACTTTATTCAAAATCCCCACAATCCAGCAATTCCTGGTCCATTTTCCAAAGGCTCTGCCCACAGGGCACACCTACCATCCAAGACCAAGGCTAGAACTCATAAGGCAGAGAATCATTCCTAGGCCCAGTACTCTTCAATTAATGACCTAGATGAGGGAATAGAGGGGGAACTAATCAAATTTGCACATGACATCAAGCTGGCAGGGGTAGCCTATACCCCAGAGCAGTGATTTTCAACCTTTTTTGAGCCGTGGCACATTTTTTACATTTACAAAATCCTGGGGCACACCACCAACCAAAATGACACAAATCTAATAAATAAATAAATAAATAAATAAATAAATAAATAAATAAATAAATAAATACATACATACATACATACATACATACATACATACATACATACATAACCCCCTCATATATACAATCCCATGTAACATCCTCTTATAAATACAGTCAATCATCAATCATCCCTCCTCAAATTTATACCACTCTCTCATTTCTGGGTACTTCTCCTGTCTTTCCCCCTTTTCTCTCTCATGTTTCTCATTTCTCTCTCTTCCTCCCTTTTTCCCTCATTCCTTTTCCCTCTCACTTCTCCTCTTTTTCCATCCCTGTCTCTCCCCCCCCCCTTATGTGTGTGTGTGTATACACACTCAAACCATTTCCAAAACCAGTTGAGGGCTGGGTTTTTTTCCTCTTTTATTCTTTTCAAAAACAGGTGTGGGCTGGGGGGGGTTTCTTATTATTTGGGTGCTTTTTACCATATGCTTCAAGAATCACCCCTCTCTCTCTCTTTTGCTCTCTCTCGTTCTCTCTCTTATTTTCTTTCTCTCTCATGCTTTCTCTCTCTTGTTCTCTGGCGGGATTAGTCATCTGTTGTCCTCCTGATGCTGCTGACGTGGTGCCAGGGACAAAACGCCCACCCACTCCTGAGGGAAAAGACGGACTGTTTGGGATGGGAATTAGCATATCTCCCGCCGCATTAAGTAGGCAAGGCAAGGCAGAAACTCGCCGGACGCGGAGCCCAAAAAAAGCGCCTGAGGAAGGCAGAAGCGAAGCGCCACCACCGCCCGCTCGTTTTCCAACGCTGCGCCCGTTGCGCCGGGCTCTTTGCCTGAATCCGCCTCCTTTCTGAGGCTCGAGCGAGCCTCCTTCACCGGCAGCCGGGGGGTCGGTTTCGCCCCCTGCCCAGCCGAAAGTGTGCGTGTGAGGGGGGAGAGCTTGCTTCTGCAACCGCATGGCCAGAGAGAAGCGGGATAGCAAGGCGGCGGCATTCTTCTGCCTGGCCTGGGCGCTCTGCTTGGTTTTCCCGGGCTTCCCGCAGCATGTAGGTGGCCGAGAAGACCGAGCAGGACTGTGAGAGGGGTGGGCGTTCCCACAGCGCTCGGAGCGGCTAGCGGATGGATCGCCAGCGCCGCTGCAGCCACAGCTGTGGGAGGAGCCACGCCCCAAGAAAGCCGGAGAGAAGGACGGATCGGGCGGGGACAGCCACAAGTGGAAGCCTCAGCCCTGGAGCTCCCACTTGCAGAAGCCGCCCCTCCCCCGGCTATTGCCCGCCGCTATTAGCGAGGAGAAGCCATGCGCGCGAGGGGGCCGACTTTCAAAACAACCTTTGCTGGCCTCCGCCTCGCGGCACACCTGACCATGTCTCGCAGCACACCAGTGTGCCGCGGCACACTGGTTGGGAAACACTGCCCCAGAGGATAGTCTCAAAATACAGAACAATCTCAATAGATTAATATTGTGGGCTCAAACTAACAAAATGAAGTTCAATGTAGAGAAAAGTAAAATCCTACACCTAGGTTAAAAAAACCTAAGACATGCATACAAATTGGGTGAAACCACACTCAACAGTAGCGACTATGAGAGACGTCTCGGAGTAGACGTCTTGGTAGACGTCTTGTAGATAATGAACAAAATATGAGCCAGCAACGTGCAGCGATGGCTAAAAAAGCCAACACAATTTTAAATTGCATCAACAGAGAGATGCATTCCAAAGCTAGGGCGGTACTAAAACCACTCTATGATGACATAGTTAGACCACGCCTAGAATACTGCATTCAATTTTGATCACCACACTATAAAAAAGACATTGAAACTCTAGAGAAAGTACAGAAGAGAGCAACCAGAATGATAAATAGACTGGAAACCAAGATACACGAGGAAAGGTTGCAGGAACTGGCATGGATAGTCTAGCAAAGAGAAGGTCCAGGGGGTCCTTCAGATAACTTGTGGGGCTCTCACAGAGAGGAGGGGGTCGCACTATTTTCCAGGGCACCAGAGGACCAGACTAGGAGCAATGGATGGAAGCTGACCAAGGAGAGATTCAACCTGGAAATAAGGAAGACCTTTCTGATGGTGGAACGGCTTGCCAGCGGAAATTGTGAATGCCCCAATACTTGACACTTTCAAAAAAGAGATTGGACTGCCATCTGTCGGGGGTGGTGTAGGGTTTCCTGCTCGAGCAAAGGGTTGGGATAGATTACTTACATGGTCCCTTCCAACTCTAATAATAAACAAACAAACAAATAAATAAATAAAATCTCAGTCAACAACATTCTGGAGCAAAATTATTCTAGTATGCCGGGGGAGTGCTGCATGAAATTCAAAACTTGTTCTTGATGAAAATCCCTCATCATGGTGTCCCTTAAATGCTACTTTCCAGTAATCCTTGTGAGGAGGGACAGGTGCCCTCCTCAAAAGTAGTCAGGTCGCCCTGAGTTGACTCTGCCTCCTCTTCATTCTGGAGTTGGAGGGTGGAGGGTGGGTAGAAGCTTTTGTTGTCTCCATAGCTCTGCCACTCCTCTGCTCTGCTTCTACCTTTTCCATCTCCTCCCTCCTTCTACAGTCCATCTGCAATCTCTCTTTCTTTCTGCCTACTTTTCTGAGGACTGATGAACCTGGGACTGCCTTGTCCACATCCACAGGTCATTCCTGATGGGCCAAAGGGACTGCACCTATCGCCTCCATTGGCCCTGACTCCATTTCCTTGTCCTCCTTGGACCCAACAGCGTCATGACAGCAAAATTTGGCTCAATTGTAAATAGCAGTAGTTTTATGGTGCTTTAATAGATAGATAATATCTCCTTAGAAAGTCCTTTCTGAGAGACTGAGTTTATAGCTCCCACTGGTTTAAAAATAATAATGAATAATACTAATTAGTATTCGACCTATCATTAAATAGTAGTATTTTGAAATATAAAGGAAAAGTCATCACTCCTTTGGATCTTGATCATGTACCAAAACTGGATTTTTCCCAAAGTCATAAAGTTTCAGAAAATCAAATAAATGTGTTTAGTATTAAAACTACCACTGTAGTTTAATACCAAACACATTTATATGATTTTCTGAAACTATATGTGTTTCAGAAAACTTACGAATGCCTCTAGTGACGAACTTTTCGAGATATGAACTGGGTGTTTAAGATTTTTTTACCTCTTCTCACGAACCATTTTCTACTTACAATCCCGAGCTGGCACTGCTGGGATACTCTGCCTCCGGACTTCCGTTGCTGGCGAAAGCACTTGTCATTTCCAATGACCTAAGTGCCAGAATCCACTGCAACAGCATTGCCAAAAAAACACTAAGAGTCACAAACTTAATTCTACGCAGCTTCTTCTCTAGAAACACTGATCTACTAACCAGAGCATACAAAACATTTGTCAGACCAATTCTTAAATACAGCTCACCTGTATGGAATCCACACTGGAATCCACACTGCATAACCATTAATACAATTAATGTCTTCGGAGAGGGGCGGCATACAAGTCCAACTAATAAATAAATAAATAAATAAATAAATAAAATTGAAAGGTCCAGAAATACTTCACAAGAAGAGTCCTCCACTCCTCCTCACGCAACAAATTACCTTACTCCTCCAGACTTCAATTACTATGTTTAGAAAATTTACAGCTACACCACCTCTGAACTTATTTAACTGTTGTTCATAAAATCATACATCACAATGTACTCCCTATTAGTGACTACTTCACCTTTAACAACAACAACACAAGAGCACGCAAAGATACAAACTAAATGTAAATCGCTTCAAACTAGATTGCAGAAAATATGATTTCAGCAATAGAGTGGTCAATGCCTGGAATTCACTACTGGACTCTGTTGTTTCTTCCCTCAATCCCAAAATCTTCAACCTTACATTATCTACAATAGACATCTCCCCTTTTCTAAAAGGTCTGTAAGGGTCGTGCATAAGTGCACCTTTGTGCCTACCGTTGCTGTCCTAATGTCTTTTTATCTTTTCTCTCTCTACTTTATACTTATATTATGTTAAACATACTACAATACAAAACTATATTTGTATGACAAATAAAATAAATAAAATAAATAAATTCTGCTGCAGGGATCTCCCTTGGCTCCCCCCTGCTTGCCGGCACTGCTGGGATGCTCCACCTCTGGACTGGGAATCACGCTAGGAGAAGCAAAGGGGGATCCCTGCAGCAGAATGACAGGCACTTTGGCCAGCAACGGAAACCTGGAGGCAGAGCAGTGCCGGCAAGCAGGGGGAAGCAAAGGGAAATCCCTGCAGCAGAATGATAGGTGCTTCGGATGGACGACAAGCATAAAATGCAGGGATTCTCAGTGGGGGGGAAGCAAAGGGGTATCCCTGCAGAATGACAGGCACTTCGGATGGATGACAAGCATGAAATTCAGGAATTCCCAGCAGGAGGAAGCAAAGAGAGATCCCTGCAGCAGAATGACAGGCTCTTCGGCCAGCAACAAAAGTCTGGAGGCGGAGCATCCCAGCAATTCTGGCAAGTTGGGGGAAGGGGGATCCCTCAGCAGAATGATAGGCACTTCGGACGGATGGCAAGCACGAAATGCAGGGATTCCCAGTGGGGGAAAGTAAAGGGGGATCCCTGCAGCAGAATGACAGGCGCTTCAACCAGCAATGGAAGACTGGAGGTGGAGCATCCCAATGGCGCCAGCAAGTGGGGGAAAGCAAACGGTGAGTTTTGGGATGGGTTTATATGCATTACAGTGATCCCTCGATTTTCGCGATCTCGATCTTCGCGAAACGCTATATCGCGATTTTTCCCACCCGATGACGTCACTCTCTTCCTTTCTCATCTTTCTTTCTCTCTCTCTTTCTCTATCTTGCTTCTTCACACTCTCTTCCTCCCTCTCTCATCTCTTTCTTTCTCTCTCTTTCTCTATCTCTCCCCCTCTTGCTCTCGAGCGGCGGGCGGGCGGGCGAGCGGCGGGTGAGCGGCGGGCGGGCAGCAGCGAGGAGCCAAAGATCGGGGTTTCCCCTTTGCGTGGGCGGTGGGGAAGACCCAGGGAAGGTTTCTGATCTGCTCGGCAGCGCGGCAGCAGCGAGGAGCCGAAGATCGGGGTTTCCCCTTTGCGTGGGCGGCGGGGAAACCCCGATCTTCGGCTCCTCACTGCTGCCGCGCTGCCGAGCAAATCGGCTGCTGGGCGGCCGAAGAAACCTTCCCTGGGTCTTCCCCGCTGCCCACGCAAAGGGGAAACCCCGATCTTCGGCTCCTCGCTGCTGCGGCGCTGCCGAGCAGATCAGCTGCTGGGCGGCCGAAGAAACCTTCCCTGGGTCTTCCCCGCCGCCCACGCAAACTGCACCATCTGCGCATGCGCGGCCATGGAAAAAGGGCGCGCATGCGCGGATGGTGTTTTTACTTCCGCACCACTATATCGCGAAAAATCGAGTATCGCGAGGGGTCTTGGAACGTAACCCTCGCGATACTCGAGGGATCACTGTATTTCCTTTTACATTGATTCCTATGGCAAAAATTGCTTCTTTTTACAAACTTTTCTACTTATGAACCTGGTCACGGAATGAATTAAGTTCATAAGTAGAGATATCATTGTAGTATGCTCAATATGATATTCAGATGTGTAATATACACCGAGGTGATCATCACTCTTGCATCCCCAATGGAAGAGATTGAATTAAAACAATGTTTTCACTACAACTTTTTTTTCTTTTTTAAAAAGTAATCCTTTAATCGGGGGTAGAGCCAGGGCAACTGCAGGCAGCTGATCATTTACTGACTGGATGCTTTTCCTGACAAATACATGTAGTTTGCAGCAGATATTTTTTTCAAGTGGGAGGTGAGCATTCACCTCTAGGACTTAATGTCATTTTTAACTACAAATAAATGTATAAATTAAATATCACAGAAAATTAAATATGCCCAAGTATTCTCTGCAAAGTATCTATTTTATGTACTTCAGCTTAAATATGAAATCTAATTGTTTTTCCATTTAATTTAATTTATTTGATTATATGCCACCCAATCCTGTGAGACTCAGGATGGCTTGCAACATATAAAATACAGAGACGTCAAATATAAAACAATACAAATGATAAAACTAGTCAATAAAAACCTCTGCACCGCATGCATAGCAAACAATCATATTCTGGCCGTGATTAGGTGTTAACTCTCATAGCCCAAAGGCCTGCTGGCAGAGCCAGATCTTCAAGGCCTTTTGGAAGGCCAATAGGTGGGAGCAGTATGGATATTGGGGGTACAGTTGGTTCCAAAGGGCCAGGGCAGCCACAGAGAAAGCTCTCCCCCAGGGGTCTTGCCAACCTGCAATTCTTAGCTTACAGGACATGGAAAAGGTCAACACTGGCCCTGGGAGGTTTACAGCAGGAAGTAGTCCTGTAATTAGTCTGGTCCTAAGCCATGTAGGCTTTATATGTGATAACCAACATCTTGAATTGTGCCCAGAGACCAATTGGCAGCCAGTGTAGCACATGGAGTGTTGCTGTTTTATGGGTGAACCTAGGTACAAAATGAAGAAGTGGCTTCTCTACAACAGTTATGCTAGACAACACATGACTCACTGGCTCATATTTATTTTCGCATATAAGATAGCCTCGGGCCATTTTTTCTTCTTACCAACAACAGGTGAAATCTCATTTACTCACTGTCTATGACTTCCTTTGTTCAACCTCCCATCAGCAAAGTGGTAAATGGTTTGCAGGTCATAAAGGAGGAGTCCTTTATGACCTGCAAACCATCTACCACTTTGCTGATGGGAGGTTGAACAAAGGAAGTCATAGGCAGTGAGGAAAACTTCACTTCTGTTCCCCCTCTAGGGAAGAAACAGGCTTAACTTGTCAACTGGCAGAACCCCTTAGTCAAATCTAGTCTTCCAACAGACACCCAAGTCGCTGCTTCATCTTACATTCAACACCCACTGCTTCATCTTACAGTCGAAACCCGCTGCCTCATCTTACCCTTGACACCACCATTAAGACCTTTCAATTTTGCCTTCAGTTCCAGCAGCCAAAAGCCACTCATATATTGAATCCTGCCACCAGCCCATTGGGTGTAAGAGCAAAGGAAGGGAGGAAATAGGCCCTATTTAACAGGGCATCTGCCACTATAATTATTCCTTGAGCCACACAATCTATGGGTTTCTGGGAAGCATAGTCATACATCATGGTTGTAACTTATTGAAGCAATTCTGCAGAGATCAGAACTTGTAGGAAATTCTTTGTAATTTGAATAATGGGAATTTGGATATATTCTGTAAATTAGCCTATTTGAGTAGTCCCAAAACTGCTTTTTCAAGAGGTAACTTGACTTTCTTGTTGTTGTTTTGTGAAGATGTTTCACTTCTCATCCAAGAAGTTTTTTCTGTACTTTGAAGTACTTTAATTTTTAAAAAGGTTGCTGCATGATGCACCATTTTGCCGCAGACAGGACACTTTTAGTAATGTATAACTGAATATTTACTTCTTTTTATGGTTAATATCATGGTTTCTCTTTTTTCTATAATCAGTTCTATTTAATTGTCAAAACCATAAATCATAGATCTTGTCTTTGTCTGTTTTATTTTAAAAGTCCATAGTTTCCAGTCAGCAATAAACATAGATGTTGTCTTTAATCAGAGATCAATTTGACTATCTCAGCAAATTGCAATCATATATTGTTCTATGTGAACCAAAAATTTTACTCCACTTTATCATACAGTTAATCCTTGAATCCCGACTGTAATGGAACCTGAGCATCATTTTCATAACTCATGATGATTATGATGTAAATTGGCTTGCCCAGCCAATCATTATTTGACCATTTTTTCCAGCAGTCATTAACTGAAGATGGAAGTTGTTAAGGGAACATTAAGCAAAACAACTAGTCATTAAGCAAACCAAACTCTTTGCTATGTGCCAGTTGTGCTGAAAACTAGGAGTAAATTTCAGTTTTAAGAAAAAAACCCATTCTCAGGTGTGCTCACCTAATATGATTGTTTACAGCAACTACAAACAACTATAAATATGACCCAGTTGCTGTTGTGATTCCGTCTGAGGCCCCTCAGGGAACGGCTGATCCTCTGCCGGCTTCCTGCTCAGAGGGGGAGGATGAGGAACAGGAGGTTCAGGCAGACGGGGAGGAGGAATCTCAGGCTGAGGGAGAGGTAGGACAGCCAGAGTCCCCTGAGAGGGAGCTCTCCCCAGCAAGCAGCCTGGATTCCTTAGATGAAAATGCACAAGCAATAATCGATCTCCGGCAGAGAAGAGCAACACAACGAAGGGGACAATTAGCCAGGTACTTTCAGCACTAAAGAGGCAACAGCTGGGTTTGGGTGTGGTGCTCTCTGGAAAGGCTGAAAAGGCAAACCCACCCTTCCTGGCTTGTGGAGTATTATCTTTGGGGGTCCTGGGACCTGGCTGTGATCTTTGGCGTCTTGGAATTCTGGTTTGTGACTTTGAATACTGAAACCTTGGGGGGGAAAGGTGTGGGTCTTATTCTCTACAGTGGTGGGTGTGCCAGCAAGAAGTCTGCTGTATTGTCTGGCCATCAGGACTCTGCTGTGAAGCCTCATAGCCTGCCTGTTGGGAAGAACAGGTTTTTCTCTGTGTTTATTTTTCAAACTATAAAGTGCTTCTGCTTTTACCAGCGTGTCTGGCTGCTTTTTCCAGTTGGTGTTGAAGTCTGGGGGCATCCAGACAGAACAGTTGCCAAGTATCCAAAGTGTGGCATTGTAACCAGGGGAAAAGGCTAATTGTCATAAATACACCCAGGGAGATCAATTATCACTTTAATGATAGTTAAGTGAGGTCCTGTACATTATTCATTTGTTCTTCTTCTGTTTCACACTTTAAAGTTTATATATTTTATGTAGTGCATATTCATCATTTGTGTACAATTCTGTTTTAAAGTCAAAATATTGAATTTTTGTTTACTTCCTTATACATGTAAATAGGAAAACTGTTAAGAACAATGCCCCTCTCTTGTTGTTCTTTTGATTTTATTTAATATTTCTCTTGACAGAATTTGTCCCAGCATTTCTGCTTAGTGTTTCTTTTTTATTTCCATACTGACATCTACCGTAGCTTTGTGGAACAGGCTTTTGAATATGCACTGTTATTCACTGTAGGGGGTTTAGATTCAATATCTTACATGTTTAAATCCCAAACGAGATACTGCAAAGAAATCAATATTAGTTTTCATGTAACTGCCTTTCTAGCTATATGAGTACAATCTTATAATAATGCTGCATTGCTGATTAAGGTTTTAAATATAAAGTTAATACAAATCTCCTTTGGTATTTTTTATTACAGGAGTATTTTGTGCCCTCTTTTGTTTTATACTTTATAAAAGCCAAGGGGTGTGTGAATTCACAGCCCCTGGATATCTTGTGATCTTCACCAATTCAGCACAAACTCTGGCATTTCAGAAAAAGTAATACCAAATTGTAGTTGTTATTAGTGTTTTTCTCGGGGGGTGGGGAGGAGAGTAAAATATAAATGCAAGTTTGATCTTTTTAGGAGCGTCACCGATCGTTGCTCTCAAGGCTGACCAGCAGTAAAATGGAGATGTTTTACCGATCTCATTCTGCTAGATTTCATGGTGGGCTTTGATAAAGTTGATCTTTATTGATCATTTGTAAAGGGAGGAACTAGAGGCATTTGTAGTGACTCTGTTTCTCTTGGCGGGTAATTACGATTTATGGTTTTAGGAAGGGAAAGATCGGAGACATAGTCACTATGTTATGATATAATGCATAGCTGGATCTTTTCCCCTATCTTGCTAATAGGTCTTCAGACTGTGCAATTAAAAACCATTGCTATCATGGTATGGGCCACACTGTGCAACAATAGTAAAATGGGAGATGCGCATGCAGGTTTGGGTTGCCGGCATGTGCATGTACGCGTATGCGCAGAAGCAAAATCTCACTGGGATGCGATTTGTGACCCAAAGCTGTGTGCACAGTGCAGCGGTACCCTAATGATCACTGCAGCTGACTTGAGTGAACTTAGGGGAGTAGGTTTTTTTTAATTCTGGCAGATCACAATTTGGATAACTTTGCTTTATCAAAGAAGATATTAATTTGTTCACTCAGATGTACACTTCAGTAAGATCCATAGAAAGGTCGATAATGGTTAGTGGCAAAGAAACATACATATTCAGGAGATCTGAAAAGAGATGAATGCTTTCTCATAGAATGGTAACCTGAATATCTGAACAATAGGACTTCCCACATTTTGTCTTAATTTTACTATTTATTTATTTATGTATTCATTCATTTGTCCAATACACAAATACATAGGAAGAAAAATAGACATGTGGTAATATAAATGAGGGTGAAAGTGAACTTAGAGGAGAAGATATATGATAGGAAGAGAATATATATGATAGGTGAAAGAAAGGAAAGACAATTGGACAGGGGATGAAAGGCACACCAGTGCACTTGTGTACGCCCCTTACTGGCCTCTTAGGAACCTGGAGAGGTCAATCGTGGAGAGTCTAAGGGAGAAGTGTTGTGGGTTAGGGGTTGACACAATTGAGTCCAGTAATGAGTTCCACGCTTTGATAACTCGATTGTTGAAATCATATTTTTTATAGTCAAGTTTGGAGCGGTTCGTATTAAGTTTGAATCTGTTGCGTGCTCTTGTGTTATTGCGGTTGAAGATGAAGTAGTCATTGACCAGTAGGACTTTGCAGCATATGATCTTGTGGGCAATACTCAAATGATGTTTTAGGCGCCGTAGTTCTAAGCTTTCTAGGCCCAGGATTGTTAGTCTATTTTCGTAGGATATTCTGTTTCGAGTGGAGGAGTGAAGGGCTCTTCTGGTGAAATGTCTTTGGACATTTTCAAGGGTGTTGATGTCTGAGATGAGGTATGGGTTCCAGACAGATGAGCAGTAGTTTGGATGGGTCTGGCAAAAGTTTTGTAAGCTCTTGTGAGTAGTGTGAGATTGCTAGAGCAGAAGCTGCGTAGGATCAGGTTAACATCTCTAGAAGCTTTTTTGGCAATATTGTTGCCGTGGGCTTTAGCACTTAGGTCATTCGATATTAGTATTCCAAGGTCTTTTACTGAATGTGGGTTAGCAGTGAGAGATTGTTTATTCAGTTCGTATGTGCGGTTTGGATTCTCTTTGCCTATGTGGAGGGTAGAGCATTTGTTGGTTGATATTTGAAGTTGCCAGGTGTTAGACCAGTCTGAAACAAAGTCCAGGTCTTTTTGGAGAATGAGTGTATTATCAGTGGTGTCGAAAAGTTTCACATTTTCCTTGGTCGAGGAGGGTAGTCCAAATGTTTTTGCAGTGAAGTAGTTGTAGGTTGCAGGATAATTTCTTTCTGAATCCAAATTGTTTGTTTGAGAGTGGGTTATTAGATTCTAAGTAGAGGGTGATTGATCGATTTATAATTGATTCCATGATTTTACAAGGGATGCAACAGAGAGATATTGGTCTATAGTTGTCCACTAGTGAAGGGTCTCCTTTTTTGAAGATGGGGATGACTATTGTTTTTGACCACAGCTTGGGGAGCGTGCTGGTCCTGAAGGATTTTTGAAGATAATGCTTAGGGGTTCAGCAAGAGCAGAAGAAAGTTTCCTTAGGAAGTATGCACAGAGACCGTCTGGTCCGGTAGATAGGGAAGATTGCTTTTTCTACACTGTCTACAGTGAAGACGATTTGGGTTAGGTTTTTTAGTGGATTTGAGGTGCGATTTGCGAAGATGGAGGAAGAGCCATTGCTGTTAACAAAAACAGAGCCAAAAAAAGAGTTGAAGAGGTTGGCTTTGGAGGGGTCATCATGGTACTCTTTGTTATTGGGTCCTACGAGTGGTGGAATAGGTCTGGAGTCATTGAGTTTGTTGTTGACGAAGTTATAGAAAGCACGGTTAAACTTGGTGCGAAGGAGGCTTTCCTCTTGTTTGCTGTGATAGTTGAGGCATTCTGCTCTTATTCTTTGGCATATGCTTTTGTAGCGGACTTTAAAGTAGATTACTGGGCTTTTTTTGTTTCTACGCCAGAGTGATTTTTTTTGGGTTTGTAGTTTCTTTATCGAGACAGGTATGTTATTTTTTTGTTTACCTCTGGAAGAAGTGAGTGGCACATGTAGTTTGATAAGCCTTTTGATTTGGAGTAAAAACATATTGTAGTGATCATCAGTGGTGATGCAGTTAGAGAACAAGGATTGCCAGTTAAGGATTGAGAGATTGGCATCTATGGGATCATAGTTGGCTTTCCTGAAATTGTACTTAGGCGCCACATTCTTCTGGTGAGTGTTTAGATGATGTAGGTTGAGGTTGAAGTTGATCGTACTGTGGTCGCTGTTAGAGAAGGGTTCTTTTGTGTGAAGTCCTTAGATAGCACTTTTGCTGTTGCAGAATATGAGGTCAAGGCAGTTGTTGAGTCTGGTGTTGTTTGATACTAATTGTTCTAGTCCTAGGCTGGTGACGGCATTATAGATGGCGGTATGTATAGGTTCAGTGGAGCATTCGTTTAGTGACCAGTTGATGTGTGCTAGGTTGAGGTCATCAAGGAAGATAATGGGATGGGGGCAGGAGGTTGCCCAAGTTAGAAGGGAGTTTAGCTTAGTTGCATGGGTAATGTCATACTTTGGAGCTCTGTAGCACAGTAGGAAACGGAGTGTAGTGTTGAGGGAAATGTCACAAACTAGGCTTTCAGGGAGGATAAGATCTTGTGCAACTTGAATGTTTTTTAGATTGAGTGAGCTTTTGTAGAATATGGCTACACCACCCCCTCTGTGGGATTCGCGGTCAGACCGGAAGACCAGGTAGTTACTTTGTGTGATGATGGAGTCAGGATAGGAAGAATTCAGCCATGTTTCACAAACAAAGATTAAGTCAAATATGTTTGTGTCAAGTAGGATGAGGAATTCAGACAACTTGTTGATTATGCTTCTTGCATTGATTAGTTTACATTTGAGATTGAGTTTGTGATCAAGGGTGAGATTGGATTGAGTTGAGTTGAGTTGAAATTGGATTGAAATGAGGTAGGAAGAGGTGCGCTATCCTATTCATTGCTTGAAGTGCTGGGGGGGGGTCCGTTTGTAGATGAGGGATGGTGGGTGGAGAAGTGTGGGATGGTTGAGGTCTCTCAACTCTGCTATCTTTTTTAAAAAAGCAATTCCTTTAAGCACTTTTATTTTAATTGGTACTTTATTACTTCATTTGTTTAGCAATGTTTGTGTGGTAAGACTTGGAAATGCTATTTGACCTCAAAGAATAGAACATAACTTATATTATCTTTTCTTTCTAAATATTATATCTGGACATTATCCCTATCATTTGTGATGAGAAGGGAGAAGTAAAATAACATAGTTTTTTTTTAAAAAAATTGGCAAGTTAGTATATTTAAATCATTTGTTCCCAACTTAGTTTGAAACTTCCAAAGTTTTTTACATTGATTTTTAGTGCCTTTCATGACAAAAAATCTTCACATTAACTTACTAGATCTCAATAAGAATTATTTGTAAGAACAAAAACGCTGTGAAAATAAGTTTATATGACAACTAGAATATATTTTGTTATCTATTCTTGGCAAGAATTACTCTGTATTGGCAAAAATAATAAAATTGTTTTATATAGTGTAATAAAATAGGATTCTTTTAAAACAATAAGTCAATAGATTTGTGCAGAAGTGGTTCTAGCTTGCCAGGGCATTTATTTATATAAAATGTATAAGGCCACCCAACTCCATTATGACTTCAACATATTTACTTATATCAACTTTATAAGGCCACCCAACTCAATCATAACTCTGGATGGCTTACTATAATTTAAAAAATATAAAAACATACATCAAGAGAGAAAAATGATACATATCTGAAATAGAACAACACATCCAATCTAACATACATTGATCAAGCAAGGGGGGAAATCATGTTTTTAATGAGCTATTAAATAAGGTCAGGAAAGGACTATATAGACTTTTGGGAAGATACAATCCAAAGCACAAGCAGTGATAGTGTAGCTCCTTGCTTAGATATTATTTAAATTAAGGTACCAAAGCATGTCTTATTGTACAGAAATTTGTTAAGGTAGATGTTCTTTCAGATAGGCATATTTATTGTATTCACCTATGAATTTTTCCCCAATATTATTTTGTTTTGAGCATAACCACTTGCTTTTGACCACATTTCCAACAATTTGTGATTTACCCAGGTTTGGATAAATCTTCACTAATCTAGAAGATGCCATGTACTAGTGATAGACCATCTTATGCTAGTTCTCTTTGTACTCTGCCAATTTGGTTATTTTAATAATTTCTATTTCAGGTTTTCTCTCAATCTTCCAATTCAATACTATGCCTGACATTTTTTTGGCCATACTATCATGAGTCCCAGTGACCGGTTAAGTCCCACAGAATTGGCCTTCTCCAAGTCCCGTCAACTAAACAATGTCATTTGGTGAGACCTAGGGGAAGAACCTTTTCTGTGGCCCCCCCAAACCCTCTAGAACCAGCTCCCCCCTGGAGATTCGTACTGCCCCTACCCTCCTCACCTTCCATCAGAGTCTTAAGACTCACTTATATTGTCAGGCCTGGGGTGATTAGATCTACCCCCAAGCCAACAAATTGTTATGTATGGTTGTGGTTCAAATGGGTATGATTGTTTTTTTAATAGATCTAATGATTTTAGAGTCATTTATTTAATTTTTTTCTTAATTAGATTTAGTGCATTATATCGTATTTTTCTTTTTTATATGTTGTAAGCCACTCGAGTCTCCGGAGAGAGGCAGCATATAAATCCTAATAATAATAATAATAATAATAATAATAATAATAATAATAATATCCAAACCCCCCAAAAATCAAGGAAGCAGTCAGTCCACTAAAAAGAGGAGATGGCAAAGAAATAAGACAATAAAGAGAAAGCAGAACTGCTCAACACTTTTTTCGCATCTGTTTTCACTCCCAAAGAAACAACAAAACAACGAGTGGGACCTTGTCAAAAAATTGCCAGAAATCTAATCTCTGAATCCTACATGGGAAGAAACCCGAATATGCCAAGACCTTCATACTTGAACCCGTGAAAATCTACATAAACATGTGTGTGTGTGTATCACATGTTTTGCTGAATTTTTAAAATTAAGGGAGACTAGGATAGCACTATTTCGGCCTTGTTCTGGCCTTATCAGCTAGCCATACCCTTACTGGGATTTAATCCTGGGGCCTCTGCCTTGTAAGGCAAAGAATTAACCTCTAGGCCACCAGATCTGATCCCTTCAGATTGCATCTTATCTCTTCAGATTGCATATGTGTGTGTTTGTGTGTGTGTGTGTGTTTTCGTAGATTTTCACGGGTACAGGTATGATGGTCTTGTAAGATTTGGAAATTTCTGATGATCTTTCAATGAGTCCCACTCATCATCTTCAGGCTGGTTCTAGGGCGAACAAGGACAGAAGCACCAGTCTGAAGATGACAAGTGGGACCTCGTCAAAACGTCACCAGAAATTTCCAAATCCTACACGGGAAGAAACCCAAATATTCCAAGACCATCATATAGTCAGTTCTTCTCTAAGTCCACCATTCATTCAGTTTCAACTTTCAGTGAAAAGGTCACTTGCTAGAAAGCACAGTGAAATGCAGCTACAGGCATTGTCATTGAAGGGAACTGATAAAGAGTCAAGAAACTGTTATGAACAATCAAAAAATTCCTGTCATTGATAACCATTTCTTTATCAATTGATCAAAAACTTGTTAAAAATAAAATAAAAAAGTATCTTCCCTAATGTTTACAAGATTCATGACTAAAAATTCTTAATTGTTGAAATTTTTCTAACCTCATCCTGTTCATCTCAATAAATGTTATTAAAGAGATATCTCTGAGATTGCTGTTTTGAAAAGTCAGACCAACATGTAAGTATGGTTCATGATCACATCACTAGCTAAATACCAGCTTTTTATATAATTTGACGGAGTATCATAGTTGTCAAGAGCTGTTTGAACCTAGATTAGTTATTTACAGCTGCATGGAAACAGTTTTGCCTGCTGAGCCACAGGCCCCCTCACAGATCTAGAAAAAGTTGAGCCCATTCAACATTTAAGGTCTAAAGGAAAACTGATGGCATTTGAAACACACACACACACACACACTTTCTAAGTTAAAATAATTAATGATCAAGCCAGATATTTCCTTTGAGATTCGGGCCCTGCCCAAAAAGCTCTCCTGCCCACTTAACCCCAGTGATCCATTAAAGGCTACCAGTTAAAGCATTTACCATAGCAGCAGGACCCCTAGCATTCAAAGAAAGCACACTTTATTTTCCAACAGAAGCAGGTAAATTGAAACTATTCTCCCACATGAAAAATGTACTAAGCTTGCAAGGTTTTCACCCTTGCCAATATGACACACGTTTTTGTTCTGAGAAGTCATTAAAATCCCATTCAATTATGTTGGCCAGAATGGCCTTGGAAAACGTACAACAGTTTAACAAAAAATACTTGCCTTTTAACAAAATTTTATCTGGTGAACAAAACCACCAGGGAAACATAGCAATTATGCACTGCTATTGGACAAACCTATTTTCTTGTGTGGAATTGTAGCTGAAGGTTATATAATTCCCTTTTTCCTCCAACTTGCAAAATAAATGTACTAACTATAATAACTCCCTCCGGAGATATGTACCGCCCCCTCCCTCCTGGTCTTTCACAAAGCCTTATAAACCTACCTTTGCCAGCAGGCATGGAGGCCATGAGTGATGAGACTGTCTCCGGCCAATATGAGATATGATTGGATTGGATGAATGTATGCGAGTGTTCATGGGGTCTTTTTAGTAAATGTTTTTTAGTAAATTTTCATATTTTAGAGGTACAGTATTAGATTTCTTGTATATTGTTATATTAATGTTGTACGCCGCCCTGACTCGCCTCAAGAAGGGCGGCATAGAAATCTAATAAATAAATAAATGAATGAATGAATGAATGAATGAATGAATGAATGAATGAATAAATAAATAAATAAATAATAAATACTCTGATTCATAGAATTGAAATAATAGTAACCACAACAACAGCAACAACAACAAATTGGAAGTGACCTTAGGGGTCTTCTAGTCCAACCCCCTGCTTGAGCAGCAAAGCCTACACCATTTCAGACAAATGGTTATCCAACATCTTCTTAAAACCATCTAGTGTTGGAGCATTCACAATTTCTAGAGGCAAGCTGCTCTAGAAATTGATTAATTGCTCTAACTATCAGGATAATTTCTCCTTAGCTCTAAGTTGCTTCTCTCCTTGTTCAGTTTCCTCCCATTGCTTCTTGTTCTACCCTCAGGTGCTTTGGAGAATAGTTTGACTCTCTCTTCTTTGTGGCAATGCCTGAGACATTGGAACACTGTTATCATGTTTCTCCTTGTCCTTCTTTTCATTAAACTAGAGATACCCAGTTCCTGTAACCATTCTTCATATGTTTTAGTCTCTGACAAAGATGATTAGTCTCCCTAATCATCTTTGTCGCTCTTCTCTGCACTTCTCAATATTCTTTTTGCATTGTGGCAACCAAAACTGAATGCAGTATTCCAAGTGTGGCCTTACCAAGACATTATAAAGTGGTATTAACACTTCACGTGATCTTGATTCTATCCTTCTGTTAATGCATCTTAGAACTGTATTGGCTTTTTTGTCAGTTGCTGCACACTGCTGGTTCATATTTAAATGATTGTCCACTGGGAGTACAAAGATGCTTTCACAGTTACTACTGTTAAGCAAGGTACCACATATACTGTACCTGTGAATTTTGTTCTTCTTACCTAAATGTAGAACCTTACTTTTTTTTACCACTGAATTTCATTTTGTAATTAGTGCCCATTGTTCAAGTCTTTCAAGATCCTTTTGTATCTTGAGCTTATGTTCTGGAGACTTTGCTATTCCTGCCAGTTTGGTGTCATCTACAAATTTGATGCATTCCCCATCTATCCCCTCGTCCAAGTCACTGATGATGATGTGGAAGAATGCCCGGCCTAAAACAGAGCTTGGGGTACTCCACTGCATACACCCCTCCATGTAGAGGCAGTTCCATTGGGCACTGCACATTGAGTGTGGTTGGTCTAGCTCACATTTTTCTACTTTATCTAGTAGTAGGTTATAGTCTACTTTATCAAACACCTATTAAAGTCCAGGTAAATTATATTGACAGCATTCCTCTGATCTACTAATTTTGTCACTTTGTCAAAGAATGCAATAAGATTGGTCTGGCATGATCTGTTTTTGAAAAACTAAGGGACTGTCTTCTTCCTCATGTATCCAAGCGACCCATCAGGTCCCACAGAATTGGCCTTCTACGGGTCCTGTCAGCAAGGCAATGTCATCTGGTGGGGCCAAGGGGAAGAACCTTTTCTGTGGCAGCTCTGGCCCTTTGGAACAAACTCCCCCACCCTCCTGGCTTTTCACAAGCCCTGAAGACCCATCTTTGTCAGCAGGCATGGGGGGCCATGAGTGTTAAGAACTGACTCCGGCCAATGTAATGAATGGATAATCCAATTGGATGAATGTGGATGATTGCTTTTTAGATTAATGGGTTTTTTACATGCTTTCTATTTGTATTTATTTTTGGTGTATGCCTTCCTGAGTCAATTGTGAAGGGCAGCATAGAAATCTAATAAACAAACAAATAAACAAACAAAGATGACAAGATGAAATATATTCACTTTTGGTTATCACTTTTTTTGCTTCTAGGTGTTCGTTGATTAGTTGCTTGATTATCTTTTCCAGAATCTTATCTGGTTATCTATTTACCCCCCCTCCCTCCTTTTGAAGATGGGAACTAAATCAGCTCATTACCAGTCCTTTGGCAGTTCCCTGCTGCTCCAGGATCTTTGAAAGATACAATTCAGTGCTTGTTCCTTCAGAACCATGGGTGTAATCCATCTGGTCCTGGTGATTAGTTTGGCTTTCTCATACTTTGTAGACATATCATCCATATCCATGAGAAGAGGAATTGAAGAGCTCTTTTGCTCCTAAAAATAGATCTATCTTTACTAGCTTGTTTGAGTGAACATTATACTATGAGCTTAGTGACTACTCTGAGTTTAGTGAATATTATACTATGAGTTATATGTTATGCCATGAGCTATACTAGGAGTCAGATTTGACAAGATGAAATATATGTTGGTGTGCTGTGTGTTATTTTCTATGGAGTTTTGTTGTGTTCTAATTTTGCTTTTACTGTTGAATGCCTGAAGCGATATTTTTATGAGTTGGGTGCCAGGCCATATTTGGGAACAAATTTCCAGTCCAGACATTTTCAGGTTTATGGGTAATTCTCAGTTAATAAGTATAATGGAGCCTTCCCATTATGGTCATAAGTTGTGAGAGCTACAAAGAGTGTCACCTACATGACCAACCCAATTTTGTAACTGTTGTTTGCAGTGATCATTAGCAGATATCACAAATGCTACTGTCCTATAGCAAAATACCATGGTTGACATGCACAATTGTGTGCATGTGCCAGTTTTGAGGAAAGCTGGAAGTATATGCTTCTTTTTGACAAAAATGTCATAAAACACAGTCATACGATCGCAAGACACTGCAAATAGCTATAAATGTGGGCCAATTGCAAAGTATTTGAAATACAGACATGTGACCATGGGACTGAGGGAACAGTCATAGAAACTTGGGAACTAAGTCATAAATGCTTCCAGACAGGTCCATTGTAACTCAGACGGGTTGCTGACTTGTCAAAGTCAAAGAGTACCACTATTCCTCAAGTAATGATTGGAGGTTTGTCTCCATCCTAAAAAGTTTATTAAAATTTGGATTATTTTTGAAGCCTTTTATCAGAATTCATTCAAACAAATTGCTATATTCAGGGTACCAAGACTAAAATACTTTTGCACCCAGCATGCTCATTTTATAAAATATGTCTACTTCATTGAGAAGTATTCTCCTTGATAAATTATCTTCATATGCTATGATGAAGGCAAGTACAGTAAAGGTACGAATGTGAAACTTTAGATATACATTATTTGAATTGTCAGGAATGCGTGTATAAATTTTGCAGTTCTTCAGACAGATAGCTGAGCTGCAGCAGTGTTTTAAAATGGCATCTGTAAGTGATGTGCGTTACAAGCAGTGTGTCATCATTGAATTTCGAATTGTGGAGAAAGAAACTGTTGGGAATATTCACAAACATTTGTGTACAGTTTATGCATAATCTGCAGTCGACAAAAGTACGGTTAGTCAGTGGGCACAGAGGGTGAGGCCATTTCAGTGCAGAAATTAGGAGTGATAATGACAGGGCATACACGCCCTTATTTCTCGCTGGAGAAAGGCCATAGAACGGGACATAGAAAAATAGGGAGTGTAGAAGAAACATCATTCTTTCTTGTGTGTAAGTTTCATTGTGTTCAATAAATAATTGTTGAAGGAAAAAATGTGGTTCATTACTTTATGGCGACCCTCAGAAATGCCAGCAGTAGAATGCTTTATATATTCATGTGAGTTATATATACAATGTAAAATGTAATAGTAAGAAAGGGTATATGTGTGTATGTGTGTCTGTGTCTATGTGTGTCTCTGTGTGTGTCTCTCTGTGTGTATGTGTACTCTTTCCTACTATTACATTGTTATTATTTCAGCCTTGCCTTTCAGCAGATAATTGGGCCACTTTAGGCTAAAAATAGTTCTGCTACAGTTGCTGAGCAGTGACGACTTCATCATCGCCCATACACTTTCAGCTTTGCAATACATTTTTGTATTTTGCATTTTCTTGCAATTGCATACAGATGGAGATTGGCTGTGAAGAGAACACTGTCTTAGTAATATTTCATTGGGGGCAGTCAGGTAGATGAGCATAACTACTGTTTCCTTCTATGATACTGGGCACAGTACTGGATATGTAAGTATATGCAGTTATTTCTGTTTTATCAAAGGTTGAAAAAAAATCCTGCCATAAAACTACATGTGAAAGAGGAAGTAGCGACACATAAATATTTGTTTCCTCTCCACAGATGAAGATGAAGATGCAATAATCTCTTCTTGAGAGATCCATTAGTGGGGACCAGAAAAGTCGACTTTTCTTTCATCTCAGTAGACTCTCGTAGGTATTGTTGTTATGTTTTTAATATAAATGCTTGGCATCAGTGTGACAAACATTTTACATAGAAACATAGAAACATAGAAGACTGACGGCAGAAAAAGACCTCATGGTCCATCTAGTCTGCCCTTATACTATTTTCTGTATTTTATCTTAGGATGGATATATGTTTATCCCAGATATGTTTAAATTCAGTTACTGTGGATTTATCTACCACGTCTGCTGGAAGTTTTTCCAAGGATCTACTACTCTTTCAATAAAATAATATTTTCTCATGTTGCTTTTGATCTTTCCCCCAACTAACTTCAGATTGTGTCCCCTTGTCCTTGTGTTCACTTTCCTATTAAAAACACTTCCCTCCTGGACTTAATTTAACCCTTTAATATATTTAAATGTTTCGATCATGTCCCCCCTTTTCCTTCTGTCCTCCAGACTATACAGATTGAGTTCATTAAGTCTTTCCTGATACGTTTTATGCTTAAGACCTTCCACCATTCTTGTAGCCCGTCTTTGGACCCGTTCAATTTTGTCAATATCTTTTTGTAGGTGAGGTCTCCAGAACTGAACACAGTATTCCAAATGTGGTCTCACCAGCATTCTATATAGCGGGATCATAATCTCCCTCTTCCTGCTTGTTATACCTCTAGCTATGCAGCCAAGCATCCTACTTGCTTTCCCTACCGCCTGACTGCACTGTTCACCCATTTTGAGACTGTCAGAAATCACTACCCCTAAATCCTTTTCTTATTTTATGCTGTTTTCTAGGCCTATATTAAAATAAAACAATACCTATCTTCCAATTATCATCTGATTTCTTTACTTGATGAGCTCTAGTTTCCATATATTTCTTGATTTCAGTCCAATGTAGAGGAATATGGGTTCAAATTTTAAAACTGGTCGCACAGATTGTGTGACTAGATCCTCAAAGATGAAGTTGTGTTCAGGATTACTTCTGTTTTGTATCATATATATAAGAAATATACAATTAGTTATATCTGGCAGAATATAATCAGAAGGAAAGCACTATATCCAGAGTGGCAAAAAAAAATAGTGATAAATTACTTTTGAGTGGTTCCTGGTAAATCAAAAGGAACTGTCTACGACAGTTTTGGCGAAACTTTTTTTTGCTCCAGTGCCAAAAGCACTGCGTGATAGCAGGGAGGCATGTACCCACACCCTTAATAAAATGCTGTGCCCCCCACATGCTTACACAACTTCCCCCGCTATGCTTCCCCCCACCCATGTACACAGACCTCACTAGTTTCAGTGAAAGTGGAATAGCACATGAAAAACAGTGTGGGTTTTATGGGTCACTTTATTGATTTAAAACAACCTGCAGATATGAAGCCAGATGAGGATGCCAATAACCTTTCTAAGTAACTACCAGGCGAAATCTCCTTGCTGGGCATGGGGAGGGGTTCCCGCCTCTCCTTTGCCCCTGACATGTCCCACGGCATGTGGGAGGGGGAAGGCCCACCCTCTCACCCCCTCACCCCCTCACCCCCTCACCCCCTCACCCCCTCACCCCCTCACCCCCTTACCCCCAGTCCCTGGGAGGCCTTGGCCAGTGAGCCCTAAGGGCATCCCCCCCTTGATTACTCAGGTAAAATCTGCCCAGAGGTCCTGGTGAGGGGCAGCCCATCACCTTCCAAAAGGTGCCCTAAGGAGACCACAGTTGCTTCTAATGCCCCTTTTCCACCCCTTCCCATCATAGTGACCAAATGACCATGAGCCAATTGACAGCCAATTCCTGCTAATTAAAAGAATACACCCTAACCAATTCCTATCCCTGACCCAGTGTGGAGTAGGCAAAAAAACCAGTCATGCTCTAAGTATACCATAACTGCAAAAAAAATCTACTCAGTCCCATCACACTGAGAAAAAAGGGAGGGCATGTGGATGTCCTTGTTCCTGGCGGCGAGGATCCAAAAGGAGGCAGCAGTGCAGGAGGCAGCCTTATATAAGCCTCCCGCACTCCACTCTCCTTGCTGTCTGCACAGGCGCAACCCGCGCAAAGACTTCTGGGTGATCTCATGCTCACTCTCCTTTTGGGGCTGCCCATAAATGGCAGCCCCTATGTGTTCCTTCCCTTCCCGCAAATGGCGGCGGCGGATATTCTGCCAACAAACACATGGTGAAAAGCAGGCCCAATGGGCCTACTGGAAGTTGGTTTCTGAACTTTCAATAAGCCTGTTGTGCTGTTTTTTTGTCTTTCCCAGGCTTTAGGAAGCTCTTCTAAAGCCTTGAAAAAGCAAAAATGCCCACCGTCCTCCAGAAAGCCGAAAAATCAACTTATATAACCAAATTATTTATGCTTGGAATTATTAAAACATAGTACTGATTGTTTTAAGATTTCAACACCTGTCATGCAGAGTCTACGGAGAGGGGCAGCATACACATATAATAAATAATAATAATTTGGTTTGTATAGATACCGATTGATACTCCTTGATGAAAAATTGACAATATTTTAGATACTCTTGTGATTTCTTATTTCAGAAAGTATGCTTGCCTCTGTAAATATCTGTTCAAATTTCATGTTCAGACAGACATAAGTTAAGAGCTAAATGTAAACCAGTAAATGTATCCCATGTATTTATCTTTGCATGTGAATCTATTTTTCCCTGGTATGTATTAGGGTTGAGGCATTAGACCACACTATGATATAGATTTAACAAATAGCAAATAAGAAAGTGCATTCATATGCACGATACAAGATACAACCATGTTTTGACAGGGATTCCGCTCCGTTTTGTTCCTTACCTCTGCAGGTCTTTTAAGAATTTGATTATGCATAACAATAAAGTGACCCATTTTTAAATCCAGTTCTGTGTCTATGTCTTATTCAGCTTCCAAGGCAAAGTGAATTGGGGCTAGGTTCTTGAATTATTTTCTTGCAGATGTGCTTCCAACTGTTATTACTCAAATTGCTTTGTTTAAAAAAAAAAAAACTTTGATATTTTAAAATTCTTAACCATACCCTGGTTTTATCTTACTCCAATATTTTTATATATATCTGGCACACTTTTAATCATTTTCTTTTCTCACATTATTTTGCTTTATCTATTTTATCCTGTGTTACATTGTTATGACCACTGGTTACAGCAATAAACTTATTTTACTGTATATTATTCCTTTACAGTGCATAAGCGGGAGCAGATGTATTCAAAACAAACATAACTTTTTTGAGAATATAAGAAGTATTCTATAGGAGCAGGCTGTGTTATTGTATTTCAGTGGTGCAATTAGAGATCTCCAGGAGTCAAAAATAGCTCAGGGACTACATATGGTCTGTAGTTGTCGCATACTTGTCTACATGAATAGAAATTACGTAAGCAATAGCAAGATCCAGTACAGATCAAGAACAAATTTCAGTTCTCATGGATATGAGAAATTTTATCTCAAAGTACAGTGATACCTCGTCTTACAAATGCCTCGTCATACAAACTTTTCGAGATACAAACCTGTGGTTTAAGATTTTTTTGCCTCTTCTTACAAACTATTTTCACCTTACAAACCCACTGCCGCCGGCGGGATACCCTGCCTCCGGACTTCTTTTGCCAGCGAAGCACCCATTTTTATGCTGCTGGGATTCCCCTGAGGCTCCCCTCCATGGGAAACCCCACCTCCGGACTTCCCTGTTTTTGTGATGCTGCAGGGGAATCCAGCAGGGGATCCCAGCAGCACAAAAATGGGTGCTTCAGTGGCAACGGAAGTCCGGAGGTGGGATTTCCCAGCGAGGGGAGCCTCAGTGAAATCGCAGCATGGCAAAAACACAGAGGTCCGGAGGTGGGGTTTCGAGGACTTCAGTGTTTTTGCGATGCTGAGATTCCCTTGCTGGTATTCCCCTGCAGCATTGCAAAAACACAGAAGTCCAGAGGTGGGGTTTCCCATGGAGGGAAACCTCAGGGGAATCACAGCAGTGCAAAAACGGGCACTTCGGCTGGCAAAAGGGGTGAATTTTGGGCTTGCACGCATTAATCGCTTTTCCATTGATTCCTATGGGAAACATTGTTTTGTCTTACAAACTTTTCACCTTAAGAACCTCGTCCCGGAACCAATTAAGTTTGTAAGACAAGGTATCACTATATTTAATAAACATGCAACAACAAATTATTTAAATATCAGGCTTGCAACCAAATGGTCCAGAAATAATTAACTCATGAAAGATATGCAGTGTGGCATTACATTGATGCAATTGTACTAATTAATTATGTATAAATAGAGTTCGATAAAAATGAATCGTTCTATTAAAGGTGCCATTTTAACTTAGCAGTTCAATGTTAACAGTGGTTTCCTTTAGGATTGAAGTAGGTGTATGCAAATACATTTTCCTATCTTTAGGGATTTCTGCCCAATAACTTTTCACATGAATCAGTGCTATGATGATTTTTCTGAATTCCTGTGTTCTCATATTTTTGGCAGGAATTGCATAGATTTAAACTTTGTGACAGGATTGGAAAATTCTTTCTGGCTTAGACAGTTATTGCTCTCCGTTTACTAAGTTATCATAATTTCATATACTATAGCATTATATCTTGCATTCTATTTCTTATAAGACAAATCTGTCCATGTTAACTTGACAAGATCTCAGAGCTACTTGGAAAAAGTGTACCTTAACACCCAATTTAACCATCTGTTTTTTTCTAGGACCAGCAGCTAAGCCCAAGGTCTGAGATAATTTTAGGTTAAAACAAGTGTAGAAAAACATTATTATATTTGTTTAAATTAAAGAGAATTGATTCCATAGAATAGCCAGTATTTTAAAATGCAAAACTAAGCCATAACCTAGCCAGAAAGCTGATGAGAGTTAATTCATCAATGAAAAACCTTGGCAGGCAAAAAGACCATTCTTGAACCCTCACATCACAGTATCAGCTAAGTATTTCTCCTGAGACATGCTTGTTTTGTGCAATTGTAGCAACATGTCTCACAGTGTAGCTTTTATAAAACAGATCTAAACTAACCAAATAGCCAAGAATCTCTCAAGATTTCTTTTACTGATTAAGAATAAACTGTTGACTTTTTATTATATTCTAGCTTTAACACAGTCTCAAAGCCTCCTGCTCCCTGGTAGTCATTTTGTGGGTGGGTGTGCCTTCTAGAGATTGCCCAGATTAATTCGTTTTTTAAAGCAAGATTTGGAAGTGCCATTGCTTCTTTCTTAGAGCTAGAATGAATGATTGGCCTATGGTCAACTCAGCTGGATGTTTGCCTAAAATAGTATTAGAACTCATGGTCTCCCAGTTTAGAGCATTACATTTTAACACCATCCCAAACTGGCCATCTATTCATTGATTAGCCCTCACAGTTATCCTTGTTTCTTATTCCAAATAGAATCTGGCATCTGTAAGTCAGGTTTTAAGTCAGATCTCAACTGATCTGCAAGATCTTTCCCCATGATCCTTTCTCAGCATTATGTCTGTTCTGTCCTTTTATATTGTTCTTTTAGATGTTGTGAAGGAGTTGGGAGGGCTATAAATTTAAACAAACAAACAAACAAACAAACAAACAAAGGACTATAGCTACAGCTCTGGAATATGGGGCTAATTTTCCTAAATACACCAGCAAGCCACCATGAAATAAGCTTCAATTATTTTGTAACAATTACACTACCTTTAATAATTTTGCTACAATTAAACAACCTTTAAAGATTTTGTTATAATTAGATAAGCATTTACAATTTTGTTATAATTAAATAAGAATTTACAATTTTGTTATAATTAAATAAGCATTATAATTTTATTGTGTTAAATAGGTGCATTTCATATTAATAAAATTGAAGTTTTATTCCGGTTCCGGTGGGGCAGCAAGAGGGAGCTGGAAAATGCTGCTCCACCAGACTATGGCGACTATGGCATAACATCTGGAATATAGATAAGTTTGAATTGAAGTTGAGTTGGCTTTTTTAACATTGTTCGGTTGATGAAGATCAGCGGCTGTGTTTTTTGCTGTCAGAGGCTTCATTCCAGGTGAATTGAGACAACTTGGTGAAAAAAAATGCAGTGAGAAGATCAGCTGTAGGGCGGAAGATGCGAGTCGCCTCCGCCTCTGCCTCTGCTTTTAAGGAGCAGCCTGTATTGAAAGGAACTGAGGGAAAAGTGACTGGGTATCGAATCACTGAGTGAGTATTAATATCAAAGTACGTGGGAATGAAGGTGGCCGGCAGCCAAGCGGGTGGAAGCCAGGCCGAATGGAAGTGTGGCAGATGAGAGCAGAGCCAGTGGAAATGAGGCGGGTGGAAACCGTGCTGATTAAGATCTGAAGCAGCTTGGCAGCCAGGTGGACCTGGGATCTGGTTGGTGAGAGGGGGCAGACCTGGGGCAATGGCTAGGAAGAGTAGCCAGCGTCGGAAGATCTGCTGGTTGGAGAGGCCTGGACCGACTACCTAGGAGGACCTGATGAGGAGGACGATGATTGGCAGTACGGAGGCCATTTTGAGAATACATGGAGTACCAGGAGATCAGATATGCCAACCGGTGAGAGTGGCCGGCATTGGAGGACCTCATGCGGAAACAGAGACCCAACCAGCAAAGGCCAAATCCCCTGTATGGTGCAAGTGGATAGAAGAGGTTGGAGAGGTCGATGCCGAGGAGATGGAGGTGACAATAACGGAGGGAGAGGATAGCCATGGGGTGGAGACAAAGGTGACCCCTCCCCCTCTATGGATTCCTACAAATGGAACGACAGTCTTTTCCCTTACTCCCTTGGAAGAACTTATTTGGCCTCTTCTGTATGAACCTGCGATCCAGCTGCTTTTTTAAGAACAGTGTTACTAAGCTGACTCAAACTGATGCAATTGAACTTTATTGATTGGTTTTTTAGCATAACTTATTCAATTCTAGCTATATTCTTGTATTTTATATTTTTGTATTTTATATTTTGTATTTTATATTATTGTTAGTTTTATTGTCATAAGTAGTTAGGGGGGGTTAAGGATGGATGACTGGAATTGGATGGATGATATGTATGGTATGTATGGTATAAATGAATGCACTTTTATGAATGGAGAAGTCAGCTCATTGGGCGGTATGGAGGCAGGAGGGCTGAGAGACCTTATCTCTCAGTTGGCAGAGGGCCAGAAAATTCTTGTGTTGATGGCAGATATGGTGGGAGCCATGGGGCAACTCATTTGCAGGGAACCAGAGAACACTGCCTGAAAGCGATCCCTTGTTCCGGCCCCATGGACTCAGCCCGCGGCTCTGGTGAGGAGTGTAATCCGGGCCCTGGACTCAGGCTTCTGTTGTTCAATGCCAGGTTGGTTGTAAACAAGGCTGTCCTCATCCTGGATTTGATCCTGGATGAGGATGCCGACCTGTGTGACTGAAACCTGGCTGGGCCCAGAGGGAGGAGTTCCTCTCTCTGAAATATGCCCAGCTGGGTTTCAGGTATGACATCAGCCGTGACCCCAGGGAAGGGGGGAGGAGTGGCTTTTATAGCCAAGGAGACTATTGGCCTACGCAGATTTGCTGCTCCTGAGATTGCGGGCTGCGAGTCTCTTCTTATGAAGTTGGGCCTAGGGGTTCAGGTGGGCTTGTTGCTCATGTACCTGCCTCCCAGCTGCATGTCAACAGCCCTGCCTGTGCTGCTCAAGGAGGTTGCCCGGCTGGCGGTGGAGTTCCCCGAACTTATTATCTTGGGGGACTTGAATCTGCCATTGCTTAGTGAATCCCCTGGGTTAGCACAGGAGTTCATGGCCACCATGGCAGCCATGGACCAGACCAAAGTAGTTCAGGGTCCAACCCACAAGGGGGGACATGCACCTGATATAATATTTCTCTCAGAGCAGCTGAGTGATGGTCTGAGACTAAGGAGCTTAGATGTTTTGCCTTTGTTGTGGTCAGACTATTTTCTGCTGTGATTTAACTTCAAGGACCCAATCCTCTCACACAGGGAAGCAGAACTGAGTAGGTGGTTCTGCCCCAGATGCCTGATGGACCCAGAGGACTTTCAGAGGGTGCTTGGGGTTTTACTGGATTCACTCATTCACAGTTCGGCAGTCCCTTGCTGCGGACTGACTTTAGGTAGAACCTGTAAATATGAGGTAACCTTTTATTTTAAAGATGATAGGTAAAAGGAAGAACTCATAGTCATTTTGAATAAATATATCCATTTGTTCAGTTATAAATACTTTACACAATTAATGACACAATTAATATTTAAATAGGTATTATAACCCAATTGTAACCCCTGGCTTGGTATGGATGAGATATGTGGCCTGCCAGAAAGTGGTGGGTGGGTTTGTGAAGGGGATCTCTGGGGGTGAGAGAGCTGGAGCATCATGGTTATGATTGGGAAAGGTAGATATGTTGGGAACCAGGGGGTACACCACTCGTGGGGAACTAGGACTCGCTGTCTTAGAGTGATTCCTTGTTCTGACCCCTCAGGTTCATCCCTTATAGCTGGTGTCAGGGGATGTCAGGACCCTGGCCTCAGGTTGCTGCTTGTTGAATGCCAGGTCTATTATCAACAAGGCCCCTCTGGTCCGGTATTTACTCTTGGAGGAGGGAGCTGACCTGGCATGTATAACTAAGACCTGGCTGCGGCAGGAGAGAGGTGTTGCCCTTTCGGAGATGTGCCCAGAAGAAGCTTTGAGAAATACCTGACTAGCTTGCCCACAATCCACCGAGTCCCTGGTAGTTGCCTGGAATAAAGGATCATCAGGGGCTCTGGACTGGATTGCACCTTTGCAACCTCTCTGTGGTGATGGATCCAGGAGAGCTCCTCGGTTTACTGAGGAGCTCTGAAAGACGAAGTGCCAGAAGAGACATCTAGAGAGACTACATCCAAATCTGACCAAACACTGTTAAGAACTTTTATTAGGATTTATCTAGTGATGATACGGGCAGCAAAACGTTCACATTTTTCCATAGTTATTGCATCTGGGGATTTGAACCAAGCCACCCTTTTAGGGTGACCCGCTCCTTTCCTAATGTTGCTGGAGTGGAGGAGCCCTTATAGGGTGGAACTGAGGAATTTGTTCAGTTTCTGGCAGACAAAGTCGCCCAGATTCAAATGGATCTATGCTTCAATTGAGAAGACAGGGGTAGGTCCTGTTGCATGGGACAAGTTTGATCCTTTGACTCATGAGGAAGTGAACAAGGCTATGGGAGCGGTGAGCTCTTCCACTAGTTCATTGGACCTGTGTCTCTCTTGGCTGGTCTTGGGCAGCAGGGAGGTGACACGAGGCTGGTTCCAGGCTCAATGCCTATTTGAGTGAGGGGTCCTTCCCACAACCGTTAAAGGAAGCATTTGTAAGGCCACTCCTGAAGAAGCTTTCCATGGATCCAGCTGAATTGAAGAATTTTCATCTAGTCTCCAAACTACCCTTTGTGGGTAAAATTGCAGAGAAAATGGTGGCACTCCGGCTCCTTGGTCATTGGATGAGACAGTTTTATCTAGACCCATTTTAATCAGGCTTCAGCCCTGGCTACAGGACAGAAACTGCTTTGGTCACACTGATGGATAATCTCTGGTGAATCCAGGATGGAGGTCCTATTAACATCAACATGAAACCGCTGGTTGAGATAATTTGTCAGCACAAGGTGAGGTACCAGCAATACACTGATTATTCTCAGCTCTATATCTCCACCCTGTGTCAGTTCAGTGAAGCAATAGATGTGATGTGCCAGTGCCTGGAGGTTGTGAAGGTCTGGATGGGAGTTAACAGACTTAAACGTAATGCTGGCAAGACTGAGTGGCTGTGGGTTCTGCCCTGAAAGGACTATACTGATTGTCCATCTTCGTTATGAGGGGGAATAACCCCCACAGATCAGGTACAGAATTTGGATGTCCAACTAGATCCTCAGCTGAGATTGGATCAACATCTCTTAGTTGTAACTAAGGGGACTTTTGCACAGGTACAACTGGTGCACCAATTGTGACCCTACCTGGACCAGGAGGCTCATCACATGGTCACTCTGGCCAGTTACGCTGGCCATGAGAAATATTGAGAGATATGTACAGGGTGCGTTCCAAAAGTAATGCAATTTTTTTTTAAAAAGTAATTTATTGAACAGATTTGCAAAACACTTAAAATTCTTCAAAGTACTGTCCTTAGGCCTCCACACATTTTTTCCAGCGACTCTGCCATAACCGGTACGCACTGTGGAAGGCATCTTCGGGGACCTCTCACAAGGTCTTCGTCACGGCTGATTGGATCTCTTCTATGGATGAAAAACAGGTTCCTTTCAGGGTTGCCTTAATGCAAGGGAACAAAAAGAAGTCTGCTGGGGTGACGTCAGGACTATAGGGGGGTGGGGCAGTGTTGGCACCTGATGTTTCACCAGGAAGTCGTGGACTTGTAGCGTGTTATGGAAAGGTGTTGTCGTGATGGAGTTGCCAGGTAGTGGAGATGTCTTTTCTCGTCCTGATCACCCTTTTTTTGGAGTCTTTCCAGCACATCCACATAGCAGGCAGCGTTAACTGTCGGTCCTTGAGGAACAAACTCCTTATGGACCACTCCTTTACTGTCTAAAAAGACAATGAGCATTGTTTTCACTTTTGATTTGCTCATTCTTGCCTTTTTTGGGCTTAGGGGAGTGGTCGGTGTGCCTCTCAGAGCTTTGGCGTTTTGTTTCTTGGGTCGTATTCAAAAACCCAGGTTTCATTACCAGTGATGACGTTGTCCAAATAATCAGGTTCAATTTCTGTACGTTGCAAAAGTTCACTTGAAATTTCTGCTGAGTTGGTCTTTTGGTCATCTGACAACACCTTGGGCATGAGCTTGGCGCACACTTTCCTCATCGCTAAATCTTCAATAACAATGCGAAGCACAACAGTAGATGAGAAGTTCAGTTCATTGGCAACCATCTTGATACTCAATTGACAGTCAGAGTCCAACAATTGATGAACACGAGCCACATTGTTATCGGTTCTGCTAGTTGATGTCCGCCCAGAGCGTTGTTCATCATGAACCTCTTCCCGACCCTCCTTAAAGCCCTTTAACCATCTAGGACAGAGCAGAGTCCCTGTAAGCCTCACGAATCATTTTGTTAGTCTCCTCAAGAGATTTTTTTTCAATTTAGCACAACACTTAATCGCATAACATTCCTCGATCGTCGATTCCATTTTTTTCATGACACAGTCTGCGTGCAGAGGTTTACAATAACTGACGTCCTGCCGCTTCCATAGCTTGGAGAGCACTGAGACCAGTTTCATGGCAAAGCTTAGCATCCCCCCCCCTGACCTACTCCAACTGTTTCGGTCCCACTCAGACCAATAGGAGCAGCACGGGATATTCAACTGCATTACTTTTGGAACGCACCCTCTATGTTTTTTATTAGGATTTTTAATTACTTTAAAATTGTTTTTAAATACTGTTTTTCTTTGTTGTAAGCCACCCAGAATCCTTCAAGAGTTGGGCAATATATAAATTAGATAAATGAATGAATAATTGAATGAATGAATGAATGAATGAATAAATAAATAAATAAATAAATAAATAAATATTGTTTTGCTTAAAATGCTATTTTATATTACTAAAAATACTTATTGGCAGATGTAGAGTTGCTCATCTGGGAAACCTCTAGCTACAAATTAGCTTAAGAATGTTCTTAGTAACTAGTGTCAGCAAGTTTAGTCATACCATGCTTGTATTGAGCATGCTTGATCTGCTTTTATCACTCAGCAGTTTCAGAGTTATAGCTCTGAACTTTGCCTTGAGTAAAAAAAGTAAAGGAGTCCCTGTAAATTTTAATCTCCTAGTCATTGCCAACTATAGAGAACAACATCTCTGTTTCAAGGCTATTGAGCCAGCACTTTCCGCAGATATTTTTGAAGTCATGATATCACAGAGCACCGTTACCTTTCCACCTGGGCTGCTGTTTTCCAGCCAACAAGGTCAGCATCCTAAGTGCTAAACAACTATATAACTTTGAGGATCTGAATTAATTGCTTTCTGGTTTTAGAAAGCCTAATTTGTTCACAAAACAAAAAAATATCTTTTTTCCTTCCAGGAAAACTTCCCTAAAAGGAGAAAACCAATGGGGCAATAAAAAAATATTTCATTTATTATTTATAGCTATATAAATAATATAGCTAATATAAATATAATTCTAAAATGTGACATAAGAATGAACAGTTTAACAAACAACATATTTTATAAATACAGTAGTCCCTCACCTATCGCTGGTGTTACGTTCCAGACCTGGCCGCAATAGGTGAAATCCGTGATGGGGAATTTATCGACTGATTGTACTTATTTAAGTATTTGTATTGTAATTGTTTGGTAAGTTTACATTGTTTTAAGTGTTTATAAACCCTTCCCACACAGTATTTATTTTAGATACAGTATTTAAATACAGTATTTACAATTTTAGATTTTATTTTTTTTTTGGAAAAACCTGCCGATCGAGTTCGGCGGGCTGTTTAAATCTGCCGATCGACTTCCTCAGAAACCCGCGATGAAGTGAAGCCGCAGTAGGTGAAGCGCGGTATAGCGAGGGACTACTGTATTACACAAAACCCTTAAAACTCAATTTATTGATTTGTCACTGCAGCCATTCTTAAAAAATCTGGCTTTTGCCTCAGTAATTTTACTGAGATACATAGTCATGCCAGTGAGAATATATTCTGCCCAATATTGAAAGAAAGATAGAATTCTGACATATCTCATTAGAAAATTAACTTTCTCACTGCTACATATTCTCTAAATTTAAAGCAGGCATTAACCAAATTTAAGCAAGAAAGATTCACACACCCACACACACATGTGATGTTCCTTCAATATACCAGGGTGATCCAACAGAAAAACCATATATCCCATCCCTGGTACAAAGCTGAAGGGTTCAGATTTGGTGGCCTAGAGAAGCCCCAGGATTAAATCCCAGTAAGGGTATGGCTAGCTGATGAGGCCAGAACAAGGCCGAAATAGCGCTATCCTAGTCTCCCTTCATTTTAAAAATTCAGCAAAAACATGTATGAGATAGAGAGAGAGAGAGAGAGAGAGAGAGAGAGAGAGAGAGAGAGAGAGAGAGAGAGAGAGAGAGAGAGAGAAACATAGAAGACTGATGGCAGAAAAAGACCTCATGGACAATCTAGTCTGCCCTTATACTATTTCCTGTATTTTATCTTACAATGGATATATGTTTATCCCAGGCATGTTTAAATTCAGTTACTGTGGATTTACCAACCACAGTAGATCCTACTCTTTCAGTAAAATAATATTTTCTCACATTGCTTTTGATCTTTCCCCCAACTAACTTCAGATTGTGTCTCTATGTGTGTGTGTTTATGTCGGATCACCCTGGTATATTGAAGGAATGTCACAATTCCTTTTTGCCTCTAGGCCCAACCCAAGGCCATTTCAAGGCAGTTAATTTATTTATAGCCGACAAACTATATTTTTGTAGGTATGACATGTTTTTTTGCTGAATTTTTAAAATTAAGGGAGACAACGCCAAAATGGTGCCAGCCTAGTCTCCCTTAATTTTTAAAATTCAGCAAATAAACATGTGAGATATATATAGATATAGATAGATAGATAGATAGATAGATAGATATTATATATTATGTCACATAACCAATATAAATACTTACAATATAAATTCCTAAATTCTTGTAAACCCTGCAATTTGGTAAAAGTACAAGAAAGGTGCAAGAACAGGAAAATTAGAAATTAAATAGCTTTGAAAACTTTTCAATTTTTTGTTTATTTTTTAACATGCATAAACAATTAAGTGATAATACAGTCAATACATTAATATTAAGCTTAACCTAATTTCCTTTAAAAGATATTTTTATTGAGACAAATACAAAAACATACAAATGAAAAGAAACCATATAAAAACAAAAACATTAAAAAAAACAATACAATGACACCACTGTACATTACAAACTGACAGAAGGCAATTACATAACCAGCCATTATTTTCATATTTTACATTTCAGACAATTCTAAGAGAAGAAAAGACATCTATCTATGCTTCTCTGTCTGTCAGCAATAGTAGCAAATATTTACATTTAATTTGTTAATCACAATATACCAATTATTTCACTATAAGTATTTGTTTGTATTATCTCTTCTGATTTCTAGCCACTTATAAAGGTTATCCCATATGGTAAAGAAGTCTTTCTCTTGTTTGTTTTGTAATTCATATGTAAGTCTAGATATTTTTGTGCAGTCCATTAATTTATTTATCATCATATTATCTGATGGAAGATTATTGACCTTCCAATTTTGTGCATAAGCTAGCCTTGCAGCAGTTAGTACACGAATGATAAAATAGTATTTCAGTTTGGTATGATGTCCTCTGATGATTCCTAATAAATAAGTCTCCAGTCTTAATTCTATATCACATTGTGCCATTTCCTTTAACCATCTCTTAATTTTTATCCAAATAATTTCCTGTCCTTAGGAATGCCCACCAAAAATAATAATATGTTCTATATTCTTTTTTAAATTTCCAACATAGGGGGTCTACGTTAGGATAAATCTTTTGAGTCTAGTGGAAGCAAAATGCCATTGGTAAAACATCTTATATAGATTTTCCTTATAAGGAACCAATAGTGTTAACGTATAATTTTCTTTCCACAATTTGTCCCAGTCGTCTAGATGTATCAAATAACAAAAAACCAGGATTACTAGGTCTGTCTTTATTCTAGCTCTGTGTTGTTAAGCTATATTAACAGAACTTTGCAAGACTTAAAGTATTTATCTTCTCCTTTCCTTTTACTTCATGGAAAACTAGGCAAAATCCTTTATGAAATGGTCCTTATGCCCTTCTCCCTTCTTATGGCTGAGATATCTTTTAAAAACCAGTTGTCCATTTGCAGCTGTCCTCCTGTCTCCCAAGTAATTTTCACCTACTATTACACTTGTCTGATATTTAAAAGCTAAATAATATTATAATAGCAAATAATCATAAAAGTTAAAAAACAAAGTAGAAGATGCCAGTGCAAAATATTTCTGTATAGTTAACAAAAAAAGTAAAGTTTACGTGGGCTGTCCATAGTCAGTTTTGAGTTCAGTTCAAAGTACCTTTACTGTTTTAGGCAGTAATTGAAAGTTAATTACATCGATTTAAAGTAAATATACTTTTTATAGTATGTGCACATTGCCATGAATAACAAAAGGAAAATGTTAACATTTTAAATAAAAAAGGTTTTTTTTCAGCTTCTGCCTTCTTTAGTTGCTCTAATATAAATAAAAAGAATGTTCTACATCAATGAGATAATTGTAGCAGAGTGAGGATGATAAATTATATTTACCCCAGGCAATTAATATAAACTACTTTCTTTTAAGCTGAAGCCATGTCTAATGTTAAGTTAGTCCATGTAGCTAACATATAGCTAATATTTCTCACTTCCAATACGGATGGATCCTGTTACATCATCGTGGTGGCATCATATGATGTATCATGACATTTCCCCCTTTACTAAACTGGACAGAGGCAGGGTCCCCACGGACCGTGAGTTTGACATCCCTGTGTTACATCTTTATTATACATTATACATGTTTAAAACATAGTAGAAAATTAGTTTAGGGTTCCAAGATGAGCACATGACACAAATAGATATATTATTCGGAATCTTACCATTACTCTCATCTATGATAATAGATTCTCTCATTCTGTTTAATTTTACCCAGTAATTGAATTATCTGAGATTGTGGCTGGTAAACATGGTTTGCTTTCTCTTAATATATAATAACAAAAGGCTTGGATTCAGCCTTTATTTCATTAGGCATTATGCCTACGGAATCTCTTCCCAACTCATTTTACCATATATTTTCCCCAAATGATATGTATGTATGTATGTTTGGTTTTTATATTAATGGATTTTTAATCATTTCTAATACCAAATTACTATTGTACACTGTTTTATTGTCGCTGTGAGCCGCCCCGAGTCTCCAGAGAGGGGCGGCATACAAATCCAATAAATAAATAAATAAATAAAATTCACATTATTTCATAGTGGACAGAAAATGTACTCCAAAGCATTTTGATCATTGATGTTTACCTTTCCTAAAATAAGCTGCATAAGATATTGAGAACTGTTTTCATCCTTAAAATCTTGGAGAGAAACCCACTCTATCCCAAAATAGTTAAATAGATTTCAGTTTTAGTGAAATGTAATTTATGCATAAAGGCATAAATATGTGTCCCAGGATAACATGGCAGGTTTAATCTTCCAAGTATCAATATAATTTAGTATAATTAATTTCTGTCTGTTGAATTAAAAATTGGATTATGAGATAACTTTCATGGGGATTCATAACAGTGCATTCCTTCAGTAAAAAAAAAGCAATTGGAAAAGAAATGTAGGATAACCAATTAGCCAAGATCTGTAAGGGCAAACATCCATCTCCAAGTTTCTATTTTCCATTTTCAGTGAATGCCTGTTAGGTTTTTCTTCATTTTATATTTTATTTTCCTTTTAAAGGATATGCTTTAATACTTGTCACTTCAACGAAGTACCATTTTTCTACTGATAACTCAAACTGATATACAGTGGTACCTCATGTTACAAACCCCTCGTCATATGAACTTTCCAAGATACGAACCCGGGGTTCGGAATTTTTTTGCTTCTTCTTCCGAACTTTTTCCGTTTTACGTCCTTCCTGGCCAGCCGAAACGTGGACTCCAAAGCTCCACCCATCAAATTCCCTATTGGGATTCCCTACCTCCATTTGAGCCTCCCGACTGGCCGACAGCTCCGCGGCTCTTTTGCAAAGATGAAAGCCAGGCAGCGGGGCTTCTCAGCGTTCTCCTGAACCTGAACGCCGAACCCGAACTTTTGCCGAACTTCTGGGTTCGGCGTTCGGGAGAACGCTGAGAAGCCCTCCGGCTGTTTCAAAAGGTGACAGCTGGGCAGCGGGGCTTCTTGGCGGCCTCTCGAACGCCGAACCCTGAAGTTTGGCAAAAGTTCGGGTTTGGTGTTCGGGTTCGGGACAGAAGCCGCCCAGCTGTTTCAAAAGGCAACAGCTGGGCAGCGGCGCCCAGCAGAACGCCATTTTTGCACGGGGTGGTGGTGGTTTCTTGCACGAATTAATTGATTTTAAATTGTTTCCTATGGGAAACATTGTTTTGTCTTATGAACTTTTCGCCTTACGAACCTCCTCCGGGAACCAATTAAGTTCGTAAGACGAGGTATTACTGTACATTGACTTAATACATATATGTTTCTTCTACATTGTTCCAACTATACATGCAATATAATGCATTTATTTGTTATGACCTGATAAATGTTTTACTGCAGACATTTCACATCTTGTGAATGTATTTTAGTATTATTAAACATTCTGTATGCTTTATTTGTATTAAAAATACTTCGCCCCCAATCTCATTAGAAGTACAAATAAGCATTTAAAACATTGATATTGCTTCACTGTGCAGTGCTATGTAATTTGTTTGTTATGTATAACTTGTCAACATTGGAACTGTTAAATAATTCATAAGTACATTCATAAGTTACATCTGATGCTTCAGTCAAGCAGCCTATTGTACTATATATGGTATTCTGAATTATTATCATCTTTTTTCTTCATTGTTACAAGTATACAAGTATACATGGAATATAATGCATTTATTTGTTATTACTTGATAAATTTTTAGAAATCCTTCCCCTCTCAAAAATAGCAAAATACACTAAACCATAATACAGTCATACCTCGTCTTACGAACCTAATTGGTTCCAGGGGGAGGTTCGTAAGACGAAAGGTTCGTAAGACAAAACATTGTTTCCCATAGGAAACAATGTAAAGTCAATTAATCCGTGCAACCAAAAAAAACCCCCGCAAAAAAAACACTGCCGCCTGGCTGACACCTTTTAAAACAGCCTGGGGGCTTCTCAGCGACCTCCCGAACGCCGAAGCCAAACCCGAACTTCCGGGTTCGGCGTTCGGGAGGCCGCCGAGAAGCCCCCAGGCTGTTTTAAAAGGTGACAGCCGGGCGGCGGGGCTTCCCAGCAGTCTCCGAATGCCGAACGCGGAAGTTCAGGTTTGGCGTTCGGCTTCGGGAAGCTGCTGGGAAGCCGCCTGGCTGTTTTAAAAGGTCACAGCCGGGCTGGGGGGCTTCCCAGCAACCTCCCGAACCCCGAACTTTTGCCAAACTTCTGGGTTCGGGGTTCCGGAGGTTGCTGGAAAGCCCCCCAGCCCGGCTGTGACCTTTTAAAACAGCCGCGTGGCTTCCCAGCAGCTTCCCGAAGCCGAACGCCAAACCCGAACTTCCGCGTTCAGCGTTCGGAGACTGCTGGGAAGCCGCGCGGCTGTTTTAAAAGGTGACAGCCGGGCTGGGGGGCTTCCCAGCAACCTCCCGAACCCTGAACCTGGAAGTTCGGCAAAAGTTCGGGGTTCAGGAGGTTGCTGGGAAGGCCCCCAGCCCAGCTGTCACCTTTTAAAACAGCCGCGCGGCTTCCCAGCAGCTTCCCAAAGCCGAACGCCTAACCCGAACTTCCGCGTTCGGCGTTCGGAGACTGCTGGGAAGCCGCGCGGCTGTTTTAAAAGGTGACAGCCAGGCTGGGGGGCTTCCCAGCAGCCTCCCGAACCCCGAACCCGGAAGTTTGGCAAAAGTTCGGGGTTCGGGAGGTTGCTGGGAAGCCCCCCAGCCCAGCTGCGGCCTTTTAAAACAGCCCGGCAGCTTCCCAGCAGCTTCCCGAAGCCGAACGCCAAACCCGAACTTCCGTGTTTGGCATTTGGCGGCTGCTGGGAAGCCGCCCGGCTGTTTTAAAAGGTCGCAGCCGGGCTGGGGGGCTTCCCAGAAGCCTCCCGAACCGAACCCGGGGTTCAGAAAAATTTTGCCTCTTCTTACAAACTTTTTTTCGAGTTACGAACCGGCGTTCGGGAGGCTGCTGGGAAGCCCCGCCGCCCGGCTGTCACCTTTTAAAACAGCCAGGGGGCTTCCCAGCAGCCTCCCGAACGCCGGTTCGTAACTCGAAAAAAGTTCGTAAGAAGAGGCAAAATTTTTCTGAACTCCGGGTTCGTATCACGAGTTGTTCATAAGACGAGGGGTTCGTATCTTGAGGTACCACTGTATAAGAAAACTCAAGTGTAATTAAGTTCTGAAAGACTTCTTTCAGCAGCAGAAGGAAGTTTATTTCATATATAAGGCTAATTGTATTGATAACATCTAATACAGTAGTACCTCTAGATACGAGTTTAATTCATTCCAGAAGGGAGCTTTTATGTTGAACAACTCGTATCTGGAACAAATGGCTTTAGACTTTGTTTTTCCCCTCCGAGATAACCAGAAGCAAGGATTCTTGCACCACCATTGTGGACGCTCGGCTCGTATTCCGAATTTGAGCTCGGGTCTGGAACAGAAATTTCTCTCCCCTCGTGGCCCGTAACTTGGAATACTCGCATGTGGAGCAGCTCGTATCTAGAGGTACTACTATATATATCTTTTAGCAATTCAATTCCTCTACAATATAGCATCAAATATCATAACTATATAGGTTATGGGACTGAATGTTTTTTTAAAGGATAAAATATCTGTCACTTCAATGAAATACCAGTTTCTACTGCTAACTCAAACTGATACATGTTGATCTACTACATATATCTAGAAAAGGCAATTATAGATGAAAAGTTAAAATATGTAATTTAATAACTATATTTGTATACCATATGTTTGTAGAGGATTTATAGCCAGCATTCTTGATACATAGTGTTCTGATTTAATGAGAACTACTTTGGTTTAATGGTTAAATGACCAGGTTAGAAACCAATTTAGCAATGAAACCTGTCTGGGTGACCATCTCTGCACTCAGACAACAAGCCTATTTGTTTGCAATTCCTGTTGCAAGCAAATGGATTAACGCTTGGTTGATCCAAAAAATGTGGAATTTGCACTTGCAGGAAACTGTAAGAAAAAAAAAAGTGGTCTGATCTAATACAACATATAACACTGAATCATGATATTCTTTATTTTGTCTTACTAGAAGAAACCATCCATAACTGCGACAAAATCACTGTAATTTGTTTATTTTTGAAATTTATTTGCTGTCCATCTCAGATTGATAATTCTGGATGTCTTACAACATAAAAGCACCGAAAGCATTAAAATAATCCATCATAAAAAAACACAGCAAACAAAACATTAACAGATTAAAAACATGGACTCCAGATGGTAAGTAGAGGAACTGGATACACAGGGCAGGGGTTTGAATTTTAATTTGTCAACCACCTTCTGTTTGAGCTCCCCCATTGTGTTCCTAAGCCATCTGGCAGAACCAACAAATTATGAAATAACAGGAGGCAAGATGTTCCATAGGACAGGAATCACAGCAAAGAAGATTTTTCTTCTTGACCCAAGCAATTGAAATTCCTGACTGATAGTACCACCGGATGCCCCCTCTGCCAGCATCGGTGAGATGGGCCAGACTCATTGTGGTAAAATAATTCTTCAAGTAAGCTGGACCCATGCCATGCAGAGTTGTAAAGGTGCCTTGAATTGCATCCAAAAGCAAACAGGCATTCAGTGCAGCTCACAGTAATGGAATAACATGGGCCAGTCCAGGAATCCCCAAAATTACCCACACCACTGTACTCTGTGCCAACCCAAGCCTCCAAATGGTCTTCAAGAGTAGCCCCATTCAACAAACCGTAGCTGATAAAAATCCTGTAATGTTTGAGAAAGATGTTGATATTATGGGAAACCACCTCCTCTTCCAGAAGAATGAAATATTCTAGGAAATATTTAAAAGGCAAAATATTATATTTCCCTGAAGGAGAAATAGAGAAACATGTTCTTGGAGACAGAAAGCATCCACCAAATCTTTCTTAATAGCCATCAGAAGATATTGTGTGCCCATTGAGAAAGATTGGGCCACACTATGTCCAAAACAAAAGATCTCCAGATCCAGGATGATGGGATTAAGACATGACCCATAATAGGATTAACCCTCTATCATATAGCAGCAGAGATTACCACATTGCACAATCTCCTGCTGACATTGCTTCTAGGCTTCAACCAAACTTAGCTCAGACAACCTGCAGAGCCAGCTATGATCCCTACAACAGCCAACAACAGCCAATAGAATACATGTTCTTGCACAGGAACATGATGTTCAAGTGTAAAGCCCAAGAAAAGGTATACAATTCTCTCACTCTCAACTCCATGTGATCAGCTATCCAGAATCACATGTGCTTGATGGTTCTGTTCATTATTAAACCATCTTTCCAATAACCCTTTATGCCTCCATGTTTACAGTGACTTTCTCCCAGCTTGGAACAGGACCTGGATATTTCTTCCAACAATACCTCATTTAATAGAAATAGAGAAACATAGAAGACTAACGGCAGAAAAAGACCACATGGTCCATCTAGTCTGCCCTTATACTATTTCCTGTATTTTATCTTACAATGGATATATGTTTATCCCAGGCATGATTAAATTCAGTTACTGTGGATTTACCAACCACGTCTGCTGGAAGTTTGTTCCAAGGATCTACTACTCTTTCAGTAAAATAATATTTTCTCATGTTGCTTTTGATCTTTCCCCCAACTAACTTCAGATAGTGTCCCCTTGTTCTTGTGTTCACTTTCCTATTAAAAACACTTCTCTCCTGAACTTTATTTAACCCTTTAACATATTTAAATGTTTCGATCATGTCCCCCCTTTTCCTTCTGTCCTCCAGACTATACAGATGGAGTTCATTACGTCTTTCCTGATACGTTTTATGTTTTACGTTTTATAATAAGTAATTATGTGAATAATATAAAAAATAAATAAAAAATATGGAACTTGTTCTAATATCTAACAGCCGGCATTTGCCAAATGATATGCATATAATATTATATAACATTTAATATTTGAAAGTTTAACGAACCATTTGTCATGCTATATATTTTATAGTATTATATGGTTCTTAGAAACCAACTTCACTACCTTGCTTCTGTCAGTAGTGACTCACTGAAAAACCTTTTCTGATTCTTTTTGATAATTCAAATAGAAGAGTAAAAATTTACTATAGCTCGAGGTTTAAATCTATGACATCATTGTCTTTTATTTGCCTGCCTTTGGGATAAAAGGTTATATACAGAATCTATAAATAGCACAGAATCTAATAATTGGAAGAATTGTCTTTTGCTCTTGGGAATCATTGACATTTTCTATTCTTGATACTAAATTCAGAAGCTTTAGATAAATGTAATTATAGAAAAGAATGAATCCTGAATTGATTGTCTGTCACTTTATACTTGCCTCTTAAATTCACTACACATTAATGTCTATGTTTACAAAAGACCAAGTTGCTGAATCATACTGCCATCTTCTATGTTTCTTTCACCGCGATTTTTATCAACCTGGTTGCTGTAAAGAATGACTTAAATTGACGTTCAACAATGTTTGAATTGCATGTTTCACCTTGTACCGGTTTACAGCCAAAACCACAAAATCAACTATTAAATAAGTGAAGATTTGGACTGAGGAGGCAAAGTTAAATATACAGGCTTGCTTTTACCAACTTATTAGAATATTTTAAAAAATACCTCTGCAGACCTGGATGAACTCACAGATACTGTAACATCATATGTCACCTTCTCTGAAGACTTACATGTACTAACCTGGGACTTGCAAATATACTTCAACAACAAATCTTGGTTCACAGCTAAACTTAGGCAGTTATTTTGTTCCAGAGAGGGAGCCTATAGAAAAGGTGAAAAATGTTGTACAATTAGGTGAGAAAATGTACTAACACAGGAGATTAGAGCAGCAAAAAGCTACTCTGAAAAGTTAAAGAATCAGTTCTCAACAAATGAACCAAAAACCATGTGGAGAACTCTTAAAAATATCACTGGTTATGGCGAATCACCTTCCCAGGCTAAAGAAAATCAGCCACTGATAGATGACCTGAACGTGTTTTACTGCAGGTTTGAAAGGAAACTACAGCCACCTATCTCCACAACCTCCATCTCAGACACACCAACAACAGCCAAGAACTAGACCAATAGCAATAGCACTTAGACTTATATATCACTTCAAAGTGCTTTAAAGCATCATCTGAGTAGTTAATTTAATTCAACCTAACAAGGACCCGCAGGGTCAAACAATTACTTCCTGGGCAGAAATGACGTCAGAAAAACTTCCAGGGCAACATATGGGCGTAGCTCCATGCTGATCCAGGTGAAGGGGCCACACCCTCACCTGGATCCCAGCCATGCGCCTGCATGTGGGAGGTCTCGCCGTCAAACCCCTGCAAGGGGATAGAAATGGGCGAGACCCAAAGGCAGGTTCTCCCCAATTGCTCAGATCGAATTAAAGGCACCATGAGCCCTTGGAGAGAACCTGCCAATCATCCCCAAAGATGCCCAATGGAGAACACGCAGTTGCTAAACACCATCCAATTTCTGCCCCTAACCTGCCAACCCAATGACCAAAGGTAAGCCAATTAAAACTAATCGGGGAGCGAAGCACCACCTAACCATCCATCCGTCACCACAGTGTGGAATAGGCGAAAAAACGGTCGCAGAAAATACGGAGACCGGCAAAAATTCCTATTCGGCCCCCTAAGGGCGACCCACTGTAGCACACTGAAACATAGGGAGGGCAGGCGGGTGTTCACCTGCTCGTCATCGGGGCGAAAAGGAGGCCCCAAGCCTGCTCAGCCTCTTTTATAGGGCTGGCAGGCTCCGCCCCCCGACGATGTCATCGGACTGGGCCAATGACCCAAAATGGTCAGGATCTCGCGAAATCTCGTGAGATCCCGGCCTTCCAAAATGGTGGCTGCACCGGGAGCCGCGTCTCCTTGGCCCTGCCACAAATCCGGGTCGGGGATGAGTCTCTGGCCGGGCATTTTATCTACTGCATTACTACAGCTCCATATTATTATATGATGCATATTTTCTCATATCAGTGAATTTAAGCATGATAATTGGGAGGAGGGAGAGAAAAATAGTCAGAGAAAGAACAAGTAGTCTGAACATTTGCCAGGTTATATCAGCAGATGTTTTGGTCTGTTCCTTTCTGGTTTATAGATATTTTGTTGTGATACACATATTTCCTCATATATACAGAATCTGCCTGTCGTAAGAAGAAGAAATAATAGTATCATCTCATCTATATCTAATACAGTGGTACCTCAAGATACGAACCCCTCGTCTTACGATCAACTCGTGATACGAACCTGGGGTTCAGAAAAATTTTGCCTCTTCTTATGAACTTTTTTCGAGTTACGAACCGGCGTTCGGAGACAGCTGGGAAGCCGCGCGGCTATTTTAAAAGGTGACAGCCGGGTGGCGGGGCTTCCCAGCAGCCTCCCGACCACCAGTTCGTAACTCAAAAAAAGTTCGTAAGAAGAGACAAAATTTTTCTGAACCCCGGGTTCGGTTCGGGAGGTTGCTGGGAAGCCCCCCAGCCTGGCTGTGACCTTTTAAAACAGCCGCGCGGCTTCCCAGCTGTCTCCAAACGCCGAACGCGGAAGTTCAGCTTTGACGTTCGGCTTCGGGAGACAGCTGGGAAGCCGCGCGGCTGTTTTAAAAGGTCACAGCCACGCTGGGGGGCTTCCCACCACCCCCGAACCTCGAACCTTTGCCGAACTTCCGGGTTCGGAGTTTGGGGGGGGGTGGGAAGCCCCCCAGCGCGGCTGTGACCTTTTAAAACAGCCGCGCGGCTTCCCAGCTGTCTCCCGAAGCCGAACGCCAAAGCTGAACTTCCGTGTTCGGCGTTCAGAGACAGCTGGGAAGCCGCACGGCTGTTTTAAAAGGTCACAGCCGGGCTGGGGGGCTTCCCAGCACCCCTCCGATCCCCGAACCCGGAAGTTCAGCAAAAGTTCGGGGTGGGGGGGTGCTGGGAAGCCCCGCCGCCCGGCTGTCACCTTTTAAAACAAGGTGACAGCCGGGCGGCAGCGGGTTTTTTGCGGGGGTTTTTTTGGTTGCACGGATAAATTGACTTTACATTGTTTCCTATGGGAAACAATGTTTCGTCTTACGAACCTTTCGTCTTACGAACCTCCCCCTGGAACCAATTAGGTTCGTAAGACGAGGTTTGACTGTACCTATTAAATCAAAAGCAGTAAATTTATAGTGGTGCTTTCTTGAGAGTGCCATTTTGAGTGTGCCTTATATTTCATTAGACAAGTGAAACTTTTTGTATTTTGTCTATCCATCTCACTAAATCTATAAAAACCACGAATGTGGAAATCAATATCCAAACTAAGTGCTCAAGAAGGGCAGCACAAACTGAGAGTCATTTCCCCCCTCTGTTCTCACTCCAAACTAGGGAATAGGAAAGTTTCCTTATACATTGTTTTGACTTTCTTTTTTTCCCCCATTTCCTTTTTTTGTTCAAGCTAAAATACCTACTTTCTGTAAATGGGTTGAAGATTTTTGAAGCCATGACGCATGGCTCTTGCAGGCCTGAATGAAAGCCACTCTTCTGTCTCCAGTTTTATGATGTTCTTTGTCTTTTCCTATTACCTTTCTCCCTAGCAATCCTTTATCACTACCCTGGTGTTCTTTTGGCCTCTTGAGTAAAGAGCCACTTTTTACAAATCTCTTTACTTTTTACATCAGCCTTGCTTTAGGAACAGAGTGTGCTTTTCTAAGGCTTTCTTCTTTATTTGCAAAGTGAATTTCAAGGTACTCTAATGCTAAGGAAGAAATTGCTCGAAACTTAAATTGTAGGTCAAAATACTGAGCTTTATGGTCAGAATCACTATAATGCTGCTTCCTATTTTTACTTATTATATTTCCTTCTTTTTAAGATTAATCCTGTTTAGACTCATCTGTATATATCCTACATGTTAATCAAATGCCTCTTAATAAACGATTGAACTTTAATCTTGGGCTGTCTAACCTGTATTATTAAATATGCTCATATCACTTCAAAAGAATTCTATTTAAAAAAAATATTTTTTATTGATTTTTAACAATTTTAATATACACACAACATAAAACAGTGTATAGTGAAAAGTGCCCACCACCCTGACAAACACACATACCCCACCACCGAATCGGGGGTGTTTCTTGTATAGATCATTTTAACCCAAGAGCAATATATCTAATTACATATTATAGAGTGATTCCAATTTATTCCTTGTAGCTTGGTCTCGGATTCTACCCTCATATATCGTCTTACCTTGTCCCACCGTCCCATCAGTTGTCTCAAGTCAGGACAATGTTTCCCTCCGCAGCATTTACAAATATTTAAAAGTGAATACATTTCAGAAATTTTGACTCTAACAAAAATAACAAAATGATTATATATTGTTTTTTTCTTGTTTCTAACCACTCATAAAAGTTGTTCCAAATTTTATAATACTCGGAGTCTTCTTTATTGTTTATTTTAATCGTCAGCATATCTGCTTCAGCACAATCCATAATTTTCTTTATTAACACAAGATCATCCTGTAGTTCTTTATGTTTCCCAAATTGTGCAATTAGAATTCTGGCTGCTGTTAAAATATGTAGTGTTAAATAATATTGGTTTTTTTTCATCTTCTAATAATGGGCATCGCTGCCTAACTCCTTTCTCAATATTTATATTTTTTGGGGTGTCTCCATTAACTATGATTTTAGCCACTTGTTCTGTATATAAAGTTCATATCGTTGTATTAAATTGTTCTCCAAATTTCATTTTTATTAGTTGATTCAAAAAAAAATTCCAATTCAAATTATCAAAGGCCTTCTCAGCATTGAGAAACATTAACGCTGATTTTTCCTGATGTGCTTCATTCTCATATTGTTTCTAATATTTCTATTCGGTAAAAAAACATTCTGATCAGGGTGAATCATCTCATTAATTACATTTTTTAACCATTCTGCAATTATTGTAGCAAATATTTTATAATCGCTGTTGAGTAATGAAATGGGCCTATATTGTTTGATCATGTTTTTTTCTTTTTGTCTTTAGGAATTAAAGTAATTAATCCTTCTCACCATGGCTGTGGTTTTTTCCCCCTTTGCTTAGGACTTCATTAAAGGTCACCAATAGTAAATTTTTCATAGATTCTGCATAGTTTTGTAAAACTCAGTCAGAATCCCATCTGTGCCAAGCGTTTTGTTATTTTTCTGCTCTTTCTAATTCTGATATTGTAACGTCATCTTCCATTCTATCTCTGTGTGCTTCTGATATTTCTGGAATATTTGCTTGATCTAGGTAAGCCTGTATATCATGATTTTCAATTGCATCTTTTTTATATAGTTCCTGGAAATACTCCATAATTATTTGCTTTTTCTCTTCCATTTCAAATCTCCTATTTCCTAATTTGTCTTCTAGTTGTGTGTATATATATATATACACACACACACACACACACACACACGCACACACACACATATATATATATATTCCTTTTCTTTTTTTAATTTATATGTAAGCCATCTACCCAGTTTATTAGCTTATTCGAAGTAATTTTGTTTTGAAAGTTTCATTTTTGTAGCTATTCTTGTACTACCAAATTCATTTTATGGGTGAGTAAATCTTTTTCTTCTTTAATTTTTAAATCATTAGGGTCATTTTGCATTTTAGTTTCTAATTCCTCTATTCTGTTTTGAAGACTATTCATCTCTTTGCGTCTATTCCCCCCCCCCCCCCCGGTATATGCTATTGTTAATCGTCTTGTATATGCTTTTGTTGTATCCCAAATATTCACAGTACTTCCTATAATTTACTTGTTGGTCAGTGATGTGGCATACTTTTTCAGAGATTTTTCACAGAACACTAATATGCTCCAGTAAGACCATGCTTGTTGAGAGTACTCACTTCTTGTAAGTACAATGAGAGGGACCTGGCATGCATTCTCTGCAGGTGTTCTCCTCCTGTGGAACAGTTTAAAGAACTGTATCATCACTTCTAATATTCAAAAGCTTTTACAAACTTTACTTTTAAAACACATATTTATAAACTGAAGTGAGGATAAGAGATGTATCTGTTGAGATTAATATGGCTGCATGATATTGTGGTTTTTGATATGATTATGATGATAAACATATGCAAACTTATATATATATATTTATTAATATGTGTAATAAATGTGATGATTTTCTGTTGGGCTCTACGTGTAGTATAGTGTAGTAAATGTCTATGATGGAGGGGAGTCAAATTCTATTTCATTGAAGTCTCATTCTGGGTTGTGTTTGACCTTGGGGGGATGGAGAGGGTATGGCCAGGATGGGCATGACCAGCACAACATCACTCATGTGAGGGACACCTGGAATGACCCAAGCTCTCTATTAGAGAAAATGGGCTCCTGTGACAGCTGTGACGGCTTTCTACAACCCTCTGCCAGTGAAAACGGAACTCGGCAGAGGGTTGCAGGAAGCTGTTGCAGCCAAAAACAGAGTTTGAGAACCCGCTTTCACTGGCAAAAGCACTGTGGGCCGGTCCTTTGTTATTTCCAGAGTAGCCCCTTAATAAGCCAATACCATTGCCTGGATCTAGCCCCCTGGCTTGAGTTTGATATCCCTGGTCTATGGAAATTTTCAGTCATCAAGGTCATGGTTGTCCCAAAGTTGCTTTTTCAAGGGGCAACTGGACTTTTTGTTTTTTCTTTGAAGATATTTTACTTCTCATCCAAGAAGTTTTTTCAGCTTCTTCTTTAGCTGAGAACTGAAGAAGCTTCTTGGATAAGAAGCAAAACGTCTTCAAAGAAAAACTGGAAAGTCCAGTTGCCTCTTGAAAAAGCACCTTTGGGACATATAGTTTAGTAGTTAAGGCACCAGGATGGGAATTAGTTGATCTAATTTACATTAGTTAGTACTATTTTAGGCATGAAAGTTGGCTGAAGTGACTTTCATGGCAACAAACTGGTTAATATATACTTCTTGCAATTTGTCCATCAACATATGAGTGATTTTTTAAAAAGGAGAGATGTGAAGAAAAGGATGAGTTTTGCATGATAAGCTCCTTAAAGTCATATGATAGGAGCATTTTGAATTAAAGAATTAATTCTAAAAGCTAAAATGATTAATACAGATAATGATATAATAGACTTTGTATAATTTTAATCAGCAGAGAAAAAAAGAAAAGCTTGTGCATTAAAGTAGGTATGCTGAGAAGTCTCCACAAAGTAAAGCATTGTGAAGTGGTATATAAATCTAAATGCTATTGCTATTGCTACATTTCATAAAGAGTCAATCCTGAAAACTGGAGAGCAAAGAAAATAATAATAAAAACACACAAATGACATTCCATTGAAAGCAGCCTCCCAAATTGCCAAGTCAAGACCCATTTTGGGTTCAGTAAAATGAAAGTGTTCTGACTAGCTTATAACTTGCATGCCTGATATTAGTTTTATGTTGTTTTTTTGTTATTGATGGGCTTGATACTGTTTTTGATCTTGTGACCTGCTCTCATCTCTGCAAGGGAGGGGAGGCAGGGGGAGGGGGCAAGTTTTACACATAAGTTTCGGTTACTGAGGAAATGACGGCCTTCAATCCTTTTCAATATACGTCCTAGATAAATCTACCCGGCTGCCAAAACAATTTAGATAAATTGATTCAGAAGTACCCCTGGCCATTGGTCCCAAGCATTAAACTTAATGCTTGCGGTTACACAAGCACCTGCATGTTCGCGGGTGGTGCAGCGTTTCCACTGGACATGTGCCTCGCAGACGGAGCCTATCCGGAGACGGAGCATCATTATTGTTCGCGGAAGAACTGAGCCCTTTCCATATTCTCCCACCTCACGAGATTCGGGGGCTCTTATTTTGGGCGGCACGGGTCGTCGTCCCCCTCCTTCTCCGCATACGCGAGGAGGACGGAGCGAGTACGCGCTCCCAATCTCAAATGCTGCCCAGTACGAAGCGCCGCCTAACTGGAAGCGCCATCGAAGGAGCTGCAAACGGACAACAGGTAACTACGACAGGTCTTTCGCTTTTCTTTTGACAGGATGACCCGATCTTTGGAAGAAGCAAGGGCGACCTGTTCGCTTTTTCAGGGTAGCTGGTGGGGTAGGTACTTAGTAGCTGATTGTCTAACCAGCTCTGGAGTGTGGAGAAGGCTTTGGAGATGTCCCGCTCCCGGCCGGAGGACAACCTATAAAGCCTGAGCTGCCTGCGTGCGTTTTAAGAGAAAAAAAGAATCTAAGAAAGATTCTCCTGTGTCTGCGCGCGCGTGTGTTTATATATGTGCACGTGTATATTAGCCCGTGCGCGGCATCATTGCGCGGGCCCGAGGCGCTCTTACTGCAAAACCAGCGATTGGGTGTTTGTCGCGGTTATGTCTAACTGCTGTTATTTTTTCCTGCCTGCCCGCCCCTATGTTCAGAGATGCCCATGTCTTTTCGTTCTGCATTGCACTGCAGCAAGTTAGAAAAGCTGCTTGGTCGGCTAGATTGAAAGCAGCCTCAAAAGCCTAGAAAGCATTACTTAGGAATAGCCGGAGAATATACTTTTTAGCCATGATTGACTATCATTTATACTCTTAAATTCATAAATTTATCTATGGTTTAACTGAGAGGGGGGAATAGTCAGCTATTGACAGTATTACTTTCTAATGATTGTTTATAGTTGGTATGTTAGATTGTTATTTATTAAGGGCGAAAGATTTATACGATCTGAAGAGAAACCAGATGTAAATGTGAAAAATAAACTGCAATCACTCTTGTAGTAATAACAAATGCAAAGTAGAGCCAAGGAAATATATATATATAAACTAGCAAATTTAGAACCCCTCGTAATGGGTGGTGGTGGTGATGGGGGTTTCTCTGTCGGTCAGGTGATGGGCACATGCACTGTGCACTGTTTCTATGTTTGTTTTTATGTAATCAAATTTTATAAAACCAATAAAAATAGATTAAAAAAATAGATTGTTATTTAATAATAAGAAATTTTATTGAGAATACATTGTGATTATAAATTAAATGTAAAATAAAGCCTGGGCTACGGTAGTTTGGTTCAGTGGCTATGGCACTGGGCTAGAAACTGGCAGGTTGTGACTTTTATTCCTGCCTCAGGCACAATGCCAGGCCGGTGATCTGGGGCCAGTAATAACAAATGCAAAGTAGAGCCAAGGAAATATATATATATAAACTAGCAAATTTAGAACCCCTCGTAATGGGTGGTGGTGGTGATGGGGGTTTCTCTGTCGGTCAGGTGATGGGCACATGCACTGTGCATGTCAAGAAAACAAAAAGTCTTGTCCAGGGAGTCCAAAATACTAGAAAGTAGTCCATTTTCTCCCAATCATAATATTAATCTGAATCTGGCCAACTTTTTATAAATGGACCTAAGGATGATGAGAAATAAGGGAAATATATTCCAATAACATTGGTTGATAGGGGATATATTGCCTGTCCCTACCCTGGATAGAAAGATTTGATATATTCTTACATTGGATTTATTTCTTTATTTTGATTTTTTGAAAGGAAAGTGTCTGTATTTTTTAGTTAAAATAGTTTAAATGGTATTAATTATGCATAGTATGGGGGTAGGGAAGCCCCTTTAAAGCTTTGTTGGAACTGTTGATTTGTAGCATCTAGTGGGTGAATGTGGATGTTAATAATATCAAAATGGCAAGCATGACAGGCAATCATAGACTGATCCCATTTCTAATAGGAGCACTAAGCATCACCCATATACAGTGATCCCCCGCTCGTTGCGAGGGTTCCGTTCCAGGACCCCCCGCAACGAGCGGGTTTTCGCGAAGTAGCGCTGCGGAAGTAAAAACACCATCTGCGCATGTGCAGATGGTGTTTTTACTCCCACAGCGCTAGCGAGGAGCCGAAGATTGGGGGCGGCGCGGCTGTTTGCCGCCGGCATGGGGGGCTTCCTAGCAGCCCCCCAAACCCGGGTTGGGGGTCCGGGGGGCGCTGGCTCTCGGCGCTTTCGAGCTGAGTCCGGGAGCGAATTCGCTTCCGGACTCAGCTCAAAAGCGCCGATAGCCAGCGCCAGCGAACGGCTTGTCCCCGCTGGCTCTCGGCGCTTTCGAGCTGAGTCCTGGAGCGAATTCGCTTCAGGACTCAGCTCGAAAGCGGCGAGAATGAACGGCGTGGGCGGGCGAAGGGCGGGCGGCAGCGAGGAGTTTGCGTGGGCGGTGGGGAAACTCCTCGCTGACGCCAGCAAGAGGGGGAAGACCCAGGGAAGCCGCCCAGCAGCTGATCTCCCGGTTGCCATCTACGCATGCGTGCCCATAGAAAAAACGGGCACGCATGCGTAGATGGTATTTTGACTTCCGGGTTGAAAAATAGCGAAGTACCCTGTTCGCAATGGTTGGGGACGCAATAAACGGGGGATCACTGTATACTAAATGATCGGTTTTTGATCACCCAACTGCAAATACTATTTCATAATCAGGCATTTTTTTCCTTGGAAACTGCTGTATTGAATCTAGATTAAGAATGGACACATCTTTTCAGGATAGTTCCACATTGTGAGTTTCATGGGAATGGAATCTAAATTAGGCATTTTAAAATTTCAATTAGCTCAATGTGATAGATATCTAGGTGCTTGTAATAATTCTTTTTACATTGATTTAATTAAGATATACTGAATAGTGTCAGGATTTCAGACACTGTTAAAAATAATGAAATGCATTTTAAATATAAGTTTTAAACAGGAAGAATTTAGTATGACAGAAATAGTAATTATAAAATAAGTTCCGAAAGTTTGAACAGTTTCTCATAGTTTATTTTTATAACACTTAAAATATGACTCTTATTTTTACAGATAAAAATTTATCAACAATTTTATATAGGTTATTTGATACAGTGAAGTGACCAACAAAATATAATATCTAACTGGTAATGATATTAGTGATTAAAAATATTAATTGATGAAGAAAAACACATTGATGAAGAAAGTTAGTGATGCAGGTTCTTGCAGTACATAGGTTTCATGTATCTTGATCACATTGTCATACACTTCATACTAATCTGGAAATTGTATGAGTTTAAAAAATATATTGGAATTGAATGAGTCTTTTGTCTATCTTTGAAGAGTTGTGGTAATTGAAAACTTAGATTCAGTTTTTGATTCATTGTGTTCCAAAACAAGTTACATCATTTTGCTTTTCCTGTTGATGTTACCAGGGATCCACAGAAGCATGCTGCTAGATCTGTGCAAATCTCTTGAGAAGATCTTACACTTTTCTGCTTTGAAAATCAGCCTTATTTCTGTCAATGTAATATGGTGAATGTATTTTAAATTTGAAGAGACTCTTGCATTATAAATTACTGTAAGGTGAGAGAATGCTCTTCTTCTGGTTGCTTTCCATCTTCTTACCAAGTGAGGAAGGTTTAACTACTTTTATTAAACCTTTGAAAAACTCCCCTAAGTTTGCTCATTCCTTGCTGCCTCTTCTTCTTAACGTTAATTTATCTTTGGGAAAGAGTGCCAGTAGCAAATATATATATATATAAATTAAGATCTATTAATCTTCTCTTTCCCTAAAATAGACAGTTTGTACTGGGAAAGAGAGCAGGCATTTAGAACAAGGTGAGGAGAATAAAAAATGAATGCTTATTGAATTTTGCTGGCTAGAAAAAAATACAAGAATGCTTTTTTATGATGCAATATGAAGTATGGCCACATCTCTGAGGTAAATTTTTGAATCTTGAACACAATATGTAGTCATTTTTCTAAGTCAGTATTATGCTTCATGGCTATACTGTACTTTATGGCTGTTATCATTTAGTCAGATGATGAAAAATATTTTGTTGATAATTTTTAAAATACAGCCTGCTTTTAAAGATGTGCTTCCTGTTCTATTTTGAAAAGTCTGGAAATGGAAAATTTAAGAAATTGGCATCAATTTCTTAAGAAATCTCATGTTAATTAATGCAGCTTATTTTATATATATAGGTAATTAGTTTGACGTTATTTCTAGCACAGCAATATAATAGAACATCATAAGAGTAAAATATGAGCATCCAGCTTTGCTGAAATGCAACAGACTGCATTTTGTTCCATAAAAACATGAACAAATATCTTTCATTTGCATAATGTTTTTGAAGTTATTTTACAGTCTTAATTAGTGTCTTGCATTTTTTCAGGACATAAAAAAGTAAATATTTTCAGCAATGCTCTGAGGGGATGCATAGTTCTGTTAATTTGAAGAAATTTTCAGTCTTTACAAATAGATTGGGTAAAGATTGTAATCTAAGAACAGTTTACACCAAAGCAAATCCTATAACATTATATTATAGGTAGTAATAAAAATATATTACATTATGAATTCATTGGCAAAGAATCAAAAATTCTTGGATTTTCTGAAAATTACATCTACTGTTCTTGTCAACTAAGAAAAAATGTTTTTTATGAATTTTATAAAAATGGAATAGTAAAGTCATTGTGCCAGATTATTGTACCAGATTTTATAGAAGAGTGGTGAATATATATGCATACTGTATATTCATCCTCTCATTGTACAGAGAAAAATACATTCTTATAGACTAGAGTATTATGACTAAATATCACTTCCACTAATGACGATGGTAATACATCAAATCTTGGCTATGATCAATTGTAATGTCTACAAATATATTTCAGCATTATGTAATTACTTTATTCATTTACATATACTGTACATTGGTTCCTTAAATGCTGCTGCTGCTGCTACTACTACTACTACTACTACTACTACTACTACTACTACTAATAATAATAATAATAATAATAATTAGTTGCTGGTATATTGTAGTTTCTTATTATAAATAGCCTCATTCTGTTTTTTAAATAGAGTGTAAAAAAATAGAGTAAAAATGTTTATGTATGACATTGACCTTATTGTCGCCATGTTTTTTTCCCTTGCAGTTGTTTAAAATTCAATGTCATCAATGTTTCTTATGCTAGGGAGTTCTGATAACATGAATTGAAATGTATATTTAATATGGAACATTGAGGTGTTTACTTTGAAGTTGAGTGGAATACAGAGAATGAGTTAATTGGATATTCATTCCCAAGGGAGGTTTTTAGAATAAATAACTTTCTTCGCAAATTTATTTGAAAAAAAATGAAAGAATTGCAATAGTATACTTCATATTATTTTTCATAGATTTTTAAAAAGAAACACTGAAAATAAAATATTAATTTAATTTTACAGAAGGACCAAATGAATATGTGATCTACTTTAAGAGTGCAAAAATAAAAATGAATAGTTTTCTTCAGAATTTCCAGCAGCTTAGACTGTTGTTTTAATATTTCAGTTCACTGAAATGTTGTGTGTTGGTATTGTTGTAGCATGTTGATTCCATAAGCAAATTTCGACATAATTAAAACTACTATATTGATGAGTATTGATGAGAACAGTATATTTTTTGACTGAAGGAAGAGACATACAAAAGATGAAAAGTACAAAGCATTCTTATATTGTCAGACAAGAGAGCGCCCAGTGTTAATGCACTGTATATAATCATCCAAAATGTAAAGGTATTTTAGTTCAATTCTATTTAATTTAATTTAATTTTTATTTTATTTGTTTATTTTGTCCAATATACAATATATATAGAAGAGAATAGACATGAGGTAATATATATATAAAGAAAAATATAAAATAGAGGAGAAGATATATGAAAGGAAGAAAATATGTATGATATATGAGATAAAGGAAAGACAATTGGACAGGGGACGAAAGGCACACTCCTACTAGAAGATTGAACCCCATAAAATAACATAGGGCAGCCCATGTTATAGCAGCTCCAGTAATAAAGAAACTGGTCACTTGGTGCCTCCTTGATGTTCACAATAATAAAAATTACCACATAGGATATATATTGCATTAAGAGGGAGGGGGGGAGATTCTTCCTTGCCAAAGTGAAAATCATATATGTGGCCAAATAGCAAACTTATAGCATGTATGTATCTTTATTCTAAGAGTTTACAATTAATTTGCACACTACAGTGATCCCTCGATTTTCGCGATCTCGATCTTCGCGAAACGCTATATCGTGATTTTTCCCACCCGATGACGTCACTCTCTTCCTTCCTTTCTCATCTTTCTTTCTCTCTCTCTTTCTCTATCTTGCTTCTTCCTCTCTCACACTCTCTTCCTCCCTCTCTCATCTTTCCTTCTCTCTCTTTCTCTATCTCTCCCCCTCTTGCTGGCGGGCGGCGGGCGGGCGGGCGGGCGAGCGGGGGCATCAGCGAGGAGCCGGGGTTTCCCCTTTGCGTGGGCGGCGGGGAAACCCCGATTTTCGTCTGCTTGCTGCTGCAGCAGCAGCAGCGAGCAGACGAAGATCAGGGTTTCCCCGCCGCCCACGCAAAGGTGAAAGCCCGATTCGGCTCCTCGCTGCTGCCGCCGAGCAGATCAGCTGCTGGGCGGCCGCAGCAGCAGCAAGCAGACGAAGATCCAGGTTTCCCCGCCGCCCACACAAACTCCACCATCTGCGCATGCGTGGCCATGGAAAAAGGGTGCGCATGCGCAGATGGTGTTTTTACTTCCGCAACCCTACATCGCGAAAAATCGATTATCGCGAGGGGTCTTGGAACGGAACCCTCGCGATAATCGAGGGATCACTGTATTCTGATAATCTTCAATACTCCATAGTATTCTAAGTCATTCCTTTACAAAGCTATGGCAATGGCTAGATTCAAGTATCATAGGTTAAAAGTGGTTTTTTAAACCAGGTTTATTAAAAATGGGAATGAATTAAAAATCTTAAGTCATATATCAGATTTATATATTATAATAGCTAGGTTTATACAAGCTAGTATTTTAGTATCATGTGGAATTTAAGAACTGTTTATAAGATTGTTGACAAGTTTATGTCCTGGCTAAATTCATATGTAGTCACAATAAAATACATATTTTCATGTGGTTGATGTGGAAACATTAAAGACAGCTGGAAGCTAAATATGTACATATTTCATCTGGTACATCTGGAAATGCAACTAGTACTTGCATGCAATCCCATCTAACTAATTGTAGATTTTTTTGCAGCCACAAAAGCTGTTTTTGTTCTTGTCTTTTCATTGCTCATCTTTTTTTGTGTAAATATAAATAAATAAGAATTTGAGTGCATTTTTAAGGCTATTAGAAACCCAGTTGTTACTTAAGATTTCCACCAATCTCCACATTGAGATTTATAGTAAACTTCAGAAGAATAACAGCACTCATCCAGTTATGTCTTATCTCAGAAAAACTTAGCAACATTAGCACTGATTAAAATTTGAATAGGAAACCACCAGGAAATCTGAGAATTATACTGGTACATTTAAAAATATCATGGGGAAAAGACAGTGCTACTTCTGCAATGAGACGTCATGAGTCACAGTCATTTTCATTTACATCTTCATTCAATGCATTTTAAACTGTTTTGTATTCTTGCTTGAAAATTGCCTGGAAATTGTAAATCATAAATTGTAATAGGTTTGGTTTGTAAAGAAATGATAGAAGTTGTTACATGTCATTTGAATGATATTCAAGACAAACTAATTTTCTTTCTGTAACTCCTTTTTCCAATTCTTTAGCTTCAGTCACGTCAGTACTTTCCTGTTGTTTCTTCCAGGTTGTAGATCTCTGGTTTCTGGCTGTCCCAGTCATTTTCTTTTTGTTAAATGCGTTGCTCAGTTGTCTCTCAAACTGCATCTTCTGCTAAAACCTGTTTTGAATCCAATTTGACAGCAGGTGTTTCAATTTTAATTTTGTTTATATGTCCCTAAACTGACAATCTGTCCATTGCAGAAAAAGAAGGAAAAAATACCTGTTTGGCTCACATTCTCCTGATCTCCTTTGATCTGGGACCAAATGGGGTATACCATGGTAGACTAGGCTGATGGATTGATTTATAGTAGATCCCACCTCCCCTTCTATGTATCTTTCTTCCTCCCATCTTTTAATAATAATTTTGTTTTCTTTTAATCATAATTTTGTATTTGTTTAATTTTGTACTCTTTTATTGATATGGTTATAGTTTTATACCTTTTAATGTTAAGTCCCCAACTTTTCCAGCTTTATGACTGGTGGTGGAGGGAAGAGGAGATTATTCTGTGTGAATGCCGGGAAAATGTGTGTGTGCACATAGCTCCATGCACACTTGCCACTAATCCTTATAGAAATAATTCTAGCTGTAAGGTATGTAATTACGTAATTACGTAAAAGTCCTGTTCTGTTCATACACTGATTTTTTATTTTGTTTACCCCATTGTACCATTGATTGCTTGAACTTTTTGATTTTTTTACTATGCATTGTATCTATGGCTAAAGTATTAGGGTTTTAAAATTCTTAATTGCAGCCTAGTGGTTATCTGGACTTGACCATGAGTTTGACCTCTGCTTTAAGTGGTCCAGTAGACCAACTCATCTGAAAAAGAAATCAAAAGAACTACACAAACTGGCGTTCCAATCCCCTTTGCAACATAAAGAGAGGCTGGGTGGGACCTGAGTAAAAAGCGGAGGGACAAGACTGAGGGGAATGGTCCTATAGTTATCAACCTAATCAGTTGAAGCATCAAAATCCAAGCTGCAGTTAACAACATAATCAGTTGAAGTCCCAAAACTCAAGCTGGTATGGTATCAGGATGCCTCCCTAATGTATGTCAAAGTACCTAGATGCCTGCATATACAGTAATACCTCGTCTTACGAACCTAATTGGTTCCCAGGGGAGGTTCGTAAGGTGAAAAGTTCGTAAGACGAAACATTGTTTCCCATAGGAAACAATGTAAAATGAATTAATCCGTGCAAAAAAACCATGGAAAAAAACGGCGCCACCCGGCTGTTTCAATTGAAACAGCTGGGCGCTTCTCAGCATTCTCCCAATGCCGAACCTGGAGGTTCGGCAAAAGTTCGGGTTTGGGAGGCCACCGAGAAGCCCCGCCGCCCGGCTGTCGCTTTTTGAAACAGACGGGGGGGCTTCCCAGCATCCTCCTGAACCTGAACGCCAAACCCGAACTTCCGGGTTCGGCGTTCGGGAGGCCGCCGAGAAGCCCTGCCACTCAGCTGTCATTTTTGAAACAGCCGGGGGGCTTCTCGGTGGCCTCCTGAACGCCGAACCCGGAAGTTCGGGTTTGGTGTTTGGGTTCAGGAGGACGCTGAGAAGCCCCCCGGCTGTTTCAAAAGGTGACAGCCGGGCAGCGGGGCTTCTCAGCGGCCTCCCGAACCTGAACTTTTGCCAAACTTCTGGGTTCGGCGTTCAGGAGGCCACGGAGAAGCCCCGCCGCCCGGCTCTCATCTTTTGAAACAGCCGGGGGGCTTCTCGGTGACCTCCCGAACGCCAAACCCAGAAGTTCGGGTTTGGCGTTCGGGTTCAGGAGGATGCTGGGAAGCCCCCCGGCTGTTTCAAAAAGCGACAGCCGGGCGGCGGGGGTGGGTTCGTAAGATGGAAAACGTTCGTAAGGCAAAAAATATCCAAACCCCAGGTTCGTATCTCGGGTTGTTCGTATGGCAAGGGGTTCATATCATGCGGTACCACTGTCCTGCCTATTTTAAACTGAGATATTTGGGGAAGTAGTAGTTCCACACCAGTACTTCCCATTTGTACTGAGATTATCTCAGCCATGGAAGACAAATTGAGATTTAGATAGAGACACAGATATATGCTTGGAAAACAGTTCTTAGGCCATTTTACTGCTGGACAAAGAACCTGCTTGGATTTGTTCTCAGTACCTTTATGATGGGATTTAGAATTTATTTTATTTTTTAAAGTAATTTTTATTAATTTGTTTTAAAAAGCATAATCAAGAAAATATATACATTGACATATTTGCAATATTTGCAATACACAAAATAGAAAATAGAAAAACTTCTAAACAAAAAAACACCTGGACAATTACAAAATTACAGATAACATAAAAATATCATCAATTTCCTCTTGAGAGAAGGAGAGTTACAGTCTTGTTGCATATCAAATTATTTTCTGGTGAATAGAAGTAATCAGCATTCACTGTTGTTCTTTTTGGTTATCAATGTCTTCTCTATTGTTATTATTATTTTTAAATCGCCTTCCGTACCCTTTTTTATTAATTAATTTAGTTACATAAAGATTTGTTTTCACAAAAAATCGTTGTAATTGCATCATATTTCATATTTCTGTCAATAAATACATATCTTAAAGCATTGTTATTATCGTAATTCAATTAGAACTTCTATTTCTTCTCTTAAACCAATCATAAAATATGTTCCATGTTTTATAATAATCTGAGTCTTCTTTGTTTTTTAATTTTAATGTTAAGGCATCTAGTTCTGCACAGTCAAGAATTTTCTTCAGTATTAATGAGTCTTCCGGAGGGTTAGTTTTTTTCCAGCATTGGGCTATTGCCATTCTAGTTGCATTTAGAATTTAAATAACCGAATTGAAAGCTTGAAGATTTGAATCCAGAATACCAATGTGATTGAACCTCCCACTCCCAAAACAAACAAATTTGGTTCTAAATGTTCTTATAACCAATGTAAACAATTATCTGAGAATGGGTAATTTATTCCTGGAACTAACAGTATATTCATCTGACACTGAGTGCGTATACAATTCTTTTTAAAAGACCTTAATGCACAATTTAAAAGTTCTACATTTAATGTTTAATAGGGAGGTATATAGATAGTTTGCATGATTCATTGCTTTGAATTATCTTTTGTCAGAAATATGTACTTCATATGAATCCTGTAATATCTTTATAAATTTATTTATTCATTCATTTTTTATGCCGCCCTTCTCCTTAGACTCAGGGCGGCTTACAACATGTTAGCAATAGCACTTTTTAATTGAGTCAGCATATTGCCCCCACAATCTGGCTCCTTATTTTACCCACCTTGGAAGGATGGAAGGCTGAGTCAACCTTGAACCGGTGATGAGATTTGAACCGCTGACCTACAGATCTACAGTCAGCTTCAGTGGCCTGCAGTACAGCACTCTACCTGCTGCGCCACCCCGGCTCCAAAACAAAATTGTTTTGGAAATCTCAATTAATGCTCAATATTGGACTTCTGTTCTTGTACAAATTTTATATTGGTTTATGTTTATATTATATGATTATTATATTGGCTTTTATTTTTTCTGTATGTAATTTAAGATATTGTGATTAGAGCTAAATTGTTTAGAATCAGACTATTTAAATAGTAGCCTTTTAGGCTTTAGGGATTCCTGTTATATTTATTTATCTATGCATTTTAAATTATTGTTTTACAATAATCTTAGGCAACAAATAGAAGATTAAAACCAAAAACAGCAATATGATTTAGATTAGTAATAGTAACATTCATAAGATGCCAAAGTAAAATCAAATATGCCAAAAAGATTTTTTTAAGTCAACACACTTTCAACCAATAAGGCAAGACTTACTTCCACTAACAGATTTGCTTAACTTCAATAAGCAATAGCCAAGTTTCTGATGTGCCAACCGGTCTGAATTATTCTGAATATCTGGGGAGGGAATTCTTCTGAATATCTGGGGAGGGAGATGTGTGGTTTCATAGGCATAGTGCTGAGACCAAAAATTTACAACTCCTATCTCCCACAAGATGATATTACTTAACAGAAGATACTTGGACTACGACAAGCCTACTGGAGTGATTAGAATCATTGGAGGCAGGCTATCTGCAAGTAACTTGTTCCTGTGCCATGTAGATGCAGTAAAAACATTGGTAGACGAGGAAGCATCTCAACCTGGGGGAGTAAAGAGATATTCCAGTTTGGAGTAGATTGGGGGAAAGAAGCATCTGAGATCAAACCCTTAAGACCTATATCTACCATTTCTCAAGGGAAAGAGATTGTTGCAGGGATGGGTTCTACTGGTCATTGTTGGAAAAGAATTCTTTTATTTGTAGTCCTCGGAAAGGGGTGACATACAAATCCAATTAAATAAATAAATTGAGTTTAAGCTGTTGCAGAAGATGAGATCAGGGCAGTTGTTGCCTCTGGTGTTATTAGTTACTAGTTGCTCCAGTCCCAGATTAGTTGCAGAATTGTACAGGATTGCATATATGGGTTCAATTGTACATTTGTTCGCAGAAGTGGGATCATTGGAATAGGGAGGTCGGTCATGAACAAAATTTATTATAGTTGGTGTTGGTTTTGGCAATTGAATTTATTATATAAATGTATTTGCATTTGCAAGACTCATTCTTGCAAACAACTCTATAAAATCATGGGGCCACCAAGCTGTCTCTATTCTTGAACTCGGGGCCATCTCTTGAAATTTCAATGATTTCATCGAGGGAGATAGTTGGTGTAGGATAGCTGTTAATAATGTTGTAAACCTTAGTGATATTAAGTTCGCTGGTGTCATATAGCTCCAATAAAATATCATTAGAATATTCAATGGTGTCTTTGATGAGTATGGAGATATTGTTTACTTGCTTGCTTGGTTATTTGTGGTAGTGGTAGTTGAATTGGGATAGAGTTTTGAGCTGTTAATAATCACTTTTCTGTGCTTTATTTTTTTCCAAAATATGTTAGATGGGCTCCCATTGTGCTCCTAAACATGCTTCTAAGCGTGCTTCTATGGAGTCCATAGATGTTAGCTGTGTTTTTATGGTTTCCAGCCTATCAGTCTTCATAGAGGGGTGGCATACAAATCTAATAAATAATAATAATCAGACAGGGCCATTAAGTTTTCCAGTTTTGGTAAACATTGTAGATAGAGATAAGGAAATGTAATTGATGTTTGTAGGAAATTGGCTACGTGTTTGTTTAATCCCAAGCATAATAATAATCCTCAACATTTCTGTACCTGGTGCAATTCTCAAGACCTCTCCCCAATCCACATTCCTCTTTCCAGAGTCCTCAGATTTTTGAAACAAGGCCTAGACAAGGTCCTTTCCCTGAATACTATCTGGCGTCAAACTGTGGCACTCTCTTTGGTCATTGCTTGTGATCACTGGACATCTTTGGCCCATATCCCGTTGGTGTCCAGATTCCTCAGGGGCATCACTAACATTCACCCTCCTACCATCCACCGCTTTCCTACATGGCACCTCCTCAAGGTGTTTCATTCCTTGACAGAGCTCCCCTATGAGCCCTTGCGAGTGTTGGTTATGACCTTTAAAGCCCTTCATGGCACTGGACCAGAATATCTCCGAGACCGCCTCCTGCCGCACGAATCCCAGCGACCAATTAGGTCCCACAGAGTGGGCCTTCTCCGGGTCCCGTCAACTAATCAATGTCGGTTGGCGGGCCCCAGGGGAAGAGCCTTCTCTGTGGCGGCACCGGCCCTCTGGAACCAACTCCCCCCGGAGATTAGAACTGCCCCTACTCTTCCTGCCTTCCGCAAACTTCTTAAAACCCACCTTTGCCGTCAGGCATGGGGGAATTGAAACATCCCCCCCCCTGGGCACGTTGAATTTATATATGGTATGCTTGTGTGTGAGTCTGTTAGTTTGTGGGTTTTTTTAAATCTTTAAAATTTTAAATTGTTGATTACTTATGATTTGTCTTTTTACATGTTGTGAGCCGCCCCGAGTCTTCGGAGAGGGGCGGCATACAAATCCAAGTAATAAATAAATAAATAAATAAATCATCTCTTTGATACCTATTCTTGAAAGTGGCCTTCCTGATAGCTATCATCACTGCCAAGCAAATCTCTGAATTGGCAGCTTTATCGATAAGAGAGGACCTGTGCTGCTTCCATCAAGATAAAGTGGTCCTTCGCCTCGACCCGACCTTTATTCCCAAGGTCAACTCATCATTCCACAGGGGTCAGGACATTATCCTGCCAACTTTTGCGCCCGACTGTCCCATCCTTCGGAGCATAGGTGGCACCCACTTGACGTGAAGAAAGCTCTCCGGATTTATCTGAAGTGAACCCAGGACATTAGACGGACTGAGGCCCTGTTTGTCAGTTTCTCGCCTCACAAACTAGGGCTCAAGGCCTCCCTAACCTCCATCGAACAATGGATCCGCAGAGCTATAGCCAAGGCCTACGACGTTGAGGGCATACAGAGGCCACTGGGTATCATGGCTCACTCTACCTGCATCAGCGGATGCTGTTTTCGTCTGCAAGGTTCTACAAAGGGTAATGGAACACACTGGTTAATCCCTCCCTCGGGACAAAAACTTTGGCATGTCCCATCCTGACTGGTGACTCCTCCTTTCCATGGAGAATGAGCGTTGACTCAGCTGATATGCTCTTTCTCATGGTTGAGGAGCCACCAGTCAGGTCCCACCCTTCTATCATGGAACCTATCTTCTATCGTCTCTTTTACCCCTCTTATTTCTTTCTTACTCACAGCAGTTAGAGGGTTATAGCTTGTTGCTATAGTCTTGGGTTTATTTCTTTCAAACCTTTAGCTTCAGATTGTGTTGTCCACACCGAGTCAATGTTTCTGTTTCATCAAAAAAACGGGCCTATGGGTGGTTCCAGTGCTTTTATATTCATCTGACTCGCCCACGCCTCTGATGAGCGAGTACAACCCATCCTGACTGGTGACTCCTCAACCATGAGAAAGAGCGTATCAGGTGAGTCAACGCTCATTTGCCCCTACATCTGATTGCTTGCACCTGAGAGCAGGTGGTAACTAGTATCTTGAGTTGCCCCAGGAAGTCCACTTATTAAAAAGGTACTGCTTTTTACTCTATGGTTGAATTTCCTTTCCCAGATGTAACTTACTTATTCATATATTGTAGATTGTTTTTAGGTTTTTATAATATGTTTGAATTACATGTGAAATTTTTAATGAGGGTTTTATCTTACCATGTTTTCCCCGAAGACTAACCAGAAAATAAGCCTTAGTCTGCTTTTTTTAACATGCTCCTAATATAAGTCCTACTCCCAAATGAAGCTCCAGTGAAGATCTTTATCAGCTGGATGTGTATATGTGGGTGTGGTAGCACAGGAAGTGGCAAGCACATGGGGCAGATGGGGTATGGCAGCAGTCACAGTCTGTGCAGCACAAGTGAATTCCAGTGGTGGGATCACCTCCAAACAGAGGCACAGCAGGGGGGAGGCAGGTGATTCTAACGTGCAGCGGCACCAACAATAGACTGAGGCATAGAGGAGGGGAAGCAATCCCTTTTTAAATATTTTTATTAATTTTCCACTTTTAAAAAAGAAAACACAATTGTAAGTACTGAATAAAATCAAAGAAAATTAAATTAATAGTAGTATATACAGATATTAGTGTTATGTTAGCATTAAAGTCACTATATTTATATTAATTATACATCAGACTATAATTTGTCTCAAGTATATAAATTAGTACATTTTTTTCCATTAACAAATTAATTTCATATATACTTCAATGATTTATCATGCAGGCTATATTGCCCCCTCCCCCCCAAATTATAAAGCCTAGATTTTATTTATTATATACTTCAAAATATTTAAAAAAGTAAAAATAATAAACAAATTAACATTATTAAAATAACTATAAAGCAAAACTAAACTACCTATACCTTTCTTTATCTTAACGAT